>NW_023425345.1:103148507-103567675 GCF_014108415.1 Molossus molossus | reverse complement strand
GTATCAGCAGCCCAAAGAGGACCCTATGTACCAGTCTTCTACACCTGATGATGCAACCACAGCCACCGAGGCCCCTATGTTCTAGACCCTTTGGCACCTGATGCTGCAACCGCTGACCACACAGTCCCTAAATTACCAGGCCCTTCTCCACCTGAGCTGCATCAGCAGCCCAAAGAGGCCCCTATGTACCCAGTCCCTTCTACACCTGATGCTGCACCCGCAGGACCTAAGAGGCCCCTATATACTAGGCCCTCGTGCACTGCTGCCTGCACCTGCGACCACATGGTCCCTAGAGTACCAGGCCCTTCTGCACCTGATGCTGCACCCGCAGCCCACAGAGGCCCCTATGTACCAGGCCCTTCTACACCTGATGCTGCATCAGCAGCCCACAGAGGCCCTTATGATGCTGGACTTTCTGCACCTGATGCTGCACCCGCAGCCCTAAGAGGCCCTAAAGTACCAGGCCCTTCTACACCTGATGCTGCACCCGCACCCCACACTGGCCGTAAAGTACCAGGACCTTCTGCACCTGATGCTGCACCCGAAGCCCACAGAGGCCCCTATGTACCAGGCCCTTCTACTCTGGATGCTGCACCCGCAGCCCACAAGGGCGCTAAAGTACCAGGACGATCTGCACCTGATGCTGCACCCGCAGCCCACAGAGGCCCCTATGTACAGGCCCTTCTGCACCTCATGCTGCACCCCAACAGCCTACAGAGGCCCTAAAGAACCCGGCAGTTCTGCCACTGAGGCTGCACCCGCAGCCCACAGAGGCCCCTATGTCCAGGCCCTTTGACACCTGAGGCTGCATCCGCAGCCCACAGAGGCCCCTATGTACCAGGCCCTTCTACCACCTGAGGCTGTATCAGTAGCCAAAGAGGCCCCTATGTACCAGGCCTTCTACACCTGAGGCTGTATTAGTAGCCAAAGAGGACCCTATGTACCAGGTTCTTCTACACCTGCTGCTGCACCCACAGCCACCAGAGGCACTTATGTACTAGATCCCTTCGGCACTGATGCTGCACCCCACGACCACGCTGTCCCTAATTACCAGGCCCTTCTACACCTGATGCTGCATCAGCAGCCCAAAGAGGCCCCTATGTACCAGGTCCATCTACACCTGATGCTGCAACCCGCCAGACCTAAGAGGCCCTATATACTAGGCCCTCGTGCACCTGATGCTGCACCCGCTGACACACGGTCCCTAAAGTACCAGGCCCTTCTGCACCTGATGCTGCCCCGCAGCAAACAGAGGCCCCTGTGTACCAGGCCCTCTATACCTGATGCTGCATCACGCAGCTACAGAGGCCCTTATGATTCTGGCCTATCTGCACCTGATGCTGCACCCGCAGCCCTACAAGGCCCTGAAGTACCAGGCCCTTCTACACCTGATGCTCCACCCGCAGCTCAAGAGGCCCTACGTACCAGGCCCTTCTACACCTGATGCTGCACCCGCAGCCCACACTGTCCCTAAAGTAGCAGGCCCTTCTGCACCTCATTCTGCACCCGCAGCCCACAGAGGCGCCTATGTACCAGGCCCTTCTACACCTGACGCTGCACCCGCAGCCCACAGAGGCCCCTATGTACCAGGCCCTTCTGCACATGAGGCTGCACCCGCCAGCCCTAAGAGACCCTAAAGTACCAGGCCCATCTGCACCTGATGGTGTACCCGCTGCCTACAGAGGCGCCTGTGTACCCGGCCCTTCTACACCTGATGCTGCATCAGCAGCCCACAGAGGCCCTTATGATCCTGGCCTTTCGGCACTTGATGCTGTACCCGCAAACCTAAGAGGGCCTAAAGTACTAGGCTTTTCTACACCGGATGCTGCACCCACAGCCCTAGGAGGCCCTGAATTACAAGGCCCTTCTACACCTGATGCTGCACCCACAGCCCTAAGAGGCCCTAAAGGACCAGGCCCATCTACACCTCATGCTGTACCCACAGCGCTCACGGTCCCTCAAGTAACAGGCCCTTCTACACCTGAGGCTGCACCCGCAGCCCACAGCGGCCCCTATGTACCAGGCCCTTCTGCACCTCATGCTGCACCCACAGCCTACAGAGGCCCTAAAGAACCTGGCCCTTCTGCCACTGATGCTGCACCCGCAGCCCACAGAGGCCCCTCTCTACGAGGCTCTTCTACCCCTGATGCTGCACCCGCACCCCACAAGGGCCCTAACGTACCAAGACATTCTGCAACTCATGCTGCACCCGAAGCCCACAGAGGTCCCTATGTACAAAGCCTGTCTACACCTGATGCTGCACCCACAGCCCACAGAGGGCCCTATGTACCAGGACTTTCTACATCTGATGCTGCAACCGCAGCCCAACGACGCCTCTATGTACCAGGCCCTTCTACACCTGATACTGCACCTGTAGCCCTAAGAGGCCCCTATGTACCAGGCGCTTCTACACCTGAGGCTGTATCAGCAGCCCAAAGAGGACCCTATGTACCAAGTTCTTCTACACCTGATGATGCAACCACAGCCCACCGAGGCCCCTATGTTCTAGACCCTTTGGCACCTGATGCTGCACCCGCTGACCACACAGTCCCTAAATTACCAGGCCCTTCTACACCTGATGCTGCATCAGCAGCCCAAAGAGGCCCCTATGTACCAGTCCCTTCTACACCTGATGCTGCACACGCAGACCTAAGAGGCCCCTATATACTAGGCCCTCGTGCACCTGATGCTGCACCTGCTGACCACATGGTCCCTAGAGTACCAGGCCCTTCTGCACCTGATGCTGCACCCGCAGCCCACAGAGGCCCCTATGTACCAGGCCCTTCTACACCTGATGCTGCATCAGCAGCCCACAGAGGCCCTTATGATGCTGGACTTTCTGCACCTGATGCTGCACCCGCAGCCCTAAGAGGCCCCTATGTACCAGGCCCTTCTACACCTGATGCTGCACCCGCACCCCACACTGGCCGTAAAGTATCAGGACCTTCTGCACCTGATGCTGCACCCGAAGCCCACAGAGGCCCCTATGTACAAGGCCCTTCTACTCTGGATGCTGCACCCGCAGCCCACAAGGGCGCTAAAGTACCAGGACGATCTGCACCTGATGCTGCATCCGCAGCCCACAGAGGCCCCTATGTACCAGGCCCTTCTGCACCTCATGCTGCACCCACAGCCTACAGAGGCCCTAAAGAACCCGGCCGTTCTGCCACTGAGGCTGCACCCGCAGCCCACAGAGGCCCCTATGTACCAGGCCCTTCTACACCTGAGGCTGCATCCGCAGCCCACAGAGGCCCCTATGTACCAGGCCCTTCTACACCTGAGGCTGTATCAGTAGCCCAAAGAGGCCCCTATGTACCAGGCCCTTCTACACCTGAGGCTGTATTAGTAGCCCAAAGAGGACCCTATGTACCAGGTTCTTCTACACCTGATGCTGCACCCACAGCCCACCGAGGCACTTATGTACTAGATCCTTCGGCACCTGATGCTGCACCCCACGACCACGCTGTCCCTAAATTACCAGGCCCTTCTACACCTGATGCTGCATCAGCAGCCCAAAGAGGCCCCTATGTACCAGGTCCATCTACACCTGATGCTGCACCCGCAGACCTAAGAGGCCCCTATATACTAGGCCCTCGTGCACCTGATGCTGCACCCGCTGACCACACGGTCCCTAAAGTACCAGGCCCTTCTGCACCTGATGCTGCACCCGCAGCAAACAGAGGCCCCTGTGTACCAGGCCCTTCTATACCTGATGCTGCATCAGCAGCTCACAGAGGCCCTTATGATTCTGGCCTATCTGCACCTGATGCTGCACCCGCAGCCCTACAAGGCCCTGAAGTACCAGGCCCTTCTACACCTGATGCTCCACCCGCAGCTCTAAGAGGCCCTAAAGTACCAGGCCCTTCTACACCTGATGCTGCACCCGCAGCCCACACGGTCCCTAAAGTAGCAGGCCCTTCTGCACCTCATTCTGCACCCGCAGCCCAAAGAGGTGCATATGTACCAGGCCCTTCTACACCTGAGGCTGCACCCGCAGCCCACAGAGGCCCCTATGTACCAGGCCCTTCTGCACGTGATGATGCACCCGCAGCCCTAAGAGACCCTAAAGTACCAGGCCCATCTGCACCTGATGGTGTACCCGCTGCCTACAGAGGCGCCTGTGTACCCGGCCCTTCTACACCTGATGCTGCATCAGCAGCCCACAGAGGCCCTTATGATCCTGGCCTTTCGGCACTTGATGCTGTACCCGCAAACCTAAGAGGGCCTAAAGTACTAGGCTTTTCTACACCGGATGCTGCACCCACAGCCCTAGGAGGCCCTGAATTACAAGGCCCTTCTACACCTGATGCGGCACCCACAGCCCTAAGAGGCCCTAAAGGACCAGGCCCATCTACACCTGATGCTGTACCCACAGCGCTCACGGTCCCTCAAGTAACAGGCCCTTCTACACCTGAGGCTGCACCCGCAGCCCACAGCAGCCCCTATGTACCAGGCCCTTCTGCACCTCATGCTGCACCCACAGCCTACAGAGGCCCTAAAGAACCTGGCCCTTCTGCCACTGATGCTGCACCCGCAGCCCACAGAGGCCCCTCTCTACGAGGCTCTTCTACCCCTGATGCTGCACCCGCACCCCACAAGGGCCCTAACGTACCAAGACATTCTGCAACTCATCCTGCACCCGAAGCCCCCAGAGGCCCCTATGTACAAAGCCTGTCTATACCTGATGCTGCACCCACAGCCCACAGAGGGCCCTATGTACCAGGACTTTCTACATCTGATGCTGCACCTGCAGCCCACAGAGGCCTCTATGTACCAGGCCCTTCTACACCTGATACTGCACCTGTAGCCCTAAGAGGCCCCTATGTACCAGGCGCTTCTACACCTGAGGCTGTATCAGCAGCCCAAAGAGGACCATATGTACCAAGTTCTTCTACACCTGATGATGCACCCACAGCCCACCGAGGCCCCTATGTACTAGACCCTTTGGCACCTGATGCTGCACCCGCTGACCACACGGTCCCTAAATTACCAGGCCCTTCTACACCTGATGCTGCATCAGCAGCCCAAAGAGGCCCCTATGTACCAGTCCCTTCTACACCTGATGCTGCACCCGCAGACCTAAGAGGCCCCTATATACTAGGCCCTCGTGCACCTGATGCTGCACCTGCTGACCACATGGTCCCTAGAGTACCAGGCCCTTCTGCACCTGATGCTGCACCCGCAGCCCACAGAGGCCCCTATGTACCAGGCCCTTCTACACCTGAGGCTGTATCAGCAGCCCAAAGAGGACCCTATGTACCAGGTTCTTCTACACCTGATGCTGCACCCACAGCCCACCGAGGCCCCTATGTACTAGACCCTTCAACACCTGATGCTGCACCCGCCGACCACACGGTCCCTAAACTACCAGGCCCTTCTACACCTGATGCTGCATCAGCAGCCCAAAGAGGCCCTTATGATCCTGGCCTTTCTGCACCTGATGCTGCACCCGCAGCCCTAAGAGGCCCTAAAGTACCAGGCCCTTCTACACCTGATGCTGCACCCGCAGCCCACACGGTCCCTAAAGTAGCAGGCCCTTCTACACCTGATGCTGCACCCGCAGCCAACAGAGGCCCCTGTGTACCAGGCCTTTCTATACCTGGTGCTGCATCAGCAGCCCACAGAGGCCCTTATGATCCTGGCCTTTCTGCACCTGAGGCTGTACCCGCAGCCCTAAGAGGCCCTAAAGTACCAGGGCCTACTACACCTGATGCTGCACCCGCAGCCCTAAGAGGCCCTAAAGTACCAGGCCCTACTACACCTGATGCTGCACCCACAACCCACACGGTTTCTAAAGTACCAGGCCCTTCTATACCTGATGCTGCACCCGCAGTCCACACATACCCTAAAGTAGCAGGACCTTCTGCACTTCATTCTGCACCTGCAGCCCACAGAGGCCCCTATGTACCAGGCCCTTCTACACCTGAGGCTGCACCCGCAGTCCACACGGGCCCTAAAATACCAGGCCATTCTACACCTGATGCTGCACCCGCAGCCCACAGAGGCCCCTATGTACCAGGCCCTTCTACACCTGATGCTGCATCAGCAGCCCACAAAGGCCCTTATGATCCTGGGCTTTCTGCACTTGATGCTGTACCCGCAGCCCACAAAGGCCCCCATGTACTTGGCCCTTCTGCTCCGGATGCTGCACTCGCAGCCTACAGAGGCCCTTATGATCCTGGCCCTTCTACACCTGATGCTGCACCCGCAGCCCTACGAGGCCCTGAAGTCCCAGGCCCTTCTACACGTGATGCTGCACCCACAGTGCACATGGTCCCTCAAGTACCAGGCCCTTCTACACCTGATGCTGCACCCGCAGCCCTACGAGGCCCTGAAGTCCCAGGCCCTTCTACACCTGATGCTGCACCCACAGCGCACACGGTCCCTCAAGTCCCAGGCCCTTCTACACCTGATGCTGCACCCGCAGCCCACACGGTCCCTAAAGTACCTGGCCCATCTGCACCTGATGCTGCACCCGCAGATTACAGAGGCCCCTGTGTACCAGGCCCTTCTACACCTGATGCTGCATCAGCCGCCCACAGAGGCCCTTATGATCCTGGCCTTTCTGCACCTCATGCTGCACCCTCAGCCCTAAGAGGCCCTCAAGTACTAGGCCCATCTGCACCTGGTGCTGTACCCGCAGCCCACTGGGGCCCTAAAGTAATAGGCCCTGCTGCTCCTGAAGCTGCTCCCAGAGCCCCACTTGTTCCTGATTGTCCACCTGATGCTCTATCTGAGGCCCACTCAGGCTTTGAAATGCCAGGCCCTCTTAATCCTCGTGCTTCACTTTCAGACTATAGAAACCCTGATTTGGCAGTCTTTTTTGCTCATGATGCTCTACCCACGGCCCACAGTCGTCCTAACGGCATCATCATGGGGATCATCAGGTTCCTTGGGGGATGTTCACGTAGTAAGAACTCAAGTATGCAACGTCAGTTCTTGGTTTGATTCAGCTTCCACAGCAACTCAGTTTGAACACCCACAACCAGGTCACATTGGCCTGTGTTTCTGTTCCAATAAATCTGTTTGTTTTTCTTTAGTTTTGAGCCTCTTACTAAATTGATGCCACAATTACCCTTTGTAATACACAGCACTATAACGTTATGGTAGTATTATTTAAATATAGATTTGTTAATATGGTTCTCATGCTTACAGATTTCCCTGTGAAACCCTTGAGAATTATATACTGGAATTATTGTATTTTTATTTAAATTACCACTAGTACCTGAACCGTCATCTAAGTTTGACATCCACGTTTAAACAAAGACTATGATTATATGATATAGGCTCCTATTACAAATCAATAGAAGTAACTAAATATGTACCTGAAATAACTTTGGTTGCTTTTAAAAACAGGGCAAAATAAATAAATAAGAAAAGAAATAAAACATAAAAAACTTGAACTTGACAACACCTTATCAAACTACATAATATTTTCATTACTTTAGTCCTGAATTCATAGTTTAATTCTAAAATCATAGGGTTGTTTAGCACTACTTTCACACACACACACACACACACACACACACACTCTTACAATAAAGATACAAGGTCGTCTTGGTTGTTTTGAATATGAAGAAAATATAAACATATTGCAAATTATAACAGAGGTTTTAAATAAAGTCAATTTAAGGACATAATCGTATTCATTATAATAATTTTAGTATTATTTTTAATCTCACCAATATGAAGTGCTTACAGCCTCAAGAACCCTGGTGTTGGTAATCACATTATTCATTATCTGATTTTTAAAATTGTTTAAGTTCCATAGTATTAATGGTTTGTTTGTTTGCTTTTGCAATATTCTCACCTGAGAATATCCTCTCCCTCAGCGATAATTCTATTTCTTGATGTTTTATTCATTACTTTTTTTTATTTTTGATGTTATTATTGTATCTTCCAGGGATTTAAAGAATAAATAAAATTTACGATCCAAACTTCTAAGTCTTCCTCTCCCACAACTAAAAATCTGCCCTAAAGGAAATCATGTCCATGGACTGCCAGCCCCCTGCTGCGGGTCAGACTGGCCCTGGACGGTTTCCCAGCCCATCCGACTGAGCTGAGCTGTTGCCCTTGCTCTCCAAAGGCTGGACTATGGTGGACCGCACCATCCTCTGGCAGAAATGTCTCCCTTCATGGGTCTCCTTAGTTTATCTCTAAACTCATAGATGAGAAATCATTAAGAGCTCTTTCCTGCTTCGAGTTTTTTTTCTTATTCTTTTTTGTATAAGATACTGTTTATTGTTTAGCATTTCAAAATTTTACAGTCAAAATAAAAAAGGGTTCTCTTGATGACAAACACACACATACACTCACTCGCATTCTCTCTTTCACACACATGCGCGCACACGCACACACACACACACACACACACACACACTAATGAAGATACAAGGTCCTCTTAGTTGTTTTGAATCTGAAAAAAAAGTAAAAATATTGTTGCAAATTTTAATATTTTAAATAAGTCAATAAAAACAAAACAATTGTATTTGTAATTATAATAATAATTTTCTAGAATGTCATAGAGTTGAAATCATATAGTATGTAGATTTTTCAGATTGGCTTCTTTCACTTAGTAGTAGGAATTTAATATTCCTTTATGTCTTTCCATGACACAACAGCTTATTTTTTTTAGCACTAAAAATAGTACATTGTCAGATTGTACCACAATTTATTTATTTGTTCACCTACTAAAGGAAATTTTAGTTGCTTCTAAGTTTTGGCAATTACGAATAAAGCTGCTATAAACATTTGTGTACAGGTTTTTGTGTGAACATAAGTTTTCAGATCATTTGAATAAATACAAAAGTGCTCTTCTGGATTGTTAGGTAAGAATATGTTTAGTTGTTTTTTTAAATCCTCACCCAAGGATATTTTTCTGTTTTTCTTGAGATAGAGTGGTAGAGAGACAGAGGGAGGGAGAGAGAGAGAAACATCGATGCAAGAGAGACACATCAGCTGGTTGCCTCCTGCACGACCTTGACCAGGGCCAGGGACAAATTGCAACCGAGGTATATGCCTTTGACCAGAATCAAACCCGTGACTCATTGGTCCACTGAGAAAACTGGCCAGGGCAGAATATGTTTAGTTTTGTAAAAAATATACCAAAACATCTTCCAAAGTGGTTGCATAGAGACTATACATATGAAAGTGTCTAATATAAGGTCTATGACCCATTTAAAAAATATTTTTCTTTATTAATTTGAGAGAGAGAGAGAAACATCAATGAGAGAGAACATCGATTGGCCACCTCCTGCATGCCTCCTGCTGGGAATTGGACCCAAAACCTGGCATGTGCCCTGACCAGGAATCAAACAGGTGATCTCTTGGTGCATGAATCGACTCTCAACCATTAAGCACACTGGCTGGGCATATGGCCCAATTTTAATTGGGTTGTTTGTTCTTATTGTTGAGGTCAAGAGTTCTTTGCATATTTTAGATGAGTCTTTTATCAGGTATGTCTTTTGCAAATACTTTCTCCTAGTCTGTGGTTTGTCTTCTCATTTTCTTTACATTATTCTTTGCAGAGCAGAAGTTTTAAAATTTAATGAAGCCCAACATATCAATTCTTTCTTGCATGAACCATACCTCTGGTGTTATATTTAAAAAGTCATCACCATAACAATATCTTCTAGGTTTTTGTCTGTGTTATCTTCCACTATTTTTATAGTTTTGCATTTTACTCATACACAGTATTTACATTGCCCTAAAAATTGCCCGTGCTCCATCTATTCACCTTGCCCTCTGTGCTGCCACCTTCCAGCCGCACCCCTGGCAACCACTGATCTATAGACTGTCTCCATGACTTTGCCCTCGGAAACCTGCTCTGGCAGCCTTACACTTCTTTCTTCTCATTCACATAACTTCTTCCTTTCAAATAAACAGATCCCACACAGGTAAGCTTCAGTAACAAGAGTTCTAATCACCTGACTTTTAAAAATCTAAACAAAATGTCCAGCATTATATTTCAGTGGAACCTGAAAGCAGGAAATTTAGTTCAGAGGAATTATCACCATCTTTAAGTCTCCAAACCTAAGAAGGAAATCATCATCTAAAAATACTTGTATAGCCCAACCGGTGTGGCTCAGTGGATTGAGCGTCATCCCATGGACTGAGAGGTCATGGTTCGATTTCTGGTCAGGGCACATGCCTGGGTTTTGGGCTCAATACCCAGTGGGGGGCATGTGGGAAGCAGCTGATTCATGTTTCTCATCAGTGTTTCTTTCTCTCTTCCTCTCCCTCTAAAAAAATTTAAAAAAAAATTAATATTAAAAATCCAGTTCCTTAGTCTCATTAGACACTTTCCAAGTATTCTGTAGCCACCTGTGGCTGGAGACTACTGTGGTGGAGAGGACACATACATAACATTTCTGTCAGCACAGAAAATTCTACTGGACAGGGCTGGGAGGGTGGAGACAATATTAAAATCACCTGATAGCACCATTTAAAAACAACTTTGAATAAACTGCATTTGTTTGTAAGCCTCAAAGCATGGGTCAAAGAATCATTAGTGACCTGATAGTATTTTTTAAAGATGTGTGAGGTAAACTTTTCTGAATATCTATGATAATACAATACAGAGCATTGCACATATTCCCATGTGCTCTTCAAAATTCTCCTTATGAAGAACCAGATGTCACTTCCCAGAAACTTTGTTAATCTTCCCTTCATTTGGTTCTGATCGGGAAAAGTGGGAGAGATTTGGGAAGAAGAGAGGTTTTTGTCTTTTGTGGTGGTTTGTATATAAAATTGTTGGGCCGTGCTCAAAGGCAAGGAGATTTTTTTTTTTTTAATCTCTATCCAGTAATGACTTGAAAGGGCCATCTGAGTACCCCAGTAAAGGAAGTTAAGGGTCACTCAGGGTGAAGGTTTTAATTGTCCGGTTCGCTGAAGTAAGAAGACATGACTGTTGATTTAACCTTTCACCTTCTATCTTGGTTTTTCCAATTGAGGTTCCCCATCCATCCCCCATTCTCGTTCTCATCCTCCTACCACCCCAGAATCCTAAGCCCAGACAAAGATAAAGTTCCCAATGACATCTTCTCTAAGTGAATTTAGAAAGCACTGGGGAAGAAGCCATAGTAATTACAACGGTTATGAAATCCTGAGTTTCCAACAAGGAGCTACCATCTATCTGGTGTAGTTATTTTCATGCACATGCATTTTCCCAGACAATATTATACTGCTCACAGCATGTCATATAGTTGTACAGATTGTGAACTGCACAAGGGGGCACATCTAAGGACATATTATTCACACGACGGATATCATAGATGTTATAGATCTGTATAGTTATTCGAACATTGAAAACCTATTCGTTTAGAAGGCTTTCCTGACCATTGACTTAAAAAACATCTCCCTCCATCATCAACCTCAATCTCCTTAACCTGCATTATTTCCTACACAGCACTTATCACAACCTGGATTTTCATTTCTGTATATATTGTACCATTTTTGTATCTTTGTTTATTTTCTGTCTTTCACTAGAATATAAGTTCCATAAGACTGGACATCTTTATCTGACTGTTCACTATGTTGTCCCAATGTCTAGAACTGAGCTAGTACAGTAGCCACTCGCTACATGTAGCTATTTCATGTAAGTTAGAGTTCACTAAAATGGAATACAATGAAAGTTGGTTTCCTCAGCCACATTAGCTGTATGTCAGTGGCTACCATACTGAACGGTGCAGATACACAACTTGTACCCTCCCAGCAAGCTCTGTGAGACAGCTGGCTCAGAAGAGTGGCTGGCGCATAGCAGGTGCTCAGCAAATATTTCATGAATAAGGTTAAATCAATGTAAGTTGCTGAACTTGCTTCTTTGAGTCTCCTGTTTTCTCACCTGTAAAATGAGGAAAACAACAATTAAAAGATTGTGAGAGTTAAATAAGATAACAAAGCGAAATAACCTCATACTAGAAGAGTGTGAATGATTATTGTGGTAATTTGAGCTTGCCCAGGCTTCCTAGAACCCTGGGCACAAATGTGATTATGCAAACGGGAAGCACTCACATTCACTGGTGGACTCTTGCCCATGTGTGCACAATACACAAGTTCAGTTATGAAGTCCCTCCTGATGGCTGCCCTGGAGGGTGACAGAGCCCCTTACTGGACACTCCTGCCAGGGACTAGCCTGCCAATGTTGATAACGGGGCCATGGATCTGTCTCCAGAAGTATTGAGTTTCACAATTAAAAAGAAAAAAGTAGCCCTGGTCAGTGTGGCTCACTGGTTAGAGAATCAGCCTGTACACCAAAGGGTCACAGGTTCCATCCCTAGCCAAGGGCACATACCTGGGTTCAGGTTCGATCCCTGGCCCTGGTGGGAAAATGTTCAGGAGGCAACCAGTTGATGTCTTTCACATCAATGTCTCTCTCTCTTTCTCTCTCTCTCTCTCCCGCCTCCCTTCCTCCCTTTCACTCTCTCTAAAAATCAATGGAAAAAATATCCTTGGTGAGGATTAACCAAAAAAAGCAAGTAAGCAAGCAAGAAAAAAGTCAACAGGTTAAAAAAACACACAAAAAAAAAACCCTGAAATTTTTGTGGGCTAAATTCAACCAACATCAAAGTGTTTATGACTTTCTAGGAGCCATCAGGGACCTGTCTTCATGGAGACGTACAGCTTCCACACCAGCTGGAAGGCTAAGCTCTCTCCTCAAGTCCTCTCTTTCTCGACTTTGCCATGTAGGCACCAAAGATCAGTGGCAGGAAGCTCCCTGTCCAGGGGATTCCTTAAACTACAGCTCTATCAACTTCTGCCTGCAGCTTTTCTTGCCAAGACTTAGCCCGATGAGGGGTAGGGAGTCATAGAAGGAGAATGGTCACCAGGCTGAGTCCTTTGTATCTCTGTCCCCACCACAGGGACTCTCATACTAACCTTCCTTGATGTCCTCTTCTACCTATGCAAATTATTCACAGAAATAGACATTTATAGGTTGAGACCCAGTCAGTTCATCAGAGAGCCAAACCAGTAGACTTCAGTAACAGTTCACCTCACCTGGACCCCCTCTGCACTGACTGTCTAGTCCTTTCCCAAGAACCCCATCCGAACCCACAAAGAGCTTCTGGGAAGGGTAGAGGTGGACAGCTGTTATGTCTTCTGATCCTTGTCTTGGGCTCCACTTCCAGGTATGTTGGTTTATTGAGGTGGGGAGGCAGGCTGGATTCTTGTTCAAGGTCTCCACTTTGTCTACAAGGTCTTGACACTTTAACTTTGACTTTTCCACCCAGCTCTGCTTCCTTTAGGCTGGCACTCCTTCTTCCTTCAAGAACTTATGATCAAGGAAGTTTGTGGCCATCTATGGCAAAAGCAAGCCTCAAGCCCTGGCTGTTTTGGTTCAGTGGTTTGGAGCATCAGCCTGAGAATCAAAGGGTCATGGTTTGATTTCTGGGTCAAGGACACATACCTGGGTTGCAGGTTTGATCCCCATCCCAGTAGGGGTGCATGCAGGAGGCAATCTAGCAACGTGTCTCTCTTACATCAATGTCCCCCGCCTTCCTCTCTCTCTAAAAATCAATGGGAAAAAAATCCTCAGGTAAGAATCAACGACAACAAAAGAGCAAGTCTCAGGACTTGAGAACTGCAGGTATTCTAGTTTTCCACCATTCATAGGAGTTTTTGTTGATAGGTTATTTTAGTCCATAGAAAAAACTATTCAGGAATTTACTATTTATTTAAGTGATTAAACTTATAATATTAATCCTGCCTGGTGTGGCTTAGGTGGTTGGGTATCCAGTGCACAAAAAGGCTGCCATTTTGATTCCAGGTCAAGGGTACATGCCTGGTTGCAGGCTTGAGCCCCAGTAGGGGCGTGCAGGAGGCAGCAGATCAATGTTAGTTCTCACATCAATGTTTCTCTCTCTCTCAAAATCGATAAACTATTCTTTTAAAAATTTACAATATTAGAATTCTTTCTTAGATGTTGAAGGTCAGATCACTTTAAAAAAAAATACATCACTAATTTTAGCAATCACTTTTAAGGGGTCTTTTAATTTACTAAGTTACTTAAATACCTTTCCAGCATTTAAAAACTGCACTTATACATTTACTGTAAAGTAGGTCTTCAAATAATGTTGTTTGGTTCAATGTCATTTTGTTATAATGTTGATGAGAAAAAAATGATTCCCAGCTGGAGTCACTGTCTGTGTGGAGTGTGCACATTCTGCCCACGTCTTGAAAGGGAGTATTTTAATAATCTAATTCTTACAAGTAAATTGAGGTCACTTAAGAGCAGAGTATTAGATCAGGTATCCCAAGTGAATCTGTTCATTGCTAACTCATTGCTACCCTGCAGGCTGAGTTCTAGGTCTCCTAGATGTCATCCCACTGATATCTGAAAGCTTTCTTGCCTCTGGGCACCCAAGAGTCCCAGGCCAACCTGGTACCCTTCCTGCTCCACACGTGGTGAACCAGTTAGTTCTCCAAGGAGTCCTGGTTCCTTTTGGTGAAAAATGGCATTAGAGACCAAGATCTGGGCATCAGGGTTTCAGGTCAGATTTGTAGGTGGTGCTTATCCTAGGCTATTTCAGGGAGCAGAGCTAGAAAATACCCCCCGCCCCCCATTTTTTTAAAGGTGTGAATTCTTAATGATATTTTCAATTCTTACGTCATAGTAGTCCTCTTCAAACTTATTGTTTCTGTAATTATACCTTATTTTCTCTTAGAGTGAAATCTTCATGCCTAACAAATTTATTTGATTTATCTAAAATACAAAAAATACTTAAAAATAGCAGTAGATATTGGTATGAAAAAATAAAACTACTGCCCTGGCCCATTTGGCTCAGCAGTTAGAGCATCAACCTGTGGACTGGAGAGTTACAGGTTCAATTCTGGTCAAGGGCACATACCTGGTTTCAATCCCTGGCCCTAGACAGGGTTGTATGGGAGGCAGCCAATGGATGTGCTTCTCTCACATCAATGTTTTTTTCTCTCCCTCCCTCCCTCCCTCCCTCCCATCCACTCTATCTATGGATGGATGGAAAAATTCTGGAGTGAGGATTTAAACACACACACACACACACACACACACACACACACACACACACAACTATCAAATGAAGTTCAAGGTTTTCTTTGTAGTTTTTTTTTTTTCTTAGAATATGTCCCAGGATTAAGTATGGGTTGTAGAGTAATCTGCAATTCCTATTTTGTATGCTTATTTAAGAAAAAGGAGCTTTTGCCCTGGCCAGTTTGGCTCAGCGGTTGGAGTGTCAGCCTGTGGACCAGAGAGTCCTGGGTTCGGTTCCCGCTACGGGCACATAAGGAAAAAAAAAAAAAGAAATAGAAAAGGAAGCTTTTAACTTCAAAAGGTTAAAGTTAAAATTAGCACATGAAAACATATAGGTGCTACAGTAATTAGAAATTGAATCTTACTTGGCAGAATGATTATCTAAGAACATTTCAGTTTGAAGTCTTTGCATTCCAATAGCTTCAAGTTCTTTTTTTAAAAAATTTTCATCCAAGGTATTTTTCCATTTATCTTCAGTCAGAGTGGGAGGGAGAAAGAGGGGGAGAGAGAGAAACATCGATGTGAGAGATACACATCAATTGGTTGCCTCCTGCACGACCCTGACCAGAGCTGGAGACGAACCGCAACCGAAGTACGTGCCCTTAACTGGAATTGAACCTGTAACTCGTTGGTCCGCGGGCTGACACTCTAACCACTGAGCGAAACCAGCCAGGGCTCATCTGGCTTCTTTTCAATGGCTGAATACTTGGTTACACATGCAAGATTTGTAATAAAAAAGTTTTGGCTGTGCAAACCCACTCCGCCAAGCAAAATCCAGTTTCTATGTACTTCAGCACCTACATGTTTTCATGTGCTAATTTCAATTTTAACTTTCTCAAGTTAAAAACTTCCTTTTCTGAACCACAAGCTTTTCTATCATACCTGAGTTTCATGCTACACAAATGCAACTTCCAAAGACTAATTAGAATCTCAGAAACATATAACCAAGGTATATCCATATCAAGTTTAATTAAGTAATTAAAAGAAAGGAAAATTTGTCAGAGATTACACATTTAAACTTTCAGCAGGGAATTCATGTGAAAACCTATCTATACATTTTATTCATATGGAATTTAGACTACCTGGTTCCATTAGAATTAATTTATAAACACTTGCTTTTGACTTTCCTGGAAGTCAAAAGTCCAGTCTGGAAAACAGAAACCACACTCAATAGTACAACAGAGAATTTAATATGTAGAATTAGTTTGCTAGAAGGGCTGGAAAGTGAAGAGAGAATACTGAGGTGACACGGTAACATCAGGAGGTACCACTACCCCCAGAACTTGGGGAAGGCAGGGAGATTTGGGGTTATTAGGACTAGAGGCTCAGAGGGGGAACCCAGGGGAGCTGGGTGCACCTAAGGTGTGTGAGAGGCAGTGTCTAGCAGGGCCAACAGAGCTGGACATAGAACCAGTGGAGGTCACTAGTGTGATGGCTAGGATGCCACTAACAGGATGAACAAGCTAGCATTCGCTCTCCCTCTGCCTTTCCATTTTTCTCCAGTGGAATGTAATGGGAAAGCTGCTTCAACATCACATACCAGAGTATAGAAGGGTGGATTGGAGCAGAAAGACAACCATCCAATAATCCTGGCACAGACCCTTCTACACACACCCTTCTGCACGTGGTTGAACTTCTATGCCACAATAGCAAGGACAATACCTTCTTCCAAGAAGATGCAGTTCTTCTCCCACAGAGACCCTCTCACTGTCCCCAAAAGGGAAGATGGAGAAAATGCTGACTGTTGTTGTGTCCATGTTACTGTAGAGAATCAGTGGGAGTGCAGAGGTCTCCCCTGCTGGCCAAGATGGTGCAGGGGGAGGTTCTTAACACCGAGAGAGCCAAAAGCTAGAAAGATGAATGGATAGGGTCCAAGCACACCAAAAGCTAGACAGATAATTGGGTAGAAAAATAAATTTCTTCCTTCCCTATCCTTTTGAGAACTATGGGCTTGAGCAGGAAGGGAAGATGGTCTTTGAGATGGGAGTTCACCATTCTCCCAGGTTGAGCGGCACCTGAATAAAACTGCTTTCCTTTTGCACTAGCACTTGCCTCATGAGTTTGGCTTTCCTTTCAGTAGGCAGCTGAATCTGTTTTTCAGTTACATACACACTGGGGCATCTGTGTCTAATTCAGTCTACATCTCACCTGAATATTCTGCAACCTACAGACTAAATTATAAACTTAAGCACTACCAATAATCCTAACAGAAAATAATAAGGGAAAAAGAGGAGGGAGAAAAAGAAATGAGATAACAAACACCCAGATACATACACAGATAAAAATAAGAAAAAAATGCTTGGTGGCTGTCTTCATTTCTGTTACTGGTCAGAACATAATATTTACTACTTCCTTTTCCAACTACCATACTGGTTACAAGTTCACCCTCATCCAGCATTTCAACTGATCAAGTTTTTTTTTTTTTTTTTATCCTCACCCGAGGACATTTTTCCATTTTTTGTTCAGGTAGAGTGGGAGGGAGAGAGAGGAACAGAGAGAGAGAGAAACATCGACGTGAAAGGAACACATCGAGTGGCTGCCACCCGCACAACCGACCAGGGCCGGGGACAAACTGCAACCGAGGTACGCGCCCTTAGCGGGAACCGAACCCGGGTCTCTCAGGACCGCAGGCCGACGCTCTAACCGCTGAACCAAACCGGCCTGGGCTGATCAAGGTTTTGTGCGTATGATTTTTTCCCTAGTTGGGGGTGGGGTGAACCAAATTTTTATTCTTGAAGGATGTAAATCACCCCAAATCCTACCTTTAAAAAATTGACTTATTGAGGTAGAACTTACATATAATACATTTATTAAGTGTATATTTCAATAAGTTTTGGTAATTTATACACCCATGTAATCACCACCATAATTAAGATATAGAATACTTCTAACATCCCAAATTTCTCTTGTGTTCCTCCTGAGGCTGTCCCCTGTACCTCGAGACCCAGAGAGCCACTTTAGAATTCTAGTCGTGTTTAAATCGAATGATACACTCTCTTGTGTTTGGCTTCTTTTGCTCAACATAATGTTATTGGTAGTCACTCATGTTGTCCCATGCAACATTAGTTTGTTTTTTTCTTATTGCTGAGTATTAATGCCGTGTATAAATATATCAAAATTTGTTATTCTATTCCCTATTTGAGTTGTTTCTGGGTTTTGGCTATAGTGAATAAAGCTTCTAAGAATCTTCCCTTACACATCTTTGTGTGGACACTTGTTTTTATTTCCCTTGTGTAATACCTAGGAGTGGAGTTGCTGAATCATACCTTAAGTGTATGTTTCACTTCAGGACAAACTGCCAAACTGTTTTTCCCAGCGATTCTTCCATTTTGCATTCCTACCAGAAATATACAAGAATTCCATTGTTCCACATCCTTACTAACAATGGGTGATTTCAATTTTAATTCTACCCGGTGTGTACTGAGTGGTATCTCATTGTGATTTTAATTCACATTTTCTTTCTTTCTTTTTTTTTTTTTTATCCTCACCTGAGGACATTTTTGCATTCATCTTCAGGTAGAGCAGGAGGAAGAGAGGGAGGAAGAGAGAGGGAGAAACATCAATGTGAGAGACACATAGAGTGGTCGCCACCCACAAGACCCCAACCGGGGCCAGGGACAAACTGCAACGGAGGCACGTGCCCTTAGTGGGAACCAAACCCGGGACTCTCCGGGTGTGGGCCTGCGCTCTAACCGCTGAGCCAAACTGGCCAGGGCTAATTCACATTTTCTGATGACTAAATATGTTTACCATCTTTTCATTGTTTATCAACCATTAATATATCTTCTTTGGTGAACTGTCTCTTCAAATTGTTTGCCACTTTTTAATCAGTTGTTTCTCTCTTTATTGAGTTGCAAGGTTTCTCTGTATGTCCTGAACACAAGCTTTTAACTACATATGTGTTTTGCCAATAGTTTCTCCTAGTGTGTGGTTCATGTTTTTACTTTTCTTAATAGTGTCTTTTGAAGAGCATCTTGGCCACATGCAGAAATCCTCTGTACTATAATCCTCAAAACTGTTTCTTATTGATATTGATCATGTTTTCAATATGTTTCTATTAAAAACGGTGCTGAAATGAACAACTTAGTCTATCTTGGTGTCCACTTGTGAGTATTTCTGTAGGGCTGGAATCAAAAAGCCAAAGGGTACATATATTTAAAATTTTGATTTTCCAAGCACTGTCAGGTGGGGCAGGAAGGAAGAGGGGTCTGAGAGTTTCACCTTATTGCAAACTAACAAGTTAATGTGTCACAGTTTTGTAGAAGTTGACAGAAGACATGAAACTCCTGAATTAGAGATAAACAACCTTATTACTCACAGCAATAGCATTAGCCAGAGTGTCTGCAAATGTATAGACACCAGGTTTTGAAGCCCCCCAATTCCCACAGGGTTACATGGAGGGCCAGATGGCCCTGGCATTTGCAGTGGGCCAAGGACCAGCACTTTTTTTCCTTTTTTTTTAATCCTTACCTGAGGACATTTTTCCCATATTTTGTTCAGATAGAGTGGGAGGGAGGGAGGGAGGGAGAGAGAGAGAGAGAGAAGGAAAGAGAGAGAGAGAGAGAGAGAGAAACATCAACGTGAAAGGGACACATCGAGTGGCTGCCACTCGCACGACCAACCAGGACCGGGGACAAACTGCAACCGAGGTATGTGCCCTCAGCAGGAACCGAACCTGCGTCTCTCTGGAGCTCAGGCCGACGCTCTAACTGCTGAGCCAAACTGGCCAGGGCAGGACCAGCACTTTTTAAAGCAAAGAGCCAACACTGTAGTGAGCAGCAAACAAGCCAGTCCCCTACCACCCAAGAAGTGAGTAGTTATAATCACTCTGTGGGTACCTTGACTTCTTTAGCTGCCTGTGTGGATAGCTACAGAAACCGTTCAGTATCAGTAGATGGATAAACCTTGGCATCTGACACTCAGCAGGAATGTGCAGGGATGCCCAGGGCTCATGGGGACAGCACTTCCAACAACATACTGTACTATTTCTCTCCAGAAAGCCTGTGGCAGTTTAGGCCCGCCTTCAGTTGTGTAGGAAACAGTCTTGGTTGCCAATATGGGAATATCATCAATCTCTGAAATTTTAGCCAACTTGATGGGTGAAGGATGGCTTATGTCGTGTTATGTACTTTTCATTTCTCTTTTCTTGAGTCGAGCACCTTTTCAAACGTTTATTGATAATTTGAGAAATAGTTCTTCAAAGCTTAGCCTTCCCTCTGACATCCCTCTTTCCATGTTCCTGACTGGGGGAAACAAATAAAGGAAAAACTCCATTTGTCATGAGTCTACTGGTATTGGACCTGTTTTCTGCTTGAGTAATAATCATCTTGAACGGGATGACGGTGGCACTTCCCCATAGTGTGTGCTGTGTGGACACAAACTGCTGTCATGTGATGTGTAATGCCCTTTCTCTTTAGTCTGTTTATTCCTGTGCTCCAAAAGGCATTAGGCAGGGTGACATGTCCTTCGAAGGAGGAAGTATGGTTCACACAGCACCCACAGCTCACAACCTCTTAGCTCACTGTAGTGGAATCAAACCAGTCTCCAGTTTCACAGGTTCATGCACCTGGGGCTTTCCCTTCTGCTGTCCCAACGTTCCATCCGTGGGAAAGGTGACAGGTGCCTTTGTAAAAGCATCGTCAAAGCAAACTCAGCAGTTTAAAGCCCTTAGATTAAAGCCTGAGCTGGGGTGTACTGAGGAGCTACTGATACCTTTAAACGGGAAATCCCCGTGATAGTTTTCTTGGGTCCTTTGATGGTCAAGCCCTGGGCCAACCTGGAGGTGCCCCCTCCCTTGCACACTGATTTTAGGGTGCAGGGTGGAAAACTAAAAAATAAACAATGAATTACTAAACTTCGCGTATCTGGTCCCCGCACTTCCCACCGGCATTCCCTCCAGTGGGCTTTGGGGGGCCAGCTCCGCCCGTGCCCCTACATACCCAGTGTCCGCCCACCGAGTGGCCGCCGGATAGTAGAGGCTCGGTCCGCGGCCGCAACCTTTAAGGGCCCAGGCGTCGCGTCAGCCCCCTGGCCCTTCCCGAGCCGATCCCCAGCCAATCCAAAGACGATATGGCCAGCTCGATTCCGAGCGCAGCCAATGGGCGCGGACCACGACCCGCCCCCCCGCGCGGGGTTCTGTGCAGCGCGGCGCCGGGACCCTGAGCCTGCCACTCGCGGCCGCAGTCCCTCCCGGCCAGTCCGGCTCCAACATGGCGACCTCGGCAGCCGGCCCGGTGCTCATCGTTGGCAGGTAAGCGACGTACGCGGTGAGGGGGGGCGGGGCGGCCGGGGCACCCTGTAGGTTCTCTCCGCGCAGACGCAGTGGCGGGCAGAAAGCTGACGGGGCAGGCTGTGTGCAAACACGGTTTAGGGGACTCGACGGGTGATGCCAGCGCGCCACGGTGGACGTGCCAGTTGTTCCTTGTGGGCAACATGAAGTGTGTCTGCAGCACTGAGTTGTTAACCATAACTGTTTATGGAAGAGAAAACCTACATTAAGTACCTTAGGCACTCAAGGTCAAAGCCTGTAAAGGACCGAAATAGGGCGAGACCAGCAGGGAGTGTGCGATGCCTGAGGGGCGTGGAGCGCGTTCCGGTCCCCACGGTGTCGTCGGGGTGGGAACAGGTACTTGGCGAACACACCTGGCATGCCTAATACTTGGGGGAATGCGCTCTTTCCGGAGGGGAACGCTGGAGCCCAGTTTGCTAAGGTGTGTCAGTCTAACAGCCTAAATTCCATACAATTGTTCTGGTTGTACTCCCACCCCCTTTTAAATTTCCTGCAGTTTTTATTAAAAAAGTAATTTGTGCCCTGGCCGGTTTGGCTCAGCGGTTAGAGCGCCCGCCTGCGGTCCGGAGAGACCCGGGTTCGGTTCCCGCTAAGGGCATGTACCTTGGTTGCAGTTTGTCCCCGGCCCTGGTTGGTCGTGCGGGTGGCAGCCACTCGATGTGTCCCTTTCACGTCGATGTTTCCCTCTCTCTCTCTCCCTCCCACTCTGTCTGTACAAAAAATGGAAAAATGTCCTCGGGTGAGGATAAAAAAAAAAAAAAAAAAAGTAATTTGTGTGTACCTTAGCATTAGTAAGCTCTCATAGCACTTTATCCACATGTTGATACCTGCTATTGATAGTTAGAAGCACCTTTTTTGGGGGTGGCTTTGTGACCCTTTATGCCACTAAAGTGTTGGCCTACCTTACCCACCACCCACCATCCGCCCTCAGTTTTACAGTCCATTGAAGGAAGGAGTCAGAATGCATTTTGTCAGCTTTCTTTTGCTCACAGAGCAGTGGCATTAACTGTGCCCTTGTCCTTTCCAGACACATGGGGGTGGGGTGTGCCTAAGAAAGGGAAAAAAAAAGTGTTGTGTGTGTGTGTGTATGTATATGTATACACGTGCACTTTGCACCAGGTGTGGTGACTCTGCTTGCCTTGCATTTTTGATGCCAAGGGCTGGAGTGTTGTTTGTTTCCCACTGTGCCTTGGAGTGGTGTTTTGTCTGCACCTAATCCAGGAGGAAAGTGTACAGTCTCTAGTATGAGCAGGGACTGGCGAGTCAGTTTATTTCTGATTACTTGAGGGAGGGTGACAACGAATTAGATGGGGGATGGCAAATTATAATGACCACAAGCCATAGCACAGGATAGAAATTCCTGTTTATCTCCACACCCTCAGCACCTCAGCAGACACCCACCTCTGCTTCTGAAATAGCACTGCTTTTGTGCCCTACATCTTTTTCTCTCCCCTTTCCTCTCTTCCCCCTTCTTTCTCTTCTCTTCTCTTTCTTTTTGTTACAGATGCTTCTCATTTTCCCCCCATTGATACCTTCCTCCCCTTCCCCCCACACCATCCCCAGCTTTGTTGTCTATGTTCATTGGTCATGCATGTAAGCTCTGTGGTTTATCTCTCCCCCCCCAACCCCCCCTCCTCTGAGGCTTGTCAGTCTGTACTCCACCTCTATGTCTCTGGGTTAATTTTGCTTATCAGTTTGTTTAGTTCACTATATTCCACAAATAAGTGAGATCATGTAATATTTGTCTTTCTCTGCTTGGCTTGTTTCGCTCAGCATAATACTCTCCAGGTCCTTCCATTGCCATCTTAAAGGATAAGAGATCTTTCTTTCTTACAGCTGCATAGTATTCCATTGTGTACATATACCACAGCTTTTTTATCTACTCATCTACTGATGGACACCTGGGTTGTTTCCAGATCTTAGCTATTGTACATAGTGCTGCTATGAACATAGGGGTACATATATTCTTTCTGATGGGTGTTTGAGGCTTCTTAGGGTATATTCCTAGAAGTGGGATCACTGGGTCAAATGGCAGTTCAATTTTTAACTTTTTGAGGTAACACCATATTGTTTTCCATAGTGGCTGCACCAGTCTGCATTCCCACCAGCAGTGTACTAGAGTTCCTTTTTCTCCACACCCTCGCCAACACTTGTTTGATGATTTGTTGATGGTGGCCATTCTGACAGGTGTGAGGTGATACCTCATTGTTGTTTTAATTTGCATCTCTCTGATGATTAGTGACGTTGAGCATTTCTTCATATGTCTGTTGACCATTTGTTTGTCGTTTTTGGACGGGTGTCTATGTAGGTCCTCTGCCCATTTTTAAATTGGGTTGTCTTTCTTTTGTTGAGTTGTATGAGCACTCTATATATTTTGGAAATTAACCCCTTATCTGATGCATCATTGGTGATTATGGTTTCCCATATAGTGGAATCCATTTCCGTTTTGATGGTTGTTTCTTTTGCTGTGCAGAAGCTTTTTAGTTTGATGTAGTCCCATGTGTTCATTTTTTCCTTTGTTTCTTTTGCCTTAGGTGTTATATCAGTGAAAATTCTGCTGCATAGGATGTCTAACATCTTGTTGCCTGCATTTTCTTCTAGAATTTTTATGGATTCACGAGTTACATTTAAGTCTTTTATCCATTTTGAGTTTATGGTGTAAGTTGGTCTTCTAGCTTCATTTTTTTTTTTTTTTTTTGTAAGTAGCTGTCTAATTTTCCCAACACCATTTATAGAAGAGACTGTCTTGACTTTATGCTCTTGCCACCTTTGTCAAATATTAATTGAGCATATTGTCTTGGGTCAATTTATGAGTTCTCTATTCTGTTTTATTGATCTATCTGCCTATTCTTGTGCCAGTACCAGGCTGTTTTGATTACAGTGGCTTTGTAGTATAACCTGAAATCTGGTAATGTGATCCCTCCTACTTTGTTCTTCTTTTTCAAGATTGCTGTGGCTCTTCTGGGTCTTTTTTGGTTCCATATAAACTTTTGGAGTGTTTGTTCTAGTTCTGTGAAGTATGTCGGTGGTATTTTGGTGGGGATTGCATTGAATCTGTAGATTGCTTTAGGTAGTATGGACATTTTAATGATGTTAATTCTTCCAAGCCTTGAACAAGGTATGTGCTTCCACTTTTTTTATATCTTCCTCTATTTCTTTTTTCAATGACCTGTAGTTTTCTGTGAAGAGATCCTTTACTTCTTTGGTTAAGTTTATTCCTAGGTATCTTAATTTTTTTGCTGATGGTAAATGGGATTTTTTTTTTTTTTTGGTAAGTGCCTCTAGCTGCTAGGGCCCAGCGGGAACTGAACCCAGGACTCTGGTCCACAGGCCAATGCTCCAACCGCTGAGCCAAACTGGTCAGGGCTGGGATTGTTTTTTGTTTTTTTTTTTTAGTTTCTCTTTCTGTGATTTCATTATTGTTGTATAAGAATGCCATTGAGCCCTGGCTCGTTTGGCTCAGTGGTTGAGCATTGGCCTGCGGACCAGAGAGTCTTGGGTGTGGCTCCCGCTAGGGGCACATACCACAGGAAAAAAAAAGAATGCAATCTATTTTTTTATGTTAATTTTGTATCATACTACTTTGCCAAATTCGTTTATGAAATCTAGTAGATTTTTGATGGAGTTTTTAGGATTTTCTATGTACAATATCATGTCATCTTCTAATAATGACAGTTTTACTTCCTCCTTTTCAACCGAAGTACGTGCCCTTATCAGGAACCGAACCCAGGTCTCTCTGGACTGCAGGCCGGCGTTCTAACCGCTGAGCCAAACTGGCCAGGGCTCTGTAGATATCTATTAAATCCATTTGATTTAGTATGTCATTTAGAGTCTTTATTTCCTTGCTCATTTTTTGTCTTGAGGACCTAGCCAGTGATGTCAGTGGGGTGTTGAAGTCCCCTGCTATGAATGTATGATTGTTTTACTGTTGATATCTCCTTTGAAGACCTCTAGAAGTATTTTAATGTATTTTGGTGCTCCTATATTGGGTGCATATATGTTTACCAAGGTTATATCTTCCTGTTGGATAGATCCTTTCCATATTATATAGTGGCCTTCTTTGTCTTTAGTTATGGCCTTCATTTTGAAGTCTATTTTATTGGATACGAATATTGCTATCTCAGCTCTTTTTTCCTTTTTATTTGCTTGGAAGATTTTTTCCCATCCCTTCACTTTCATCCTATGTGAGTCTTTTGTTGTGAGGTGAGTCTTTTGTAAACAACATATATATGAGTCTATGAGTCATGCTTTCTTATCCAATCAGCTACTCTGTGTCTTTTGATTGGAGTATTTAATGCATTTACATTTAAGGTTATTATTAATAAGTACTTATTTATTGCCATTTTTGTTTATTGTGGTTATATTTTTCTTTCTGTTTCTTCTACTAATTACAGCAGTCCTTTTAACATTTCCTGCAGTGCTGGTTTGGTGCTAATATATTACCTTAGCTTTTTTTTTTTTTTTGTCTGGGAAGCTCTTTATTTCACCTTATGTTTTGAATGAAAGTCTTGCTGCATAGAGTAGTCTTGGATTGAGATCCTTGTTTTTCATTACCTTGATTACTTCATGCCATTCCTTTCTGGCCTATAGTGTTTCTGTTGAGAAGGCAGCTGATAGCCTAATGGGGGTTCCTTTGTAGGTAACCTGTTGCTTATCACTTTCTGCCTTTAGGATTCTCTCTTTGTCTTTAGTTTTTGGCATTTTAATTATTATGTGTCTTGGTGTGGGCATGTTTGGGTTCTTCTTACTTGGGGCTCTCTGTGCTTCTTGAACTTGTATGCCTTTTTCCTTCACCAAGTTAGGGAAGTCTTCTGTCACTATTTCTTCAAATATATTCTCTAACCTTTGCTTATTTTTTTCTTCTTCTGGAACTCCTATGATGCAGATATTGTTCTGTTTCATATTGTGTCACAGTTCTCTTAAGTTGTCTTCTTGTTTTTTAATTGTTTTTTTTCTTTTTAGTTCTCTGATTGGGTGATTGTTTCTACTCTGTTTTCTTATTCACTGATGCTATTCTTGGCTTCCTCTACTTTGCTCGTTATTCCAATGTGTTCTTTATTTCTGCTATGTCATTCTTCATTTCTGCTTAGTGGTTTTTCATTTCCAATTGGTTGATTTTCAATGTTTCTATATCTTTCCTCATGCTGTTGAGCTTCCTCATTATCATCACTCTGAACTCTACCTCTGATAACTTGCTTAACTGCATTTCATTTATCTCTTCTTTGGTAGAGTTCTATTGGACTTTCATTTGGGGTTTGTTTTTTTGTTTCACCATTTTTGCTGTCTCCATGAGTTTTGGAGCCTGCCAAATTTTCTTATGGGTGTTGGTGTTCTGCTGGTTGTGACTCCCTCTACTAGGTTTGGATGAGCATGGGAGGACCCACGTTAAACACCACTGTCAAGTTTTACTTTTCTGTGTAGATTTGCAAGCCCAGGAAAGGTTTAGTTATCCTTTAGCTTTTTGCCTGGAGGCTATTAGTCTCAGTTACTTTATGAGCCTTGGGTTGTAGCCCTCAACTGAATGAAAAACTTCCTCAGGTGTTCAGGTAAGAGGATTTCCAGGGGATAGGGCAGGTGCTTGCTGGCTGTTAATGAGCCCCAATTTGCATTTCTCTGGCTTGGCTGGGTGGTGTTAAATTCCTGCGGGATGATGCCCTGCCGGTTTGGCTCAGTGGTTGGATCGTTGGCGTTGGCCTGTGGTCCAGAGAGACCCAGGTTCGGTTCCTGCTGAGGGCATGTACCTTGGTTGCAGTTTGTTCCCGGCCCTGTTTGGGTCGTGTGGGTGGCAACCACTCAATGTGTCCCTTTCACATTGATGTTTCTCTCTCTCTCCTTCCCACTCTATCTGAAAAAAAAAAAAAAAGGAAAACTGTCCTCGGGTCAGGATAAAAGAAAATAATTTCTGAGGGATGGGATTTTGCTTCTCCTCAGGATTCTGGGAAGGGGCTCTTTGAGTAATATGCCTACTGTCCTGTGAGAGAGTAATTCAGCATAAAACTCCCATTGCCCTCCCAGCTCTCCAAGCTCCTGAGTCTCCACACAGTTCCAGTCTAATCCTCTCTCCCTCTGCCAGAGCCTAAAGTGAGTTCCTGATGCTAATTTAGTACTCTGTCCCTCTGCACTGTGGAGCCAGCTTGTGATTTTAACCCGGAGGTAGCCGCTCACAGGTAAAACAGCTGCTGTTCATGGGCTTCCAGCCTGCTCCAGAGATTTTATTTTAAAAAAACTGATGTGCAGTGTGAAGGGTCTATTAAGATGTTTTATATCAAGCAGTACATCTTTGAACTAGTATCGTTTTTTTGTTGTTTTTTTTTTCTATTCCAAAATTTTACTTTGCGGTGACTGTATTCATTTTTTTTTTAATTTAAATTTAAATTTTTTAAAATCTTTAGTGTTGAATGTATTACAGATGTTCCTCATTCCCCCCTTTGACCCCCATCTCCCCACTCCCACCCCCTCCAGCCTTTCCCCACACTATTGTCTGTGTCCATTGGTTATGCATATAAGTTTTTTGGTTTATTGCTTCCCACCCTCCAACCCCTTTCCTTCTGAGGTTTGTCAGTCTATCAACCAATTTGTACTTCTTAATCCCTTCACTTTTTCATCCATTCCCCCAAACCCCCTCCCATCTGGCAACCAACAAAATGTGCTCTGTATCTATGAGAATGTTTCTGTTCTGCCTGTTCATTTTGTCTGTAGATTCCATTGTCGATAGATATGTATGCATTGCCATTTTGTTTGTTCATATATTTTATCTTTTTCTTCAAAAAGACCCTTCATCATTTCATATAATAATGGTTTGGTGGTGATGAACTCCTTTAACATTTTCTTGTCTGGGAAACTCTTTATATGGAAACTCATTATTTCTAAATGACAGCTTTGCAAGATAGAGTAATCTTGGTTGTAGGTTTTTGCTTTTCATCACTCTGAATATTTCTTGCCACTCCCTTCTGGCCTGAAAGTTTCTTTTGAGAAATCAGCTGACAGCCTAATGGGAACTCCCTTGTAGGTAACTAACTGCTTTTTTCTTCCTCCTTTTAAGATTCTCTTTGTCTTGAACCTTTTGCATTTTGATGATGATGTGTCTTGGTGTGGGCCTCTTGGAGTTCATCTTGTTTGGGACTCTCTGTGCTTTCTGGACTTGTATGTCTGTTTCCTTCACCAAGTTAGGAAAGTTTTCTGCCATTATTGTTTCAAACAGGTTTTCAATTTCTTATTCTCTCTCTTCTCCTTCTGGCACCCCTAAGATGCGAATGTTGGCACGCTTGAAGTTGTCCCAGAGGCTCCTTACACTATCCTCATTTTTTTGGATTTTTTTTTCTGTTCTGATTGGGCATTTTTTGCTTCCTTATATTCAAAATCGATTGTTTGCTTCGTGGATTTACGTACTCTACTATTGAATCTGTGTAAATTATTCTTTATTTCATTTAATGCCTCCTTCATTTCTGACTGTGCATTCATCATTTCTGATTGGCCCTTTTTTATGCTCTTGAGGCCCTCACTAAGTTCATTGAGCATCCTTATAAGTAGTATTTTGAACTCAGCATCTGTTAGGTTGCTTTTCTCCATTTTGCTTAGTTCTTTTATTGGGGTTTTGTTCTGTTCTTTCATTTGGGATCTGTTTCTTTGTCTCCTCATTTTGGCTGCCTCTCTGTGTTTGTTTCTGTGTATTACTTAATGAGCGGTATGGGGCTAGCTGAGACCAGATGCTGCTCGTTTGAAAGAATTTAGGAAAACCTGAAGCAGGATCCAAGACAGGCCAATCCTATGGTTAAGCAACTGGCAACAGCTTGGGTGGGCCTGAAAGTTGGATGAGGCGGGGCCTCAGGGAATCACCAGGGCGGGGCTACCAGTGTGAGCCAGGTTGCTGGAGACCCAGATATGGTGACTGTTTGCTGCCCCAGGGAAAGGCTCACCAAGGGAACAAAGGCCTTTGACAGCACATCTTTCCCGGAGAAAGCCCCCTCTCCAGCACTCACTCCAGTGCCAAACAGCTCTGTTCTTCCCTGTATGTCTCTGGAACCTCTCAAGCTGCCTCCCCTCCAAGCTTAGAGGGAGTGAGTCTTATAAGTCCATTTGTGGGCCCTTTAAGGAGCTGCCTGGGGCTCTAGCCGCCTTAGCCTCCCTGAGCCTCAGTTCCCACTGGTTTTTCCAGCCAGAAGTTATGGGGACTTCTCTTCCTGGCACTGGAACCCTGAGCGGGGCGTCTAGTGTGGGACGGGGATCCCTCCCTCCTCAGGAGGACCTTCCCAGCCGAGGTATCCTCCTAATTTTTATCCACCACACGTGGGTGTGGGACTAGCCTATCTGCCTTCGCCCCTCCTACCAGTTTTGATGTGGCTGCTGCTTTAATTCCCTAGTTGTAGGACTTCCATTCAGCTTGATTTCAGGTCGTTTTGAATGATGGTTGTTCTGTAGTTTTGTTGTAACTTTGATGTGGTTGTGGGAGGACGCGATACCGCGTTTACCTACACCACCATCTTGACCGGAAGTCCTGTATTCATTCTCTGTAGGAAACTTACTGAGGCATGATATTTTCAAAGTGCTATTGTTGCTAATTTTTGCATTTAAATGCACAAGTACAGATGTATATATGGAGACACACAGAGTTAGACCGTAGGGTGTTCCTGTTACTTGAGTCATCTCACACACTAAATTTGTTCATCCTAGGAAATATTTAATAGCTTTTATTGGCAAATTTTCCATAGCCTACTTAGATCAAGAGTGTAGGAACAGTTTTACTTCAACTTTTGCCAAGTAAATAAGTAACTGTAGAATGGAAAGATTTTAAAAAGTATCTGGGGTGGATTTATTCAAAGCTAAATGCCATTGATAAAATTATAACTGAACCAACTTTTCTCTCTTGCTGCTTTGCTACTGTGTAGCAATACATTTTTTTGAATTTAGGATCTTTAAAACATGTTAGAATAGTTAGAATGGTATGGACCCATTATATGATCCCCAGGTATCTAGGAGTTTAGAAAAAGTTAATAAGATGTTACAGGCTCTAAGGACAGGAAACCAATGGCATTTGGGCCTGACGTAAATTAGTAATGAGGACAAGAAAGCCCAGCAGAAACCAAGACCATGAACTTTCCTTCTGGGCCTATGTAGTCTGTGCAATCTCTGTACCTCTCTGTACCTTAGTCAGCTCTTTACATTCCTTTTCCTGTCCATGCTCACTTCTCTCCCCCTCCTTCACTTCTTTTTTTTGCACATTCTTCCATCCCCAACCAACCCCAACGTAATAATCTTTCGACTCTAGTTCCTGTTACCGATTTACAGTTTCCATGTTTTGGGCCCGATTTTCAGGAGAGGAAATCTGATTGGCTCAGTTCCTCTATGCAGGCCAGGCTATACATATCACTGGGTGCTGATAAGCCAGTTTATTGGCTGCTTCAGGTCATGTGTTTATTTCACATCAATCATCAACAACTGAGGATGTGGATAGGGGCAAAAGGTCTGAGCTGGTGGGAGAGCACATCCACAACACAAGGCCAGTGTAGAGCAAAATGATTTTATTGCTTGTGCCTGGGTGCAGGTGGGCTGAACCCAAAGAGGGGACAGTCTTGAATAACAGTTGAGGTGTAGGTTATATACTCTACTTCTAGCTTCTGGCAGTTCCTGCTGACGTACTCTGCCTGGCCCATTGTCCACTATGCAGTTGGACTGGTCTGGTATCACATCCTGCATCTGCTGGGTGATTGATTCATTGTTTTGAGGATAATCCGATAATCTGTACTCAACAGAAGGCTGAGCAAAGGTCATGCAAGCAATGCATTTTTCACAGTTTCTACCTTTTGCAAACTTTTACCTTTACCCTTTGAAACCTTACTAACCCTTTCAGGGGGGAGCTTGGGAGTAAGGGTTGCTAGTGGGTTTCCAGGAGTTGGTTCTGCTCTTGGTAGGTCCTATAGGGGAATGTGGGCAATACAGGCCATGAAGCCCACTGCAGGAAAAATAAATCAACTTTGTCTTTAATGCCTGTATATGACTATAACTATTTTCTCCCCAACTTTTTATTATGAAAATTCTCAAACACACACAAAAGTTGAAAATATAGAAAAATAATACCCACATACCCACCTGTATTCAACAATTGTTAAACATTTGTTATATTTGTTTTATCTGTGAACAGTTTACTAACTAACTCTGAATATTAGATGGTTAGTTTTTAATTTTATTTTTTTGTTATACCTGAGAATATTTTTCCATTGATTTTTAGATAGAGTGGAAGAGAGGGAGGAAGACAGAGAGAGAGAGAGAGAGATCATTGTGGACATCAATCAGTTGCCTCCTGCATGACCCCGACCTGGGCCAGGGATTGAACCTGCAACCCAGACATGTACTCTTGACTGGGAATGGAACCCGTGACTCTTTGGTCCGAGGACTGGTGCTCTAACTGCTGAGCCAAACTGGCCAGGGCTTAGTTTTGAATTTTTTGGAAATATAAATTCTACTATGAATAAATATCTTTGTGTTTGCCCATATGAACCTAAAATAAATTCTAGAAGTAAACTTTTTAGATCAAATATTGCAAGCATGTCCACAACACCTTGCTGCCTTCCTAGTCTGACTGTTTCAGAGTGTGTGCGCATGTTAACGACCTGCCTGGTGGTGCTCCCTGGACAAAATTGATGTTGGGCTCGAGGTGAGGATTCCGGAGCTCCTGTGTGGGAACAGGTAACATTTATAATCAGTACACATATCAAAGTGTGTAATTTTAAGATATTAAATCTTTTAAGAATAGGATGTTTTATAATTTAAAAGATGTATTCTGGGTAGGAATAAAAAACTGTTCAATTACTAAGTTAACTGGGAACCTCTCTTGATTTCCTCTGCCTTTAGTGGCCTCATTGGGCGAAGCTGGGCTATGTTGTTTGCCAGTGGAGGCTTCAGGGTGAAACTGTACGATATTGAGCAACAGCAGATAACAGACGCTCTGGAAATCATCAGGTAAGTCAGCTGGCACCTCTGGGAGGAACAATGACTGTTGCTCTCAGTGGGTCTTATTTATCATACTCTCAAGGCATTCAACATCTGTGACCTTACTCTTTCACTTCATAGCTGTTACAGTGCCATTGAGCTGGTAAAGACCCAGAGTAGTAGAGCCCTCAACTAAGAAGAGGCTCAAATTGTGAGAAAACGACCCCTAGGGTTGTAAAGATGTGTGATGTGAGTAGGGGAGCTGAACATTGATCTCAGGCTTCCAGCCTGAATGAGTTTGTAAACTCTTGCTGTGTTCCACAGGGCTGCAGGCTGGGTATCCTGGCTTGTCTCTGGGCTGGCGAGCTGGTTTTCACCATGTGAGAGCCACAGCTGCGTGGGCATTATATCTTAAGAACAGAGGTCCTGAGGTTTGTGTTGACCTAGTGATCTAATGACAGCAGGACCCAGATTAACAGTGGTAATTGTAGTACTTAAAAGTGTGTGAATAGATGAGCTTACCAGATGCTGAGGGGTGATTTTAGGCATAACCACAGGGGGCAGAAGAAGAATAGGAGTCAAAGGAAAATGGATGAGGTCAGAAACAAAAGATCCAAGCTCATGCAATGTGCCAGAAGGCAAGGCACCCAGATTCCCACCCACCTGAGATGATGGTTGCTGAACACAATTTGACCATCTCAGATGTTGTTTTGTTCAGGTGATTATTATCCTTCTTTGGAGCTGTCCATGAATGTGTAACTTGAATTTGCATTTTTGTGTGACAGAAATAGTCTTTTTCATTTACTTTCTTAAAACACTAATATACAGGGTATGATGTAAGGCTATAGGCATTAAAATAATTATATACTTGAGTCTAATTCTGTTGTGTAACAGATTAAGAACCTGAAATCCAGAGAAGTCAAATTGCTTGTTACATATAGTGATATGTAGCCAATATCAAGATAGAATGTCAGTCTAAAAAACAAATAAAAACCAAAAAATGAAACGACCACCATATAGCTACCCCCCCCTTCACTGCCAATGCTTTATTCTGTACTGCTATGGAAGGAAGAATTGACATAAATACCTACTACATTCTTGGCATATGCTACTCACTAAGGATACACAAAGAACAAGACAGATACAGTCCTTTCCACCATGGAGTTTATAGTCTAGTAATCTTACATATTCTCATAGTAAACCTTATGAAGCAGATATTATTGCCATTATATTATGAGAAAAGTTATGTCTATGAACAGTCAGTAACCTGCTCACAGACCCAGTAAGACATAAGATTCTAGCCCTCATCTGTGTACATGGTAAGGGTGGGTCTGAGCTCTTCAGCATCCATCTATTATATTTTATAGAGATCCTGCAAATACTACTTTTAATATAATATCTGATATATGCCACCAAAGAGATCAGTTATGCAAGCTTATGAAGAATATAATGAAATGAACATTAATAACCCTACTCTCCAACCTGAGATCTAGAACATTATTAATACCCTGTGTGTGCCTTGTGGGTTTGATCACCCTGCCTTCCCACCAGAAGCAACTAATATCCTTTATTTTATATTTACTATTACCTTGCCTAAAAAATAGTTTTATCATAAATATGTATCCCCAAACAATATATGGTTTAATTTTGCTCATTTTTGTGCTTTATAAAAATGTTTTTGAGATTTATTTATGTTATTGCTTGTAGCTATAGTATATCTGTTTTCATTGCTATATAATATTATACTGTGTGACTTTGCTATAATTTATTTTTCTTTTAGCCTTTTGATGAACATTAGAGCTATTTCTAGTTTGGGGCATATGTTCCCCCAGTGCATAAGCACAAGAGTGTCTATGGGGTACATACCGAAGAGTGAGATGGCTGGGCCTATTTTTACTCCTGGGATTATGATTACATATATATTGAACCAACTAATTAATATCTTTTAACCTCTCTCTCTTTTTGTCTTTGTCTTATCTTGACTCTCTTTTTTCCTTTTTGTTGAATTTATTGGGGTGACCCTGATTAACAAAATTATACAGGTTTCAGGTGTACAGTTCCACAACACATCATCTGTACACTGTTTTAACTTCTCTTTTATATTTTTTTCTCCTTATCACTTTAGAATGTATTCTGGTTATACTTTTTAGATCTTTCTTCTAGTTCACTAATTCTAGTTTTAGCTGTGTCTAATCTGCTGTTTTAGGCATCTACTAAGTTTATTTCAATAATTAAAATTTCATTTTAAAAGTTCTATTTGATTCTTTTTCGAATATACCTGTTCATTTTGAATAGTTTCTCATTGTTTACTCATTCTTTGTGGTTCCACTTTTTGGTACTTTTTTTTTTTTTTTTTTATCCTCACCCGAGGACATTTTTCCATTTTTTGTTCAGGTAGAGTGGGAGGGAGAGAGAGGAACAGAGAGAGAGAAACATCGATGTGAAAGGAACACATCGAGTGGCTGCCACCCGCACAACCAACCAGGGCCGGGGACAAACTGCAACCGAGGTACATGCCCTTAGCGGGAACCGAACCCGGGTCTCTCCGGACCGCAGGCGGACGCTCTAACCGCTGAGCCAAACCGGCCAGGGCGTGGTTCCACTTTTTAAATGTTTGAGTATTTAATATGCATTGGTTTATATTATGTACCAATACCTGAGGTTGTCTTAGATCAGGATCCTCAGAATCAGGTCCTGAAATGAGGGTTCCTGAGACAGTGATTGATTAAGGAAGTGCTCCCAGGAGAAGCCAGTGTGGGAGTCAGGGAGCAGGATAAGGAAGACAAAGAAGCCAACCAAAGGCAGGATTTCAGAAATTCCAGGCTCATCAATATTCCAGGAGAGTTCTGGAGCAAGAAGTACTCTGTAAAGTCTGTTATCCCTGAAGGCAAGAGAGTTTAGCTTTTGCCCTGGCCGGTTTAGCTCAGCGGTTAGAACATTGGCCTGTGGTCTGGAGAGACCCGGGTTCAGTTCCCGCTAAGGGCACACACCTCGGTTCCATTTTGTCGCCGGCCCTGATTGGGTCGTGTGGGTGGTGACCACTCACACGTGTCCCTTTCACGTCAATGTTTCTCTCTCTCTCTCTCACTCTCTCTCTCCCCCTCCCACTCTATCTGAACAAAATATCAAAAAATGTCCTTGGGTGAGGACTGAAGAAAAAAAAGAGAGTTTAGCTTTTGTTTTTTTCATTTGTTTGTTTGTTTTTTAATTTCATTTTTGTTACAGATGTTTCTCCTTTTTTACCCCATTAACACCCTCCTCCCCATACTCCCAACCCCATCCCCAGCTTTGTTGTCCATGTCCATTGGTTATGCGTACATGCATATAAGTTATGTGGTTTATCTCTTCCCTCCCCCCGCCGCCCCCTCTTCTGAAGTTGTCAGTCTGTACCCTACTTCCATGTCTCTGGGTCCACCCTATTCCTCACACTGTTATGTTCATTATATTCCACAAATAAGTGAGATCATGTGGTATATGTCTTTTTCTGCTTGGCTTGTTTCGCATAGGAGAATACTTTCCAGGTCCTTCCATTTTGTCTCAAAGAATAAGAGATCTTTCTTTCTTACAGCTGCATAGTACTCCATTGTGTAGATGTACCACAGCTTTTTTATCCATTCGTCTACTGATGGACACTTGGGCTGTTTCCAGATCTTAGCTATTGTAAATAGTGCTGCTATGAACATAGGGGTATATATATTCTTTCTGATGGGTGTTTGAGGCTTCTTAGGGTATATTCCTAGAAGTGGGATCACTATGTCAAATGGCAGTTCAATTTTTAATTTTTTGAGGTAACACCGTAGTGTTTTCCTTAGTGGCTGCACCAGTCTGCATTCCCACCAGCAGTGTACTAGAGTCCCCTTTTCTTCACACCCTCGCCAACTATTGTTGTTTGATGACTTGTTGATGGTGGCCATTCTGACAGGTGTGAGGTGATACCTCATTGTTGTTTTAATTTTCATCTTTCTGATGATTAATGATGTTGAGCATTTCTTCATATGCCTTTTGGACATTTGTATGTCCTGTTTAGAGAGGTGTTTATTCAGCTCCTCTGCCCATTTTTTATTGGGTTCTTTGTCTTCCTTTTGTTGAGTTGTATGAGTACTCTATGTGTTTTGGAAATTAACCCCTTATCTGATGTATCATTGGCAATGATACTCTCCCATACAGTGGGTTGCCTTTCCATTTTGATGGTTGTTTCTTATGCTGTTTAGTAGAAGCTTTTTAGTTTGATGTAGTTTCATGTGTTCATTTTCTCCTTTGTTTCTGTTGCCTTAGGTGATGTATCAATGAAAATTCTGCTGCATATGATGTCTAACATGTGGTTGCCTGCATTTTCTTCTAGAATTTTTATGAATTCACAGGTCACATTTAAGTCTTTTATCCATTTTGAGTTTATTTTTGTATATGGTGTAAGTTGATGGTCTAGTTTCATTTTTTTTGCATGTAGCTGTCCAATTTTCCCAACACCATTTATTAAAGAGGCCGTCTTTACTTCATCGTATGCTCTTGCCTCCTTTGTCAAATATTAATTGAGCATAATGTCTTGGGTCCATTTCTGGGTTCTCTGTTCTGTTCCACTGGTCTATATGCCTGTTTCTGTGCCAGTACCATGCTGTTTTGATTACAGTAGTAATATAACCTGATATCTGGTGTTGTGATCCCACCTACTTCGTCCTTCTATTGCAAGATTGCTGTGGCTATTCAGAGTCTTTTTTGGTTCCATATGAACTTTTGAAGTATTTGTTCTAGTTCTGTGAAATATGTCATTGGTGTTTTGAAAGGGACTGCATTGAATCTATAGATTGCTTTGGGTAATATGGACAGTTTAATGATGTTAATTCTTCCAATCCATGAACAAGGTATGTGCTTCTACTTTTTTATATCTTCCTCTATTTCTTTTTTTAATGTGCTATAGTTTTCTGCAAATAGGTCCTTTATTTCATTAGTTAAGTTTATTCCTAGGTATTTTAATTTTTTTGCCACGATGGTATATGGGATTGTTTTTTCAGTTTTTCTTTCTGTGAGTTCATCATTGGTGTATAAGAATGCTGTTGAGCCCTGGCCGGTTTGGCTCAGTGGTCAGAGCATGGGCCTGCGGTCCAGAGAGACTCAGGTTTGATTCCCGCTAAGGGCACGTACCTCAGTTGCAGTTTGTCCCTGGCCCTGGTTGGGTCATGTGGGTGGCAGCCACTTGATGTGTTCCTTTCACGTCGATGTTTCTCTCTCTCTCTCCCCCTCCCACTCTATATGAACAAAAACTGGAAAAATGTCCTCGGGTGAGGATTAAAAAAAAAAGAATGTCATCGATTTCTTGATGTTAATTTTGTATCCTGATACTTTACCAAATTTGTTTATTAAGTCTAGTAGATTTAATGGAGTCTTTAGGGTTTTTTATGTATAATATCATGTCATCTGTAAATAATGACAGTTTCACTACCTCTTTTCCAATTTGGATCCCTTTTATTTTTTCTTCATGTCTGATTGCTGTGGCTAAGACTTCCAGTACTGTTAAATAAGAGTGGCCAAAGTGGGCATCCCTCTCTTGTTCCTGTTCTTTAGGGTAATGCTTTTAGTCTGCCCATTGAGTATGATGTTGGCTGTAGGTCTTTCATATATGGCCTTTATTATGTCGAGATATGATCCCTCTGTTCCCACATTGCTGAGCATTTTAGCAGAAATGGATGCTGGATTTTGTCAAATGCTTTTTCAGCGTCTATTGATATGATCATGTGGTTTTTATTTTTCATTTTATTTATGTGGTGTGTCACATTTATTGATTAGTGAATATTGTATCCTCCTTGCATCCCTGGGATGAATCCCACTTGATCATGGTGAATAATTTTTTTGATGTATGGCTGGATTTGATTTGCTAGTATTTTGTTTAGGATTTTGGCGTCTGTGTTCATCAGGGATATTGACCTGTAGTTTTCTTTCTTTGTAGTGTCTTTTTCTGCTTTTGGAATTAGAATTATGCTGGCCTCATAAAATGAGTTTGGAAGTCTTCCTTCTTCTTGCATTTTTAGGAATAGTTTGAGGAGAATGGGTGTTAGGTCTTTTTTGAATGTTCGGTAAAACTCCCCCATGAAGCCATCCGGGCCTGGGCTTTTGTTTGCTGGGAGAGTCTTGATTACCTCTTCAATTTCCTTAGTTGTTATTGGTCTGTTCAAGTTTTCTATTTCTTCCTGGTTCAATTTTGGGAGACTATGTGTTTCTAGAAATTTGTCCATTTTGCTTAAATTGTCCAATTTGTTGCCATATAATTGTTCATAGTAGTTGTTAACAATCTTTTATAATTCTGTGGTGTCAGTTGTTACTTCTCCTCTTTCATTTTGTGTATTTGGGTTCTCGCTCTTTGTTTCTTGGTGAGTCTAGCTAAGGGTCCATCAATCTTGTTTATCTTTTCAAAAAAACAGCTCTTTGTCTCATTGATCCTTTGAATTGTTTTTTTTGGTCTCTATGTGATTTATTTCTGCTCTGATCTTTACTATTTCCTTCCTTCTACTTGCTCTGGGGTTTTCTTTTTGTTTGCTTTCTAGTTCTGTAAGTAGTGAGGTTAGATAGTCTATTAGAAATTTTTCTTGTTTCTTGAGGTAGGGCTGTAGTGCTATGAAATTCCCTCTCAGAACTGCTTTCGCTGCATCCCATAGATTTTGTGTTGTTGTGTGTTCATTTTCATTGGTTTCCAGTAAGTTTTTAATTTCTTTCTTGATCTCCTTGGCAACCCATTTATTGTTTAAGAACATGCTATTTAGCCTTCATGTGTTCAAATGTCTTTGCATGTTCTTGTTGCAAGTGATTTCTAGTTTCGTGCCATTGTGATCTGAGAAGATGCTTGATATGATTTCAATCTTCTTGAACTTGTAGAGATTTAGTTTGTGTCCTATCATGTGGTCTGTCTTTGAGAATGTTCCATGTGCACTTGAGAAGAATGTGAATTCTGTAGTTTTGGGGTGTCATTCTCTGTAGATATCTATTAAATCCATTTGGTCTAGTGCTTCATTTGGAGTCTGTGTTTCCTTGCTAATTTTTCGTGTATAGGATCTATCCAGTGATGGCACCAGGGTGTCGAAGTCCCCTGCTATGATTGTATTGCTGTCAATTTCTCCTTTGAAGTCCTCCAGAAGATTTTTAATATATTTTGGTGCTCCTAAATTGGGTGCATATATGTTTATCAAGGTTATGTGTTCCTGTTGGATAGATCCTTTCAATATTATATAGTGGCCTTCTTTGTCTCTAGTTATGGCCTTCATTTTGAAATCTACTTTATCAGATATGAGTATTGCTACCCCACCTTTTTTTTTCCTTTTCGTTTGCTTGGACGATTTTTTTCCATCCCTTCACTTTCAACCTATGTGAGTCTTTTGTTGTGAGGTCAGTCTTTTGTAAACAACATATATATGAGTCTATGGGTCATGCTTTCTTATCCAATCAGCTACTCTGTGTCTTTTGATTGGAGTATTTAATGCATTTACATTTAAGGTTATTATTAATATGTACTTATTTATTGCCATTTTTGTTTATTGTGGTTATATTTTTCTTTTTGTTTCTTCTACTAATTACAGCAGTCCTTTTAACATTTCCTGCAGTGCTGGTTTGGTGCTAATATATTACCTTAGCTTTTTTTTTTTTTTTTCTGGGAAGCTCTTTATTTCACCTTATGTTTTGAATGAAAGTCTTGCTGCATAGAGTAGTCTTGGATTGAGATCCTTGTTTCTCATTACCTTGATTACTTCATGCCATTCCTTTCTGGCGTATAGTGTTTCTGTTGAGAAGGCAGCTGATAGCCTAATGGAGGTTCCTTTGTAGGTAACCTGTTGCTTATCACTTTCTGCCTTTAGGATTCTCTCTTTGTCTTTAATTTTTGGCATTTTAATTACTATGTACTTTGGTGTGGGCCTGTGTGCGATCTACTTACTTGGGGCTCTCTGTGCTTCTTGAACTTGATTGCCTTCTTCCTTCACCAAATTAGGGAAATTTTCTGTCACTATTTCTTCAAACATATTCTCTAACCCTTGCTCATTTTCTTCTTCTTCAGGGACTCCTATGATGGGAATATTATTACGTTTCCAGTTGTCCCACAGTTCTCTTAAGCTGTCTTCCTGTTTTTTAATCGTTTTTTTCCTTTTGGTTTTCTGATTGGTTGATTTTTTCTACCCTGTCTTCTGCTTCACTGATCTGGTCCTCAGCTTCCTCTATTCTGCTCTTTAGACCTTCCAATGTGTTCTTTATTTCTGCTATGTCATTCTTCATTTCTTCTTGGTTGTTTTAAATTTCCAATTGGTTGATTTTCAGCATTTCTATGTCTTTACTCATGGTGTTGATGTTCTTACTCATGCTGTTGAGCTTCCTCAAGATCATGGCTCTGAATTCTAGCTCTGTTATCTTGCTTAACTGCTCCACATTTATCTCCTCTTCGGTAGAGGTCTCTTGTTCTTTCATTTGGGATTTGTTTCTTTGTTTTACCATTTTGGCTATCCTAGTGGGTTTTGGAGCCTGCCAAATTTTTTCTGTGTGTGTTGGTGTTCTGCTGTTTGTGGCTCCCTCTCCTGGCTTTGAATGAGCGAGTGAGGACCCACATTAAACACCACTGTCAAGTCTTACTTTCCTGGTTAGAGTGCTAGCCCAGGAATGGTTCAGTTATCCTCTAGCTTTTTGCCTGGAGGCTATCAGTAGAGATTACTTGAAGAGCCTTGGGTTCTCAGTTGAATGAAAAACTCCCTTAGGTGCTCAGCATAAGGGGATTTCCTGAGGGTGGGGCAGATGCTGTCGTTAATGAACCCCAATTTGCACTTCAATGGCCCACCTGGGTGGGGTTCAATCTTTGAGGGAGGGGCTTCTGCCTCTCTCCAGAGCCCTGGGAAGGAGTAAGATGGCCACTGTCCTGCGTGGCTGCAACTCAGCAAAAGCTCTGAGCGCTCTCCAAATCCCGAGTGTTCCCACACAGTTCAAGTCCAGCCTGCCCTCCCTCTGCTGGAGCCCTAAGTGAGTGGTTGTGGCTATTTTAGCATCTGTCCAGGCTCTGTGCTCTGGAGCCGCTTGGGAGTTTAACCTGAGGGCACTGCTCACAACTAAGGCTGCTGTCTGTGGGCTCCCTGCCCCCCTCTCGCGCCTCTGCAATCTGACCAGGATTGAGTCAGTATCCCTGGTTATATGATCCTTGCAAGCTGCTTGTCTGTTGCTTTTTCCTGACGATTTGACTTTATTTTAGTTGTAATTCCAGTTTGGTTCTGGGAGACGGTCTGTGTAGCTTTCATTCACTCTGCCGCCATTTTGGAATCTTGACAGTTTAGCTTTTGTATTCTCATGTCAGTCATTGCCTGGGGGCTCTCCTTGGTCTAAGGGCATGTACCTTGGTTGAAGTTTGTCCCTGGCCCTCGTTGGGTCATGCGGGTAGCGGCCACTAGATGTGTCCCCTTCACGTCGATGTTTCTCTCTCTCTCTTCCTCTCTCTCTCCCTCCTGCTCTATCTGAACAAAAAATTGAAAAATGTCCTCGGGTGAGGATAAGAAAAAAAAGAAGAATATGTAACAGAGACCTTATGTGGCCACAAAGCCTAAAATATCACTATGTGGCCCTTTACAGAAAAAGTTTCTGAGGCTCTGACCTGTGGGTTTTTTCTTCGTTGCTACCAAGCAGTTGTCTGACCCCAGCTGGATGTCCTACAATCAGTCTGCATGGAGATAGCACCAGATTTCACAGGTTAAGGGCTCAGTTCCACAAGACCATCCTCCACTTCAGATGCCGGGTTTCTGACCGACTGGCTATGAATCAGAGATTCCCACCACTGCTCCTTAGGCTTGATTAATTTGCTAGAGCAACTCACAGACCTTGGGAAACCAGTGTACTTACTAGGTCACCTGTTTATTATAAAAAGATATAACTCAGGAACAGTAAGATAGAGAGATGCATAGAGCAAGGTTTGTGGGAAGGGGTGTTGAGCTACCATGCTTCCTGGGAGCACCACTCCACAAATCTTTCTGTGTTTACCAACCCAGAAGCTCTCTGAACCTTGTCCTTTTGGATTTTCATGGAGGCTTTATTTCACAGGCATGATTGATTAAATCATGGGCCATTGGTGATTGAACTCAGTCTCCAGCTTTTCTCCCCTCCTTTGTCAGGGTTGATAGCTCATTTCTTTTAGCTGAATAGTATTCCATTGTCTGGATGTACCAGAGTTTTCTTATCCACTCACCTACTGAAAGACATCTTGGTTGCTTTTAAGTTTGGCAATTTTGAATAAAGCTTCTATAAACATCTGTGTACAGGTTTTGGTGTGGACAAAAGTTTCATATCTTTTGAGTAAATACTGAAGAATGTGATTGTTGGATCATATATTAAGAATATGTTTAAATTTGTAAGAAACACCAAACTGTCTTCCCAGGTGACTGCACTCCCCAGCAGTGCGTGGGGCTCCCGTGGCCCCTCATCCTCCCCAGCACTCGGTGGTGTCAGGGTTCTGGGTTTTGGCTGTTCTGATTATGTGTAGTGGTGTCTCATTTTAATTTGAATTCCCCTGATGATGTAGGATGTGGAGCACCTTTTCACATGCTCAGTTACCATGTATATATCTTCTTTGAGTTCTTCTTCTATTTTTCTATTTTTGATTAAACGGGGAGCCTTGAAAATTATCCTTACTTGCTGTACTTATGAATCCCCGATGAATAAAAATTGTTCTTATGCAGGATCTTGTGATTCTGTAAAAAGAGGCCCTTCAGAGGTTCTGGCCCACCATGGTATTGGAAGTCAAAATCTTTAAAAGTCTTTAGATAAATTTTAAACCTCAATAAAAACAGCTCATAAGCCATATGTTTATCGTAATAGAAGAAAGTACAGTTGATCCTTGAACAACACAGATTTGAACTGCGTGGGTCCATATATGTAGGTTTTTTTTTTTTCAGTAAATACCTGTACTGTTTTCTATTCATGCTTGGGAGACTAAGGACTGAGTATACATTGATCTACTATCTATATGTTATATAGGGACTTGAGTACCCACAAATTTCGTTATCTGCAGGGGTCCTGGAGCCAATCCCCAGGCATACCAAGAGACAATTTAAGTTTTTGGGAAGTCAAAAGTCATATGTGGATTTTCGACTTGGGAGTCTGTGTCATGGTCCTAACTATATAGCACTGTTTAAGGGTCAGTGATACACACCTCTTGAGAGAACATTGCCTAATCATTGAAAAGAAACCAAGAAGTAAAAGATTTCCTCAAATTGAGTCAGAGTGTTTTTATTTTTTATTTATTTTTTATCTCTACCTGAGGACATTTTTGTGTTTATCTTCAGATAGAGCAGGAGCGAGGGAGGAAGAGAGAGAGAGAGAAACATCAGTGTAGAGAGAGACATCCACTGGTTGCCACCCACACGATCCCAAGCGGGGCTGGGGACAAACTGCAACTGAGGTACATGCCCTTAGTGGGAACCGAACCCGGGACTCTCTGGTCTGTGGGCCGACACTCCAACCACTGAGCCAAACTTGCCAGGGCGAATCAGAGTGTTTTTAAAAGGCATTGGATATGGAACACAGTAGCATGAATAACTTAGTATTTGATTTCATGCAGTTGATGTAGGAAGTAATTTATCGATAAGGAAAAAAATTGTTAAAGGGAATACAGTTGTACAGAACTTTAAGGAATTTATGGCATTCTTAAATAAGTAAAATTACGTCTTCTTGGTTACATTTTTTTTTATTCTCACATTAAGTCATTTGTGTAAGTGAGAACACAGCAAACCCCATTTTGGAAATGGTAGTTGGTAGTAATGCTGCCTTCATACACTTAGGTGGAGATACTGACTTTTCAGCAGGACTGGACTTTTAATTTGTCTTGTGGTGCTAGTGTCTATGGTAGGTGGGTTTGGAGCTGAGAGAGATTAGCTGAATAACTGGCCTGGTGTTGGAGGAGAGAACAGCCTGGGGACGAGGAGACCTCTGATTAATGCATGCTTTAAGTCAGCCTAGCCTGGACTCCAGACCAGGCGTTGACAAACTTTTCCTATAAAGGCCAGATAGTAAATATTTTAGGCCTTTCAAGTCATATGGTGTCTATAAATCCTTGTAGAGTGAAAGCAGTCATAGACACTATGTGGACGAGTGGGTGTGGCTGTGTTTCAATAGAACTTAATGGATTAACACTGAACTTTGGAGTTCATATAATTGTCATATGTCACTAAGTATTATTATTCTTTTGAATTTTGAAAAACCATTTCAATATATAAAACCTCTCTTTATGTCACAGGCCATGTAACAGGTGGTGGGGCAGGTTTGGCCAGTGGGCTATATATAGATTGCCGACCTTTGTGCCACACTTTTCAATCTATTATCACTTCATCTGTTATTTCATAAAGCCAATTTTAACTCAGCCATGACCATCAAAATACTCTAAGATATCTAACCGAAAAGTTATTTGTTCTAATCTTGGGGGTATTTGTATTTTAGCCCTTCATTTTTAGGTGTATCGCGAAAGGTTCGGGCCACTGGAAATCCTTTCAGGCATCAGGAGTACATAGGGAAATTGTGGGTAGGGTGTTTTTTTGTTTTTGTTTTTTCATTTTTCTTTTTCTTTAAAAGCCAGATGAAAGTTTTTCTTGTTTTTACTACTATGCTTGATGAAAAGCTAGTGTTTCTTATTTTGTTTAAACCTCAACCAAGGATACATTTTCTTGATTTTTAGAGAGAAAGAGAGAGAGAGAAACATCAATGTGAAAGAGATACATTGATTGGTTGCCTCCCGTCTGCGTCCTGACCAGGGATTGAACCTGCAACCTAGGTATGTGCCCTGACCGGGAATCAAACCCTCAACCTTTTTATACACAGGACAACATTCCAACCAACTGTGGCACCCAGACAGAGCTGAAAGCTAGTTTTTCTTTCCTTTTTTTTTTTCTTATCCTCACCCGAGGACACCTTTCCATTTTTTATTCAGATAGAGCGGGAGGGAGAGAGAGGAAGAGAGAGAGAGAGAAACATCAATGTGAAGGAACGCATTGAGGGGCTGCTACCCACACAACCAACCAGGGCCGGGGACAAACTGCAACCGAGGTACATGCCCTTAGCGGGAACCGAACCCAGGTCTCTGTACCGCAGGCCGATGCTCCAACCGCTGAGCCAAACCGGCCAGGGCTTTCTTTCTTTTTTCCTTAACCTCACCCAAGGATATATTTTTCATTGATTTTTAAAAACAATATTTTATCTTTATTGAGTTTAGAGAGAGAGGAAGGGAGAGGGGGAGAGAGAGAGAGAGAACATGCATACCCCCAGCTGGGGATTTGGCCCACAACCTGGGCATGTGCCCTGACTGGGAATTGAACTGGTGACCTCTTGGTGCATGGGTCAATGCTCAACCACTGAACCACACTGGCTGGGCTTTTTTATTGATTTTTAGAGAGAGTGAAAGGAGGGACAGAGAGAGGGAGAGAGAGAAACATTGATGTGAGAGAGACTCATGGATTGGTTGCCTCCCGTACGCGTCCAGACCAGGGCTGGGGATTGAACCTGAAACCCAGGTTTGTGCCCTTGACCAGGAATTGAACCTGTGACCCTTTGGTCCTTGGGCTGATGCTTTAACCACTGAGCACACTGGCCAGAGCAAAGCTAGTGTTTCTTCATGTTATTGGTGCTCGATTAGATTGAACTTTTATTTTTTATTTATTAATTTATTTTTGTTAAAGATGCCCCCCTCCCCCCATTGACTCCCTCCTCTCTATCCCCTCCCACCCCGTTTCCAGTTTTGGTGTCTATGTCCATTGGTTATGTATACATGCATATAAGTTCTGTGGTTTATACCCCCCACTCCTCTCCTTTCTGAGGAATGTTAGTCTATACCCTAGTTCCACATCTCTGGGTCTATTTTGTACATTAGTTTGTTTAGTTCATTTTATTCCACAAATAAGTGAGATCATATGATATTTGTCTTTCTCTGCTTGGCTTGTTTTGCTTAGGATAATACTTTCCAGGTCCCTCCATGTCATCTTAAAGGATAACAGATCTTTCTTTCTTACAGCTGCCTAGTACTCCATTGTGTATATGTACTTTTTTATCCACTCGTCTACTGATGGGCACTTGGGCTGTTTCCAGATCTTAGCTATTGTAAATAGTGCTGCTATGAACATGGGGGTACATATATTCTTTCTGATGGGTGTTTGAGGCTTCTTAGGGTATATTCCTAGAAGTGGGATCACTGGGTCAAATGGCAGTTCAATTTTTAATTTTTTGAGGTAACACCATATTGTTTTTCATAGTGGCTGCACCAGTCTGCATTCCCACCAGCAGTGTACTAGAGTCCCCTTTTCTCCACACCCTCGCCAACACTTGTTGTTTGATGATTTGTTGATGGCGGCCATTCTGACAGGTGTGAGGTGATACCTCATTATTGTTTTAATTTACATCTCTCTGATGATTAGTGACATTGAGCATTTTTTCATTTGTCTTTTGGCTATAGATTGAACTTTTACATGTCAGTTTGTAAGACTTTTGAACCAAAAATTCCAAAATAATTTCTTACTGTTAGCTGTCTTATAGAAAAAGCAAATGTATTGAATTCTTATGTATCTAACACTTAAAAAGAGTACACACAGCTCTTTCTTCAGTCACAGTGACTGAATCTTTACAACTCATTCACATTTCAGCTGAGTTAACGTAACTGCACAGAACTGGATGTACCTCATTGGCTGAAAGTAGGGAATATCAGGGTGTCTTGTAGCTGACTACCTCTTTATTCTCAAGTTATTGTGTGCAAAGAGCATCAGGAAAATCAGGTCGAGGCGTGTCATGTTGCCTTCCTAGGGAGTACTACATTTTTGGTCTTGTGACTCGAGTAAAGTCACCTGCTTTTCCTTTTTATATCAAAAGAGTTTCAAAGTGCCTTTTCAGTACAGAGAGACCAGGTTAAGAGAATTGAGTCCAAACCTTGTTTTTGTAATTATTTTGATCAGTAGGTGAATTCTGAGTTTCAAAATTTTTTCAGCCTGGAAAGAATTATTGCTGCTTCTTTCCATCAGTAAACTGTACCAACTTGCAGGTTAACAGTGACATTAGCTCATGTCAGCAGCAACACTGGATTGGGTATGGTCCTTAGTGTTCAGGAACCCAAGATTAAAGTGTTCCTGACCACGTATTCGGCCTAAGCTATAAGGAGAACCTTTTGTTAAGAAATATAAACAGTGTATCTCCTTGATTAGGTTGAACTGACTGATGGGTCAGAATAATTTGTGCCCAGTGGGTACCCTCTTATGACTCTCTGGTGATCTTCATCCATTATACTAGACTGTGAGCTTCACGAAGACTGTCAGTACCCCTCATTATTCAGATAGTATGTGATCTCTGTGAGAGCCATGTGGGTACAGAAATAGCAACATACAAGTTTTTTGTTCCCAGAGCCTGGAACATCATGGGCACCAGCTCAGTAATTGTTTTTTTAAAAGATCAAGTAAAGCACTTTATTTATGTATTTTTTTATAAATTTTTTTTTTATTTTATTCTCAGGACATTTTTCCATTTTGTTGTTCAGATAGAGTGGAAGGGAAGAGAGAGAGAGAGAAACATCGACATGAAAGGGACACATCGAGTGGCTGCCACCGCACAACCCAACCAGGGCCGGGGACAAACTGCAACCGAGGTTCATGCCCTTAGCGGGAACCGTACCCGGGTCTCTCCGGACCGCAGGCCAACGCTCTAACTGCTGGGCCAAACCGGCCAGGGCTATAAATAGAGAGAGAGATAAAAACATTGATGTGAGAAACATTGATCGGCTGCCTCCTACAGGCCCTCCCCCTACTGGGGACTGAGCCCAAAACCTGGGCATGTGCCCTGAGTGGGAATCAAACTAGGACCTCTCAGTCCATGGGATGATGCTCAATTCATTGAGCCACATCAGCTAGGTGAACTCAGTAACTGTTGTTGTTTTTTTTTTAAATCCTCATCTGAGGATATTTTTCTATTTATCTTCAGATAGAGTGGGGGGGGGAGATCGATGTGAGAGAGACACACAGATTGGTTGCCTACTGCATGACCCTGACCAGGGTCAGAGTCCTACACCAACCGAGGTACATGCCCTTGACCAGAATCGAACCCACTACTCTTTGGTCCGAGGGCTGATGCTCTAACTGCTGAGCCAAACTGGCCAGGGCTCAGTAATTGTTTTAACCACATCATTGGAACCTTTGCTGGAGTCTCAAAGGCAGTCCTTCTGGCCGTGCTTTTCAGTCTTTTTCCTGCCGTCGGTCCCACCCTTGCCTTTGGTTCACTCCCCACATTCAGATTCTCTTGAGCATTCTGTAGTAGAAAATAAAATGTTGAAATTCATTACCTCTGCACGAAAATTCTATGTGTGTGACAACTATTGAACATTGATTTTAAATGAGTACAAATGGTACATCTTGATTCTGAACTTATAAAAATGAACTTTAACTGGATGAGGTTGATTTTTAAAAAAATATTAAAATATTAGAAGGTTTAAGAAATTATTATCAAAACTCATACCATGCTCAGAGATATCAGTGAATTAAAAAAATAAAAAAGCTGTCATCCAAGACCAGTCTTTTTCTACCAGAGTTAACACAATAAATTAAAACTTAATATATTTGATTTTTTTTAAAATTCTCACCCAAAGATGTGTTTTTTTAATTGATTTTTTTTTTTTGAGAGAGAGAACTAGCAATGTGAGAACATTGGCCACCTTCTGTACCCCGACCAGGAATTGAACTTGCAACCTAGGTATGTGCCCTGGTCAGAATCGAACTCGCAACTTTTTTGGTGTACGGGATGATGCTCCAAGCAACTGAGCCACCTGGCCAGGGCAAAACTTAACATATTTAAATCTCAGTATAGAAAGGTTGCTTAACCTTGGAAAGTCTCATGGGCAGATGTTCACTATTTGGTTTTTATCTGCATTGTATGCCTAGTGCTGGGCACATACCTAGCTCTCAAATAAGAGTTTGAGAGGATGAATGTATTTTAAGAAGAAAAATTAAAAAGCAAAGTTATTATATGGACCCATAGATCAGGAGTGTTTTACTTCGTATGATTTGGATCTAGTGTCATTGTCTTTTAGTGATGAGGTCAGTCTTGCCCTTGAGGGACCAGGACTCCTTGGTATGGGCCACGTTGACATCTCAGTGACCAGCCCCCCGGGGGCAGAGAACAAGCTGCCTTGTGTGGCTGGAGTCCCAATCAGAAATCTTCCTCTTTTGGTAAACCTACCCTCCTCCGTGTCTTCACGGCCACCTCTCCACCAGCTAAAGATGGTTGTTGTGGTACTCAGTCCACCTAAAAATGAGTCTGCTTTCGAAATAGATGTGGATTTAATAAACCACCAGAAGTGACCTCTGAAACAAGGTGGTTGCCCTGGACTCCATCTCCTGAGTAACTGAACTGCTCATCCCTGAACTTGGTGTTCCCAGTAACTGGGCCTTGGGCCTTGTTTTTAACTTGCTGCCCTGATCTCTGCACACTTGCAGAAACATCTTGATCTCAACTTTAATCTGGATTCCCCTTGACTGTTTTTTTCTGGTTTGAAATTGATTCTTAGTTTTCCTACATACCATTGGCTGGAATAACAGGATAATAGATGACAGAATGGCCACACATTGCTCCTATCCCTATCTGCATCCCCCTTTGCCACGTGACTTTGCTGCTCCCACTCCCTGACTCTGGGCTTGGCCTAGGACTTGCACTGGCCAATGGTGCATTGCTGTTGGAGCCTGTCCTCCATCCTGTCAGTCAGCTCAGCCTAGTCAGTGGAGACAGGTGGTCCAGCTGTCAGCCAGCACTAGCCGACACCAATTGCTAGACAGATGAGTGAAGACTACAGCCAACCTGTCATCTGACTGCAGCCATGCAAGTGAGCCCAGCTGAGTTTTGCCAAAATTCTTAATCCCCAGAATTGTGACAATAGATGGTAGAGAACTGATACACTGGCCTTGGTTAGGTTCCTGTGGTTAGGTTGCTACCTCTACTGATTCTAGGTTCTGGGGGTTCCTGGTTCTGTCTTGTTACAGCTGTCCTGCTACAGTGGGAATTCTACTTCTGTAGGAAGTGAGGCAGGACTGTCTGTTCCAATCCTTGTCATGTCATAAATAAAGTTTTATTGGAACATAGCCATGCCCACTGTTTACATATTGTCTGTAGCTGCTTTCACTCTACAAGGAGTGGTTGTGAGAGACTATATGATCCGCAAAACCTAACATATTTACTATTTCCCCCCACCCCCTGGGAAATGGATCAGTGATGTATGAGTAATAGGAGATTCCAGAAGTTGAGCAGTTCTAGCCAAATTAATAATGAATACTTTACTATTAGGTGAAATTTAAAAGGATACAATTTGAACATAGACTTTATTGGTAAAATTCCAAGGCTGGGGAAAATACATGTCAGGTGGAAAAAAAATTGTTTCTGTACATTGAACGTATATGGTTAGAAAACAATGAAAAAATTGCCACAATTACCAGAAAATGTATGCAATCTAGGTATAAATATAAGAAAACTGTATAACATTCATGGAGATTTTCAGTTTTATTGAACGACAGTAAACAAGACTCATCTAAATGGTAACTATACCCTGTTCCTTGGCAGGAAACTTTTTTTCTCACAGCATTAGAAGTGAGTGGAGAAGAAATGAGCTCAGTAAACAAGTTACAGAGGGGAAAGAAGGGGCCCTTGGAGCTTAGGGGAGAGAAGGGTAAAGGTAGCGTGCCTGGGGTGGGGCGAAAGGAGATGGAGAGGAAGGGGGGGTGAGGGGGAGGGGAAAGGCTGGAGCATGCTCCCGAGAGGGAGAACACAGGAAACTGTTTTTAGTGGGTTAATTGAAGTGCTCCTAGAAGTGCTCCTAGAAGTAGGGTGTAGAGAAGAGGAGTTGATTGAACCTACTGGATTGAAAAGTTTGGAAGTGATCAGAAATCCTCTCGTTAAGTATTCATCCCCATGGTCCAAGGGTTCAGCTGGGTCATTCAACCTGATTTCTGTGTGTTCACAGATCATGGTGTCACTTGGCTGTTATCAGGACAGTTCAAATAATGGCTTCATTTCAGTTATTTATTTTTCTTTCCCAACAGAAATAGCTTTATTGATCTGATTTGTGAAAGTTATATATGCTAATTGTACCTTAAAAAAATTGGGGCATATCAGAATGCTTTGACTGTTTCGGATGGCAGAATGAAGAGTGAGTGTTGAACATTTTGAGGGAACACGCTTATGCCGTGAGCCTTCGTGCTTGTGCTTGTAGACATATACACGTTAACATGAGGGGAGGCTGCGAAGCTTACTTGGTGTGAAAGGTGTAGACTCAGCAATTGTGTGGATTGTCTCCCTGTGAGGTTTCTAACAATGACAGGTAGGAAATCAAAGCACACTTTCATAATTGGTCTAATGTCTGATTCTTCAGTGAAAATGTGGCTGAAGTTGACAGATGTGAGGTCTAAGTAGGCCTTTGCTCCCTCAGTATCTCCCCACCCCTCAAATCCCAGTGAATATCACCAGCCTGAAGGGAAGAGAATTCCGAGAGCTCAGAGAGGCAGGGAGAAAGCAGCACAGTGATTGCCCGGGCAGTGGGGGCTGTGGGTCAGGCAGTCAGAGCCTCAGCTGTCCTGGGGGACAAATGGAGAGAGTTTGCTTTCTGTGGCATATTTAAATGTATATACAGGGTGGGGCAAAAATAGGTTTACAGTTGTAAGTACAAGAAACAGAGTTTATTCTTGTGTTATTATTTATTAATTACTCTGTTTTCCCTCCAAAGAGCTATAAACCTACCTTGGTCCACTCTACTTTACTGAGAGGTTCTCAGATTCAAATGTCTGAGGGGCCAGGCCAGTAACCCTGTGAATAGTCCTTGGGAAACTGGAGACAGTCATGATTTTAAAAACACTACACTGTCACACAAGGGCTCTTTTTTCTTTTCTAATCCTTACCTGAGGATATTCCTCCATTTTATCTTCAGATAGAGTGGGAGGGAGGGAGAGAGAGAGAGAAATATCCATGTGAGAGGGACATATTGACTCTGGGGACACACTGACCAGGGCTGGGGACGAACCACAACCGAGGTACGTGCCCTTGACCGGAATTGAATCCGTGACTCTTTGGTCGTGGGCTGACACTCTAACCACTGAGCCAAACCGGCCAGGGCTGGGGCTCTTTTAAAAAAAATTTTAGTGTTCTTCCTCCCTTCTCCCCCACTTCAAAAACATTAAAAATGATAAAAATGAAATGAATGAATGAGAGAAAACTGTTCACGTGATACTTTGCGGCGGGAGGTGCTCCTCACTGTTGGACATTGTTCCTGAACTTTACACTTTGGGGACTTCATTTGGGATTTTATGGAGCATGAACGTAACCTGTTGTGTGTAGTGAGAGTGTGTGGTTGGAGCCCTGGGGCACTCAGATAGTCTGGTTGGGCCTCTGTATCAGTGACAGAGCTGGTCAGGGGACTGGGAACAGCAGTGTCACCATCCAGGCAGGTGACACACTGGTCACCCCACCTGGAAGAGATCCTGGCCTGTTTTCCTAATTGGCTTCTGCTAAAGTGGGAAGAAATGTAGGCACAGAGTACCACTTTGCCAGGGACTAGAAGAAAAGGGCTCACAAAATTATAGATAGCACATTAATGTCGCTTGGAAATAGCTAAAGGCCCAGATTATTGCATTAAAAAAAAATCCCCATTAAAGAAATACATACATAAAGACAACTGTTACTGCCAAGTTTATGACCCAGATCCGTGGTCTCCTGTCCCACGTCTCCCTACACGCAGACTTCTCACCTGATCTGGGGACATATCCTGTTTGGATGTATTATTGTATTATTTCTTTGATTAAGTTTCTCTCTGCACCCACTCCCTGCCTTTTTCCCCTGTTCTCTCCAGGCCAAGGGTTCAGCTGGGTCCTTTCACCTGACTTATCTGTGTGTTCACAGGTCATGCTGTCACTTGGCTGTCAGCAGGACAGTTCAAATGATGGCTTCATTTCAGTTATTTTCTTCCCAGACAGAACTTTTTCTAGAACTTCTGCTAGCAGATGTTAGACTGAATACAAATGCCTTTTAATTTTCTATCTTCCTTTCTATTGGCCATCTCAGTCTTTTTGTCATTCATCCTCAGATATTTCCACAGATTGGCCTTCCAGCCCTTTCATTACAGTTTCCATTTGAAATGTATTTCATTTGCAGTTTCTTTCTCTGTATGTTTCTTTCTCACTCTATCTTATTACTGAGTCCTGGATGTGATATCTTCTCCAATCTTTTTAAGAATATTATAGGGTTTTTTTTGTTTTAATTTTTTTATTGATTTTAGAGAGAGAGGAAGGGAGAAGGAGAGAGACATAAAAACATCGTTGAGAGAGAACATCGATTGGCCGCCTCCTGCATGTCCCCCAGTAGGGATCAGGCCCACAACCTGGGCATGTGTCCTGACCGGAAATCGAACTGGTGACCTGGTCGACGCTCAACCGCTGAGCCACACCGGCCGGACTATAGTTTGGTTTTTGGTTTTAACTCTCTTTCATTCCCTGCATTGCCATGGTTTCCTCATAGTTCATACTGAACTTTGTTTTTATTTGGCCTCTACCTTTGACATTAGAGGCTGTCTAGTGATGGGTAATGTATATTGTGCTTAAGAAAGAGGTACTGACAAACTCTGTGGGCTTTTTGTGGCTGGGTCAGGCTAACAGCACCTGGGTATCTTGTCAGAGTAGTTGGCAGGAGTCTGGCTTTCTCCCAGAGATCTCCAGGTATCAGTACCTGTGTGTCTCTTCTTGACATACACTGTCTCCAGAAGAGGACCTGCTACTGTCCACCCAGCATTCTCGTTTCTCATCTAAGGAAAGCGCCTGGAGGGGGTGTGTATGATTGTTGGGGGGGGGGGGTAGGTTCTCACCATTCAGTGTGTATACCTGATCTCAACTCCCTGTTTCTGTAGCGTATCATGCCTGCCCTCTCATGTGTCTGGTGTGCTGTAGTTGATTTTCTGCAGGAGGGGGGAGGGGAGAAACTTGGCTCCAGGCTCCTCACTTGTGCTGAGTCACATCTGGTATCTTCAGAGCCTGACCTGTGCCAGGACCTTTGGGAGACACTTTTACTTCCTTCTCACAGCCCTTTTCTTCCCCATATGTACATATCAGCTTTGTTCACCCCACTGGTCATTCCCCTTACTGGTCTTGCGTTATTTCCCATCTTCCAAAAATTTTGATCTTTATTTATTGTGTATCTTGATATCTTTCACCTGTGGGCCTACATTTTTTTTTTTTTTAATCCTCACCCGAGGACATTTTTCCATTTTTTGTTCAGATAGAGTGGGAGGGAGAGAGAGGAAGAGAGAGAGAGAGAAACATCGATGTGAAGGGACGCATCGAGGGGCTGCCACCCGCACAACCAACCAGGGCCGGGGACAAACTGCAACCGAGGTACATGCCCTTAGCGGGAACCGAACCCGGGTATCTCTGTACCGCAGGCTGACGCTCCAACCGCTGAGCCAAACAGGCCAGGGCTGGGCCTATATTTTTATTTAAAAAAATTCTAATGAGGTATAATTGGTATATTGCATATTATTTTCAGGTGTACAGTATAATGATTTGATATTTGTATATATTGTGGAATGATCACCACAGTAAGTCTAGTTAGAATGATTTCTTTAGTCTGATTTTATTGAGGTTGCTGGAGGGAGAATGATATTGTGTTCCATTCACCACGTGCGATTGGAAGGCCAAGTCCTAGATTGTTACATAAATCAAATGGGACAGCTCTTGCTGAAAATATTTTTTTGCAAAATCTGCAAGCTGGTTCCTAAATCATTTTTTTCTGAATTGTAGTTCATATGGAATTTTGTCCTTGCTTGACTTCTGTCTTCTTTTACCTTCTAGAAGACTCAAGTTTAAACAAAATTAATGCCAGTTAAAGCAACCACTCCTTTAATAAAGTAAACATATTGTCTTTATCTTTTTACTAAAAAAAAAATCCTCAACCCAGGATATTTTTCCACTTATTTTCAGACGGGGAGGGGGGGGGAGTGAGGGAGAGAGATAGAGAGAAACATCTATATGAAAGACACACATTGATTGGTTGCCTCCCACACGACCCTGACCAGGGCTGGGGACCAAACCACAACTGAGGTACGTGCCCTTGACCGGAATTGAACCCGCGACACTTTGGTCTGAGGTCTGAGGCTCTAACATGGGCCAAACCGGCGAGGGCTATCTTTTTATTTTTTAATTGTAGTAAAAATACTAAACCATGATGTAAAGTTTTTCTTCCTTACCTTTTTTTAAGTTCAGTGATTTTAAGTACATTCACATTGTTGTACAACCATCTCCACCATCATCTCCAGAACTTTTCATCTTTCAAAACTAAAATGCCATATTCATCAAACAACAGCTCCCCGTTCCTCCTAACCCGCCCCTGGCAACCTCCACTCTACTTTCTGTCTCTGAATTTGACTCCTCTAGGGGCCTCATATAAGTGGTATCCCAGAGTATTTGTCTTTCTGGGACTGGCTTATTTCTCTCAGCATAATGTTCTCAAGGCTCATTCACGTTGTAGCATGTCTCAGGATTTCCTTCTCAAGGATGAATAATAATATTCTATTGTATATTTATACCACATTTTGTTTATCCATTCATCCACTGATGGGCATTTAGGTTGCTTGGCTGACTGTGAACAATGCTCCTATGAATATAGATGTACAAAATCTCTTTAAGGCCCTGCTTTTTTTTTTTTTTTTTTTCCCTGGGTATATACCCAAAAGTGGGATTGCTGGATGATATGGTAATTCCATTTCTAATTTTTAAAGGAAGTACTGAACCATTGTCCACAGCAGCGACATCCTTTTACAATCCCACCAATAGTGCACAAGGGTTCCACTTTCTCCATTGTCTTTATCTTTTTAACTTAATGAATGCTCCTTTTCAATAAAACTTCAAACATATAAATATATAAAATCACCCATATCCTACCCGACACTAATCATTAACATTTCCTTTTATCTAATTTTAAGTAAAAATTTAACTTTGCTGTTAAGTACTGTTTTGAGTCCTTGTGCTAGGCTGACCTCTAGAGGTAGCACTGGTGTGGAACAGCCACTCACCCGTGCGCTTCGAACTGTCAAGTGTGGGGCTGAACACTGTGGCATATGGGAGGCTGCTGAAGAGCCCGCTGGGAATTGTATCATTTTTCTAGTTTTTTTTTTTTTTTTTTTTTTTTATCCTCACCTGAGGACATTTTTTTTATTTTATGTTCAGATAGAGTGGGAGGGAGAGAGAGGAAGAGAGAGAGAGAGAGAAACATTGATGTGAAAGGGACACATCGAGTGGTTGCCACCCACATGACCCAACCAGGGCCGGGGACAAACTGCAACCGAGGTACATGCCCTTAGCGGGAACCGAACCCGGGTCTCTCTGGACTGCAGGTTGATGCTCTAACCACTGAGCCAAACCGGCCAGGGCCCAGGTTTTTATGTATGTCTTCTGCAAAGCTTGAAGCAGAAGTTCTTTTAAAATACTCCATGAAAAATATTGAAACGAATCTGACCAGGACAAAACATTGCCAAATGGCTGGGCTTGATTGTGGCATATGGCTTTTGTGGAACTTGAAGGGGACAGGAAGGGTTTGAGTGTGTCTGAAAGCTCCTCCCAGCCTTTAATCTGGGTTCCCCTCAGGACATGGTGTGCAGCCATTTGGGTTAATGTGCATCACATCTGTCCCCTCTGCCTATGTCCAGCCCAGGGGCAGAAGGGCCTTGAGGCCCAATCACTTAGGTAGATTCTCCATTTGAATCTGATTTGTGTGAGTCCATTGGCTGTGGCTGTTGCAGTGCTGGTGTTCTGTCCCCACATGGCCTCCTCCTTCCTTGCTGCATAGGGATGTCCCAGGGAAGGTCTGAAAACAGTAGGTCATCAAAGGAACAAGAGGCTCCCTTGTTCTGTCATTGATTTGATCTCATCTGACTCAGGACATTTGGAAGAAAGTCCAAAAGTATGCTTTGGCCTGCTGAAGCTTAAAGAAGTTGTCTTTGAGCGCATGAGCTACTCAGAGCAAAATGGTTAATCATTACGTTATTGGGCTTTGGCATTAAACACCCTATCCAAGTTCAGCAGAAAATAGTTTTGTGAGGTTGGAGGCTAAAGGAACTTCAATTTTTTTTTTTAATTTAAAACTTTTTTAATTTAAATTTTTTTAATTTAAAAGTGACCAGAAGCAAATATGTCAGGATTGGTTGTTGTTAATGCTTGATGGAGACATTTATTATTCTTTCTCAGTTTTTTTAAATTTCTTAAAATAAGTTTTGAAAAGAAAATAGTCCTAGAAAAGGGTGCTTTGTTAAATTTCTTTTTTTTTTCACTGTGACAGCAGATACTTATCAATTGAATTGAAGTGTGTGTGTGTGTGTGTGTGTGTGTGTGTGTGTGTGTGTGTGTGTTTGGTGGCTACAAACGGTTCTACAGAGATATGAACACTTGTATTCTGGTTATATTTATGGGCATAGTTAACATAGTTAACTTTTACCAGTGCCATTGATTCCTGGCTTAGCCATTGCTGCAGGTCTAATTTATATAAATCATGTATTTCAAAACTGAGCAATGTAGATGTGTGGTCATTTCCTTCAGCCCACAGGCCCATCGAATCTCCAAGCAAAGTAGGTGCTTGACCCTTTCAGGTTGTCAAGGATGAAAGTACTCAGATTACACCTGTCGATGAGGATCAATTGTGAGACTGTGAGGGAGTAAGGAATACAGGAAGCCATCGCTGTCACAGAAATGGGACATTGTTCAGGGACACCCGAGCCTCTGATGGCCAGACAGCAGCTCTGGTAGCTCGCAGCAATTCTAGGGGGCAGGGAAGGTTGTTTCATAGCACGTCCTTGTCTCAGGACCTGACTTTCTAAGGTCCACTGTTATGACTCTGCCACTGGCTGTCCGTCTGTTGCTCATCCTGCCCTTGACCAGTGCACTTTCTAGGTCTTTATTTCAAACTGTCCAAGAGGGATGAGCTGATTGGTTGGCCACATGCCATTAGCACAGGCTCCCACAGGGCTGCCCTTTGGAGTCAGGCTGAAGGTCTGCCTGTGCACAGCTGCCTGTGGTTCAGCTTCCCATCTCGGTCCAGTCCAGGAAGTCACAGTGTTGGCTCACAGGGGACCCAGTCTGTTGGTAATGCAATCCTGAAAGGAGGTGGCAGGTTTGCTAGGTACATTGGGGCTCCCTGAAGGGAACACGTGAGCCCTGTAGTCTAAATTCAAGCTCAGCAGGTGGACTTAGGTGTTAGCAGTGTTCATGAGGGAGGAAGTGCATACAAGTTCCTCTCTTTCTAGTCTTGTCAGTATATTGACTACCTTGAATCTTCAGATTTTAAGGCAATAAATTGTGACAAGTAGTCCTGTAAATAAATTCCACCAGACATGATTTTCTTTCTTAAATGAGAGAGCCATCATCATTTCGTAGGGAGAGTCAGGAAGAGGAAGCAGTTCCTATTAATATTTTTATGAGAAAGAGTCTGAAGATGGTTTCCATCCCATCCTGCCTCCTGCAGCTTGATGTCCATGGGTGAATCTGTAACCAATTTGGGCCTCGATTTCTGTGTCACTTAAGGGAACAAGCTGGACTAAATAAAAAAAAGAAAACTTCTTTGTGTTTTGATGCATTTCATTGAAATATCTGTAGTTGTTTTAAAGGCTAAGTTTATTGGAGTCAGGTATTATTTATATACCTTTTTTCCAAATGGACAAAACTGGGAAACAAAAGAGTAGGCATTAACAGTGATAACCCTAACATCAGTAATTTTTTTCTGTACATGTGAACAAGAAGGGATATTAGATTTTAAAGAAGCAGTCTAGAGTTTATTTTCTGGCAATATGGCAAAGCAAGTATCCTGAAAATACCTTCAACTTGAAATATTTAAAAATATGGAGTAGATGTGTATAGTTCATAGTTTCTTTCTAATGCATAGCTGAACTGGCAAGAAACTAACATAAATTCTCAGAGACCAATCTGAGAACATGAGACCCAAGGGATGTGTGAAAACTATAACTGCTCTAAGAGTATTTGCCTATCTTGCTAATCTAGACCTTTCGTTCTAACAGCAAGCCTTAGTCTGTAGATGATGGGGGATCAAATTGGAGACCTTGAATGAAGCTAGTATTCAAAGGGCTACATTGTTGGTGAAATGGAGAACTAGGAAGAATATAACTCACCCATACATGGAGGCTCATCTGTCTTGACCTTGATTCTGGGTGGAGAGGAGAAAGAGTTTCTTTGAGAATTTATACATAAACCAGCTCTCTTCATTTGAAGCCCAAATTCATACTATCTGTGTGGTTTTAAAAACTCCACACCAGGAAATTTATACAGGTCCTTTGGTTATTAGTGTCTCCAAGTGCCTGTTAGAAGCAAAATGCATATCGTTTCCAGAATAATGTACCTTAAACCCAAGACTAAAATAATCCCCATATATAGAATTCAGCTCACAACCGAAAATCACAAAGCACACGAGAGACCAGGTATTATGAGCACAGTGAACTGGCTTGAAGTCAGATCTGATGATACTATTTAGTATGTAATTCAGGAGTTGAAGCAATGGAAAATGTGAAGTAGTTCATTAGAGGTCTGAAAGATTTAGAGAGACTAGGGAAAGGAGCAATTTTTGAAGACATAATGATTGAGAGTTAATGTCAACTACAGACATGGATCCTCATTTTGGAAGAACCGGTGTCCCATGTAGCATAAATACAAAGGGTATCTATCCCTAGATGAATCATAGTGAAACTATATAACACCAGGAGACACAAGAAAAGTCTGAAAAGCAGCCAGAGAGAGAAAGGACAGACTGCCTATAAAGGAATGACAGATTGACAGCAGACTTCTTATTAGCCAGTGAAATTCAGAACATGGTGGAATAATATTTGCCAAGCACAGAGCCAATCATAATAGGCAGGTTCTCTCTGTTCTGTAAGTATAATTTTGGACAGTAATTTTATAGGAAGTTTATAGATGTTCTATGTTCTACTTGTTCTACACTTTTTTTTTTTTATCCTCACCTGAGGACATTTTTCCATTTTTTGTTCAGGTAGAGTGGGAAGGAGAGAGAGGAACAGTGAGAGAGAGAGAGAGAGACATCAATGTGAAAGGGACACATCGAGTGGCTGCCACCCGCACGACCAACCAGGGCCGGGGACAAACTGCAACCGAGGTACGCGCCCTTAGCGGGAACCGAACCCAGGTCTCTTGGGACCACAGGCTGATGCTCTAACCACTGGACCAAACTGGCCAGGGCTTGTTCTATACTTTTAATTTATTTTTTCTTTATTGATTTTTAGAAGGAGAGGGAGGGAAATGGAGAGAGAGATGGAAATATCAATGAGTGAGAACATTGATTGGCTGCCTCCTGCATGCCTTACACTGGGGATCGGGCCCACAACCTGGGCATGTGCACTGACTGGGAATTGAACTGGTGATCTCTTGGTGCATGGGTCGATGCTCAACCACGGAGCTGTTCAAGTAGCCGGGCTGTTCTACACTTTTAAAAAATAGGTATGGTAAGCAGAATAGTGGCTCCCCAAAGATGCCCAGGGCCTAATCCTGGAACCTGTGAATATGTCATCTTACATGGCAAAAGAGACTTTGCAGATGTAATGAAGTTAAGAATATCAAAATGGGGAGATTATCTAAGTGGCCCAATGTGATCACAAGGGTCCTTATGGGGAGGGAGGAGACCCAAAGAAGGTCTGATGATAGATACAGAGGTTGGAGTGCAGGTGGAAGAGGGCCAAGAAGCCAAAGAAAGCAGGTGACCTCTAGGGTCTGGCAAAGGCAAGGAACAGAGCCACCTCCAGAGCCTCTTAGGAACGCAGCCGCGCCAGCACTTTGATATCAGTCTACCTGACATTTCTGACCTCCAGACTATAAGATGGTAAGTGTGTGTTGTTTAAGCCACTAAGTTTGTGGTAATTTGTTACAGGAGCAGTGGGAAACAACTATAACAGTTTTATTGAGATATCATTTATATAGCATGCAATCAACTTGTTAAAGTGTATAATTAAATGTTTTTTCAATTGATTAATTTTTAGAGAGAGGAAGGGAGATAGATAGATAGATAGATAGATAGATAGATAGATAGAAAGAAACATCAATCAATTGCCTCTACATGCTCCCTGACCAGGGATTGAACCTGAAATCCGTGTGTGTGCCCTGATGGGGAATTGAACCCACTACCTTCTGGTGCACGGGACGACGTCAACTTAACCACATCAGCTAGGGCTTAAATGGTTGTAGAATTGTAAAAAATTTTGAAAGATGGATCAAAACTTGTGAAATTGAAAATAAATGATCTTTGAATCATATGAAGCTCTCCTCGCTCTGGTAATTTGAATAGAAAATATATCAGTGTTTGGGGAGATTTATTTGACATTATTGATGTGTGATCTAGAAACCCTAAGACTTGGAAATCTTTGCTTTCCCTTTTTATCTTAGCAGGGTAACCTTTCTTACGAGCCATTTTGCTGCATCTCCCTCGATGGTGTATAAACTATTTGCTGGCACTTAAATCAGTTCTTTCTTGATTTGAGGTATCAAACTGACAAATCTTAAATTTTGAATCTGTCACTAAGACACTGTACAATACTCTGTACAACTAACATAAGCTTCTTGATGAACTGGCTCAGAAGTGAGAAATGAAAACACACATGAGAAACCAGGTATCGTGAGCACAGAGAGCTGACCTGAAGTCAGATCTGAAGACACTGTTTTGAATGTAATTGAGGAGATGAAGTGATGTGTTCTTGGGCTGAAGGACTTGGGCAGCTTCCAGATAAAAAGCATGACATGAAGTTGTAAAAATTATTTGACTCAACTGGCAGAAAAATCCCCAGAATTTTTTGGAAAGCATGATTGTTGCTCTTTAGGCAACTCTGTGTGTGTGTGTGTGTGTGTGTGCGCGTGTGTTTGTGTGTGCGCGTGCGCGTGCGCGCATGCGCATAAACTCTACCTTGTTTATTTAACCCATCATGAATTTTCAGCAGAACTGACTACATAATTTCTGAGGCCGAGTGCAAATGCAGATGTGGACCTTTGGCTCAGCATTATTGAGAATTTTAGGACTTACACCCAGCACAGGGCCCTTCTGAGCTCAGCCCCTGTGCACACACCAGGAAGCTTGTTGGTCCTGATTAGAAAATACCTTCTCTCAAACCTTCTCCCCAGGGGCAAGGATGAAGAACTACTGCTTTCCAGTTTTACCTCCCATTGGCTTTGTTTCATCCTTTTTGAAAAAAAAAAAATTTAAATTTTAATTGTAAAATACCCCAAATTTACTGTCATCATTTTAAGTGTACGGTACAGTGATATTAAATACATTCACATTATTGTACAACTATCCATCTCCATAACTGTTTTCATCTTGCAAAACTGAAACTCGACCCATTAAACAATAATTCCCCTCCCCCAGCCCTGGTAACCACCCTTCTAATTTGTGTCTCTATGGGACCGCATATAAGTGGAATCATACAGTATTTGTCTTTTTGTGACTGGTTTATTCCACTTAGTATGTTGTCCTCGAGGTTCATCCATGTTGTAGCATGTGACAGGATTTCCTTTCTTTTTATTTTGAAATATGTTTTTATTAAATTTTTAGAGAGAGAGGAAGGGAGAGAAAGATAGAAACATCAATGTGATAGAGAAATATTGATTGGCTGCCTTCTGCACACCCCTCTCCAGGGATCGAGCCTGCAACCCCAGCATGTGCCCTGACTGGAATCAAACTGGGACCTCTCGGTCCATGGGATGTCACTCAATCCACTGAGCCACACCGGCTGGGCTTCCTTCTTTTTTAAAGTTGAATAATGTTCCATTGTATGGATAGACCACACTTTGTTTATCCATTCATCTGTCTATGGACATTTAGATTGTTTCTGTCTTTTTTTAAAAAATGATTTTTAGAGAGAGAGAAACATCTATTTGTTGCTCCACTTATTTATGCATTCATTTGTTGCTTCTTATATGTGCCCTGACTGAGGATCGAACCCGAAACCTTGGCATATGGGGACAGTGCTCTAACCAACTGAGCTATCTGGCCAGGGCATTGTTTCTATCTTTTTACTATTACAAACAATGCCTTTATGAATATGAGTGTACAAATATCTATTTGAGTCCCCGCTTTCAATTTGTTTGGTTATGTACCCAGAATTGGAATTGCTGGATCATTTACTAGTTGTATTTTTAACTTTTTGAGTAACCACCAAACTGTTTGCCACGCATTTTACATTTCTACCAGCAGTGCACAGGGTTCCAATTCTCCACATCCTCAAACGCTTGGTTTATTTTCTGTTCTTTTGATAGCAGCCATACTAATAATGGGTGTAAAGTGGCCTAGCCTTGTGGTTTTGATCAGTATTTCCCTACGGAGGAGGGATGCTGACCTTTTTTTGTTTTAAAATTTGATTTTTGAATACTCACAGTGATCACGCTTTTCTTCTTTTTAGAAGAGACATGAAGTTGCTGGAGCAGTCGGGTTCTCTGAAAGGCTCTCTGAGTGCAGAACAGCAGCTGTCCCTCATCACTGGGTGCTTGAATATTCAAGAAGCAGTAGAGGGCGCCATGCACATTCAGGTGAGTTAGGACCTGCGCTCAGTATTGCAAGGGCCAGAAGTGACTTGTCTCCCTACCTCCTTGGAAGAACAGGGGAAGATAAAAGGCAGTTAAAAGTGTAGAACTCTTGCCCTGGTCGGGTGGCTCAGTTGGTTGGAGCATCGTACACCAAAAGATTGCGGGTTTGATTCCCCATCAGGACACTTGCCTAGGTTGCTGGTTCCATCCCTGGGATGCAGCTGATCGATTTATTTATCTCTCTCTCCATTCCTCTCTCTGTAAAATCAATAAAAACATATTCGGGTGAGGATTAAAAAAAAAAGTGTGGACCTCTTGTATCCAGAAGGTCAGAATTATGATTTATGTGATAGGAAACGTTATCCTTAAAACATCTTTTTTATGGGTTCTCTTTAAACTACTGGAATGAGCCCTGGCTGGTTTGTCTCAGCGGTTAGAGCGTTGACCTGCGGTCCAGAGAGACTCAGGTTCGGTTTCCGCTAAGGGCACGTACCTTGGTTGCAGTTTGTACCTTGGTTGCAGTTTGTCCCCGGCCCTGGTTGGGTTGTGTGGGTGGCGGCCACTCGATGTGTCCCTTTCATGTCGATGTTTCTCTCTCTCTCTCTCTTCCTCTCTCTCCCTCCTACTCTATCTGAACAAAAAATGGAAAAATGTCCTCGGGTGAGGATAAAAAAAATTAATAAAATATTTTTCAGAGGTGTTAGGATTTTGAGCAAAATTAGATTTTCTGGACAGCTAACACTTTTTTTGTTAATCCTCTCCTGAGGATACTTTTCCATTGATTTTTAGGTAGAGATAGAGTAGAAGGGGGAGGGAGGGAGAGAGAAAGAGAAAAGCATTGATGTGAGAGAGACACACTGATTGGCTACCTCCTGCGTGACTGACTGGAAATCGAACCTGCGACCCTGCAGTCCTGGGGCCTGACACTCTAACTGCTGAGCCAAATTGGCCAGGGTGACAGCTAACACTTTTATTTTATCTTCTTATTGCATGAGAGATTATATTCTTTTTAAAAAAAAAACATTAAAAATATCTTTCTAATTACAGTTTACATTCAGTACTATTTTGTATTAGTTCTTTGTGTATAACATAGCTGAGAATTTGAGAACAAACCCAAAAGATTGAGCACACGTGAACTACAGTCAGCTGCTGCCCTGAAATTCAGGTCAAATACAGGAAGTCTTAGGCTCTTGACTTTGTGGCTCTAAAATGTCTCCAGTTCATTTAACAAAGGTGTGTCAGTCAGAATGTAAGCAGGGGACTGTTTTTCGATTCCTTACCTTTTTCGAAGATTTTCATCTCTCTTTCACGTGGTGAAGATTGTGTAGAATCGAGGAGCCTTCCGAGGGATCAGAGGCTTCTTTAGTCGCCGTTCCCGCGCCACCTGTTTCACCCCTAGCTGAGGGGGTGGTGGGCGGTAAGAGGACTGCTAGAGAGCAGGGACGCTTTCCAGCATGGCCTCAATACAGAGGCCCTTCACACATGCTAGTGTTTAAGGACGTGTGTGCTCCTTCTGCTGGAGAAGGAGACGCAATTTATGTCCAGCAGTCCCCAAACACAGGCACGTGGGACCCTCCTGCGTGGAGGTGGTGGTTGAAAACACAGACTTTAAGTCCAGCAACTTTGTACTGAACAGCTGTGTGACTTTGGCAAGTTTCTTTAAGTCTGCGCATACTTCCTCCCCTGTGAAATGGGCATCATATCCTATGCCTTGGGTGGTTGTGAAGGAACTGTCTCTGCTTCTGTCTAAGCCTTTGACTCTAAGGGGACCCTAATGTAAGGTAAGGGTCTGTTTTCCAAAGGGAAGATTAAAACAATCCTTTTTGGGGTCCATTTGGTATGTAATATTTGCATGATGGAAATGAAGTACTACAATTACCCATATAATGTGATCTGAAATATAAACATGTGACCAATCATGGTAATATTTTTAATTTCACATTTCACATAAACACTTTTGTTTAAACTCTTAACAGCACAAACACTCCGATTCCAGTGATTGTCCCCATTAGAATGACTTTTTGAGTCTATTTTCTAAGCAGAGTTTCCCAGAGCACATCTTTGCTTTCTTTTGAGATGTTTACTGAGAAGAGTTTTAAAAAATCCATCTGTGATGATGGCACTGGAAGTTTTATCTTCACTCAACTATGACTTCTCAGACCTACAGGTGTTTTTTCTCCCTGCAGTGGTATGCTGTGGTTTGTGGTTCCATAACATAACAACTTGCTGTGTTCCTTTGTTTTTCTTTAAAAAAGAATTTTTTTTTCTTTATTGATATTAGAGATAGGAAGGGAGAGGGGGAGAGAGATAGAAACATGGATGAGAGAGAATATCGATTGGCCGCCTCCTGCATGCCCCTCACTGGGAACCAGGCCCACAACTTGGGCATGTGTCCTGACTGGGAATCGAACCAGCATCCTCTTGGTGCATGGGTTGATGCTCAGCCACTGAGCCACACTAGCCGGGCCTTTTTCTTTCTTTTTTAATCTTCAGACGAGGACATTTTTCCATTTTTGTTCAGACAGAGTGGGAGGGAGACAGAGAGAAACATTGATGTGAGAGACATTGACTGGCTGCCTCCTGCGTGACCCCTACCAGGGCCGGGGATGAACTGCAACTGAGGTACATGCCTTTGTCTAGAATTGAACCCGCAACTCGTCAGTCCACGGGCCAATGCTTTAACCACTGAGCCAAACCAGCCAGGGCCCTTTTTCTTTTTCTTTTTTTAAATAAGTGATCTTTATAAAGCTTACTTACAAATTTTGCAGCCCTAGCAATTATAAAGTCATGTCCCAGGAATCATTAATATGCCAATGTTAAAATTCTCTGTCTCCTTGGTCCCATTTTAAAAAATAGATTCTGTCAGATGGTTTCTACACTAGCATGATGGAATTAGTTTAGGTTAATGCTTCTTCCCTAAACAGTGTATCATTTTTTCAAAAAATGGAGAAAATCTCCACAATATAACTTTATTTTATTCATTCATTCATTCATTCATTCATTTATTCATTTATTTTTTTCTTCTCACCTGAGGACATTTTTTTGCATTTATCTTCAGATAGAGCAGGAGGGAGAGATGGGGTAAGAAAGAGAGAGAAACATCGATGTGAGAGACACATTGAGTGGTTGCCACCCACATGACCTCAACCGGGACTGGGGACAAACTGCAACTGAGGTACGTGCCCTTAGTAGGAACCGAACCCACGACTCTCTGGTCCGCAGGCTGACGCTCTAACTGCTGAGCCAAACCAGCCAGGGCCATAATATAACTTGAAAATGACTTGAATATAAAGCTAGTACTTCTTTTATGAAACACTTTTGGGGGAACATTCTAACTTGCAATGCATGTAAATTGCTTAGCACAGTACTTGGCACATAGAAAATGTATAATACATTTATAAAATAAATTATTTTATAATGTAGCCATTTGTGTACAAGTTTGGCAATAAATACATGATATGGGACAATATGTATTGTTCTATATGTAGTAGGTACTGGAAACTGCTCCTTAGGGCCAGTCTTTGGTTCACAGGTTAAATGGATGTGTTTACATGGCCTCTGCCTGTGAGCAGCATCTATTGTGCAGAACGCTGAGTCAGGCAGCGCAGGAGGGGGACCCTAGAGAAAGATGACGTAAGCTCTACTAGGTTTAGTTCCTGTAAGAGATTGTGTTCTTCACAAGTGGTTCAAAATGTTTTGAAATTATACTTTTATCTTTGTAAAAGAAAACAAGAAATGATTTGTACGTGTATTACCACGAAGAATAATGGTGAGGGGAACAGTTTGGACCAGGAGGATTGGGAAGGGTTAATGAGGGTGGGGCTGGAGCCCATCTTGGCCTTTGACAGGTGGATTTTTGGGGCTGTGGTGGGGGCAGAGGTGGGAACAGTGTCTCAAAAAGAGATAAGTAGAGGTCTCGAGGTACCTGTGAGCTTGGTTCAGGCCACATGAGCAGAATTGCGGTTGCAGAGATGGGGAAGGGCTGGAGGTTAAGTGCAGCCACGTTACCAGGAGTTACTTAGATGATTTGAGTTAATATGTATAAAGTGCTTGGCATATAGCAGCACTATTTAAGTGTTCTCTTCAAGAAATGAGGAGTTTGGGTTTCATTCTATATCCTGATTTGAATCCTCCAAGAAAGGTGTTTAGAAGGAGAGTGAAAATAATCAGAAGAAAAAAATGGGTAAGGAAAAACAAATCAAGATTTCAGTTTTGTCTGTTACCTTAACTGATTTTCTTGGGTATATTTACACATTTCTTTTCTTTTATTTTTTTTTTATCCTCACCCGAGGACATTTTTTCATTTTTTGTTCAGATAGAGTGGGAGGGAGAGAGAGGACGAGAGAGAGAGAGAGAGAGAGAAACATCGATGTGAAAGGGACACATCGAGTGGCTGCCACCCGCACAACCAACCAGGGCCGGGGACAAACTGCAACCGAGGTACATGCCCCCAGCGGGAACTGAACCTGGGTCTCTCTGGACCACAGGCCGACGCTCTAACCGCTGAGCCAAACCGGCCAGGGCTACACATTTCTTTATGACATGCAGCAAATTTGATTTTCTAAATGTTGTAACTAGTGCATATTAATTTCACCTTGTTTACCAAACAAATAAGCAAATAAACACCCTAAATCAAAGCTTTCCTAATGTTATACCATGTGTTTGTTAAATTATATTAGGTTTCTAGCAATTCAGGAATGTTAAAATTCTATTTTAAAGAAAAATAAAGTTTAGGAAAATACTGACTAGGTCCATTATTCCAAAAATGTTTTAATAGTTTTGTGTGTTTGTACTTCTTTCCATTTCTCCTATTTATTTTCTCTCTTTCTCTAACATAGTTGACATTATCCCGTGTAAGTAGAACTTTGTATCAAGGTTTTTATTTAAAACTTAGAATGTTTCTTACAGCATGATTTGCCCAGAACTCTGTCAGATAGAAGAAGTATAATTTTTGGACTGAAAACATTTTTTATGTTTATTGTGTGATGTTTAACCTAAGAATGACATTAAAATTGAAGGACCAGAAGACCATGATCACCTGTCAGGCACCTGCTCGCCAGGCCTCATTATGCTTCCCGTCTTAGCACCCGGAGACTTCTTTCTAGCTGTACCTTCTTATCAACTCTTACAACTCTTTTTTATGGTTTATAAAAGGAGCCATTCTCAATGTAGAAAAATTAATCCAGGCTCTTTGGAAACATTTTTCTCATGAAAATAAAATTATTACTTCAGGAAATTGTTTAAAAGCAGGGGACAGAGCTTGTGAGTTAACAAGCAACAACACCACATTGCTGCCACTGTTCTCCAGTTGTAGATATTATTACGACCCCAAGGGTGAGAGTCCCAGCAATATGAGTGTAAGTCTCCATGACGGATTTGTCTTCTACCCAAACCCCAGCAGGAAGGAGCATGGGTCAGAGTTTCCTAATAGTGTGCTCAAATGTGGGAGTGTGCAAGAGTGAAACTTGAATTGCTAGAACTTAGTGCAATTTTGAGATCAAATCTTGCCTGACAAGAAAATCTACTACTCTGGAAAAATAACTTTATTCTGAAAAGCCTGTCTAAAGCGTTGACTCTTAAGGAGCATTAAGGCTTATTAGCTGTGGCTTTATCTAATCTCTGGAATTTAAGACTCCAGACTGCAGTAGCTGGTAGGGGCCATTGGAATGGTTTATAGAATTATGAAATTTAAGTGAAATGTCCTTACACAAAATCAAGACAACAGCTGAAATCTAGAAGTAAAAATGGTATTATTCATGCAGATAATCAGAATTTGCATCTGCTCTTTACCGTTAAAATTTAGAAAATGCCATTCATTTCGATAAGGACTTTCAGACTCTCAGTAATTACAGGGAGCAGTGTTCATAAATACTAACACCATTTAAAAATTTACACATCCCCTTAAAGGATAGGAGCTTGGTGGACTTTGTTTTGGTTCACTGAGGCGCAGAGTAATCCTTCTTTTGGTAGAATGGGGGTGCAGGTGGAGGTGAGGGGTGTTCAAGCAGTAACAGGCATCTGGGATGCCTGCCCTAAATATATAGGAGTGTACATTGAAACTGAAAATTCATTTGTTCTGTTCTATGTGTTTTTTTTTAAATTATAAAATCACATTTGCTGAGGTATAATTTATGTACAATAAAATTCACCAGTTTCAGTGTTCATTTCTATGTGTTTTGACAAATACATATGGTCTGGGCACCACCATCGCTTTCAAACTTTACTAGTTCTTATTACCCACTGTGTGCCCTCAGCCCCCTTTGCAGTTAATGTCCTCTCCTGCTTCCTGAGGCCCTGGCCCAGTCTGTTTTTTGTCTCCATAGTTTTTCCTTTTTCACAATGCTACCTAAAATAGTATCATCATATGCAGTCTTTGACTTTGGCTTCTTTCATAGAGTAAAATGAATTTTAGGTTCATATATGTTGTGGTTATCAGTAATTTGTTTATTTTTATTAGTGAGTAGTATTCCACAGTTTATCCATTCACCAGTTGAAGAACATTTGAGTTATTCCCAATTTTTAGCAATTATGAATAAAGCTAGTGTAAACATTTTTGTACATATTTTTAAAAATTAACATTTGTTTTTCTTTCTTTTTTTTAATCCTTACCTGAGGACATTTTTGCACTTATCTTCAGATAGAGCGGGAGGGAGAGAAGGAGGAAGAGAGAGAGAGAAACATCGATGTGAGAGAGACACATCGAGTGGTTGCCACCCACACGACCCCAACCAGGGCTGGGAACAAACTGCAACTGAGGTAGGTGCCCTTAGAAGGAACTGAACCCGGGAATCTCTGGTCCTCGGGCCAATGCTCTAACCGCTGAGCCAAACCGGCCAGGGCTGTTTTTATTTCTTTTGGGTAAATACCTAGGAGAGGAATTGCTAGGCATATGATAAGTGTATATTTACTTTTGTAAGAAACTAGGGCACTGTTTTTCAGTGTGGCCCTACATTTGCAATCTGTGAGTGTCAGTTCATCCTGGTATTATTAAGGTGGGCTCTTTCCTCATTCTTATATGTATTTAACAGCGTCTTATTGTGGTTTTCATTTGCATTTCACTAATGACATTGAGTATGTTTTCCTAGTTTATTTGCCATTCATATAATCTTCTTTGGTGTAGTGTCTGTTCAGACCTTTTGCTTATTTTATAAAAATTGGGTGATTTTGTTTCTTATTACTGAATTTTGAGATTTCCTTATGTGTATATTTTGTACAAAAATTCTTTATCAGTTATGTGTTTTGCAAACATTTTCTTCCAATATTTTTGTTTTCTTCATAGTGACTTTTGAAAAGCAACAGTTTTTAATTTTAATCAAGTCCAATTCTAATATTTTTAATGGATTATGCTTTTTCTGTTCTATCTTTGAAGTTATTGTCTAACCCAAGGTCACAAAGATCTTTCTCTTATATGTTCTTCTAGGGGCATTTTTGTTTTATATCTTACATGTGTATCCATTTTGAGTTTCTTTTATTAAAAAAAAACTTAAAAAATATGTTTTTATTGATTTTTTTTAGAGGGAGGGGAAGAGAGAGATAGAAACATTCATGTGTGAGCAAAACATTGATCAGCTGCACACCCCCTACTGGAGATCGAGCCTGCAATGCAGGCATGTGCCCTGACCAGGAATTGAACCGGGACTTCTCAGTCCACTGAGCCACACTGGCTGGGCCTGAGTTGCTTCTAATACAGGGTAAAAAGGTCATTCAATTTTTGGAAAACACTATCATTTCTCTATTAAATTGTCCTTGAACTTTGGTCAAAAATCTATTGACTGTATATGTGAAGGATTATTTCTGAACTCTGTTCTATTCCACTGATCTATGGGTCTGTGGCGCTTTGTCAGATAGTGCAAATTCTCCAAATTTGTTCTTTTTCAAAATATTTTGGCCAGTCTTAGTCATTTTGCTTTACATTTTAGAATTAGCTCGTCAATTTCTTTAAAAAAAGTTCTGCTGAGATCACAGGACTATAAATGTATAGATCAACTTGGAAGAGAATTGACATCTTTTTTTTATTATTATTTATTTATTTTTGTTACAGATGTTTCTCCTTTTCCCTTCACTGATTCCCCACCCCGTCCCCAGCTTTGTTGTCCATGTCCATTGTTCATGCATACATGCATATAAGTTCTGTGGTTTATCTCTCCCCCCCCACCCCCTCTTCTGGAGATTGTCAGTCTGTACTCCACTTCCACGTCTCTGGGACTACCCCATTCCTCAGACTGTTATGTTCATTATATTCCACAAATATCTCCACTTCTTCTTAAAAACTGTCTCTCTCATGTGTGTTTTGTAGTTTTCAGCATATAGATATATTTTTTTAATATGTTTTTTTCTAAAATTGATTTTTAGAGAGAGAGAGGAAAGGAGAGAGAGATAGAAACATCTATGTGAGAGAGAAACATTGATCGGCTGCCTCCTGCATGCCCCTTACTGGGGATGAGCTTGAAGCCTGGGCATGTGCCCTGACTGGGAATTGAACCATGACATCTCAGTCCATGGGGTGATGCCCAATCCACTGAGCCACACCAGCTGGGCAGCATATAGGTCTTATACATATTTTGTTAGATTTATATATAAATATTTCATGACTTTGGTGCTGTTGTACATGGTACTTTGAAAAACTTAAAAAAAAAAATTTTTTTTTCTTTATGATTTTAGAGAGAGATAGAATCATTGATGAGAGAGAACATTGATTGGCCACCTCCTGCATGCCCCCCACTGGGGACTGGGCCCACAACCTGGGCATGTGCTCCAACTAGGAATTGAACCGGCGACCTCTTGGTGCATGGGTTGATGCTCAGCCACTGAGCCGTACTGGCCAGGCTCAAAAAGTTTCAACTTCCAATTATTCATTGCTAGTGTGTAGTAATATAGTTAATTTTTTTGTCTATTGATCTTATATCCTGTGACCTTGCTAAACTCACACATTAGTTCTAATAGGTCTTTTGTAGATTCTTCAGGATTTTCAATGTAGACAGATTCTGAAGAGTTTTATTTTTTGCCTTTTAATTGATTTTACTTATTTTTTCTTCACTTATTATACTGACTAGGTCCTCTAGTAGGATGTTGAATAGGCATGATAAGATTGGAAATATTTATTTTGTTTCTGATTATGGCTGGGGAGGACATTCAATCTTTCATCACTAATTATGGTTTTAGGTGTTTTTATATCTTATATCAAGTTGAGGAAGTTCCCTTTAATTCTTAGTTTGTTGAGAGTTAGTATCATGAATGGATGTTGAATTTTGAATTTTGTCATTGTTTTTCTGCATCTATTTAAATGATCATATGGTTTTTCTTCTTTACTCAGTTGTTATGAATTTTATTGGTATATTTTAGAATATTGAACCAACCTTGCATGCCCATAATAAACCTCACTTGGTCATGGTGTATTATCCTTTGTATATATATTTTATTTAATGTGCTAATATTCATTGAGGGTGTTCACATTTATGTTTATGAGGACTAGTTGTTTGAAGTTTTATTTTCTTGTTATTTCTTTATCTGGATTTCATATTGGGGTAATACTGGCTTCATAAAATGTGTTAGGAAATGTTCCCACTACTTATACTTTCTGGAAGAGTTTGTATAGGAGTAGTTTTACGGTTTTTTTCAAAGTGTTATAGAATTAACCAGTGAAACTATCTATGCCTCAGTTTCCCTAGTTGTAAGTTTTAAAACAGTGAATTCAATTTTTTAGTAGATATGGGACTATTAGGGCTATTTATTTCTACCTGAGTGAACTTTGGAAGTTTGCTATCTCTCAAGGAATTTGTTCATGTCATTTGTCACAAGCCAGGCTTATGTCATATTTTGGAATTTATGAGAATAAAGTTATTTATAACATTCCTTTTATTATCCTTTCACTGTGTGGTGTTTTTATTGGTGAGTCTTCTTTATTACAAATATTGATAATTTATATATATTTTCTCTTTTTAAAAAAAATTAGTTTGGTTAGTGGTTTATAAATTTTACTAATATTTTCCAAGAACCAGCATTTGGTTTCATGGATTTTTCTCTAGTTATTCTTATTTTATATTTTACTGATATCTGTTGTTAGCCTTATTTCTTTCCTTCTGCTTACACTGGATTTAATTTATATTTATCTTTCTAGTTTCTTAAGACATAACCTTGGTTTGAGACCTATATTTTCTAATACAAGCATTTAATGCAATATATTTCCATGGCTTAAGCTGTATACCAATTTGTTGTTTTCTATATGTGTTGAAATAATTTGTTTCTCTTTCCTTTGCTGTCTTCATTTGTGTTTCATTGATTTTTTTTTTTTTTTTGTAGATATGCTTTGATTTTTTTTTTTTTATTATTTTCTTATATACATCATCTTTATAGATATTTACTTTGTGGATATGGGATTACATAAAATATCTTATAGCAATCTATTTTAAACTATAACAACATGACCCTTACTAGTGTGGCTCAGCTGGTTGGCTGCAAACAAAATTTAATGTTCTGGCCCTTTAAGAGGGTGCTTGTGTTTCTAGCTGTCTCTTTCTGCCGGACAGAACCTCTGGTGCTTTTCACAGCCAGATGCTATGTGGGTACCTTTCCTGATTCTGTTACTCTAGGCTGGGGAGCCAAGTTTGGGGTTTAGACCCCAGACTTCTCAGGGGGAACCTCCACAGCTGAGATATTCCTCCAGCACTTCAGCTGCTGCCTGTGAAAGCCCAGCCAGCCCTCTCTTGCCTTCACACTTCCTATCAGTCTCAGTGTGGGATCCTCTTTACATCTTTGGTTATAAGGGTTTTCTCCAGCTAGTCTTAAGTTGGTCATTCAGGATGAATTTTCTATATCTTAGTTGTAATTCCAGTTTGTTCCTGGGAGAAGGTCAGTGTAGCTTCTACTTAATCTGCCGCCTTCTAGGACTCTCATTTTTTGTTTTAAGATTTAAAACACTTATTATTATTTTTTTAATTTAGAGAGAGGAAGGGAGAGAGAGAGATAGAAACATTGATGTGAGAGAGATACATCAATCATCTGTCTCCTGCACACCCTCTACTGGGGATTGATCCTGCAACCGGGCATGTGCCCTGACTGGGAATTGAACTGGGATCTCTCAGTCCATGGCATGATGTTCCATACACTGAGCCATACCAGCCGGGCTTGTTTTAAGATTTAAAAAATTGATGTTTAGAGAAAGGGAAAGAGAGAACAAATATTGACATGAGAGCCCAGCCGGTGTGGCTCAGTGGTTGAGTGTCAACCCATGCACCAAGACATTTCCAGTTCGATCCCAGTCAAGGCATTTGCCCAGGTTGTGGGCCAAATCCCCAGTGGGGGCCATGTAGGAAGTGGCCAATTGATGTTCTCTCTTATTGATGTTTCTATCTCTCCCTCTCCCTTCCTCTCTCTCTAAATTTAATAAAGAAAAAAAATTTTTGAAACACACACACACACACACACACACACACACACACACACACAACAGTGGCATGAGAGTATAATATTGATCGCTATCTCCAGCATGCCCCCTACCAGCGATAGAGCCTGCAACCGGGGCTTGTGTTCTGGCAGGAATTGAATCAGAACCCCCAAGGTACATGGAATGACATTCAACCAACTGAGCCACACCAGCCAGGGCCATGTTGTTACATTCAGCCTTCAGGCAGAGGTGGATCTCTGGGTGCTTTGAGTCTTTGCCTGATCTGCTCTTGGTCCTGGGGCCAGTAAGGGCAAATCTAGGTGTACAGCTTGGTCCTTTTCACAGGTACTTAGACCCAGCAGGGGGAGCCACAATCTGTGGATCACTGATAGCTCCAAAGAGGGTACTCAGGGCCAGTTACAAACGGTGTCTGACACTGGCCTGCACTGGACAGCCTCTGAAGAGGCCCAAAACCAATAAACCTAGTGGCCAGTTTCAGGCAACAACAGAGCAGGATCCAATAAGCTTCACAAGAAGTATATCAATGGAAATTTTGGCAGACTCCAAACCCTGCTGAGGTGAATTCTGCTTTGTGTTATCAGCACCTGCACAGCAGCCTGTTCACTGTGTTGGGGGTTGAGCCCACACACAAATGGGCCATTAGCAATCAAGACTCCATTACAATACGAGGACCCACACAATGTGAACAGGGGACATTATTAGAGCACCCAGGTCTGGTGATCAGGGAGACTGTGCCACTGGGTCCCACAGGTCACCTACTACATAAGACCACCATATCAAGACTGGGGTTCATTGCAGATCTACCTAATACATAGAAACAAACTCAAACAGTCAATGAAAATGAGGAGACAAAGAAACAAGCCCCAAATGAAAGAACAAGAGAATTCTGCAGAAGAGCTAAATGAAATGGAGATAAGCAATTGAACAGATATAGAGTTCAGAGTAATGATTATAAGGATGCTCAACAGCATGAAATAAGACACAAAAATTATGAAGAAGAACCAGTCAGAAATGAAGAATGACATAGCAAAAATAAAGAATACCCTGCAAGGATTAAACAGCAGATAAGAGGAAGCCAAGGATCAGATCAGCAAATTAGAAGACAGGGTAGAAAACAATCACTCAGTCAGAGAACCAGAAAGAAAAAAACAATGAAAAACAGACGGACAGATTAAGAGAGCTGTGGGACAGTATGAAATGTAACAATATCTGCATCATAGGAGTTCCAGAAAGAGAAGAAAGTGACCAAGTTTAGAGAACCTGATTGAAGAAATAATGGAAGAAAACTTCCCTAACCTGGTGAAGGAAAAAGTCACACAAGTTCAGGGAGTATACAGAGTCCCAAGCAAGAAAAACCCAAAAAGGCTCACACCAAGACACGTCATACTTAAAATGCCAAAAATTAAAGACAAAGAGATAATCTTAAAGGCAGCAGGAGAAAAGAATTTTGTTACCTACAAAGGATGTCATACAAGAATGTCAGCTGATTTCTCAACAGAAACACTACAGATCAAAAACAAATGGCAGGGAGTATTCAAGGTAATGAAAAGCAAGGACCTGAAATCACAACTACTCTCTTCAGCAAGGCTATCATTCAAAATACAAGGTGAAATAAAAGAGCTTCCCAGACAAAAAAAAAAAAAAAAAAAAAAAAAGGCTAAAGGAGTTTAATAACACCAAACCAGAATTGCAAGAAATGTTAAAGGGACTACTTTAAGGATGAGAAGTATATATATAGAGAAAAATAGGCATAAAATGGCAATAAATGAATAACTATCAATAATAACTTTAAATTTAAATGGATTAAATGCTCCAATCAAAAGACATAGGTAGCTGAATGCATAAGAAAACATGATCAATATGTATGCTGTCCGCAAGAGACCCACCTCATAACAATAGACACACACAGGAAGAAAGTCAAGGGTTGGGAAAATTTTTCCAATGCAAATGGAAAAAAAAAAAAAAAAAAAAAAAGGCAGGCGTAGCAATACTTATTTCTGACAAAATAGACTTCAAAGCAAAGGCCATGACAAGAGACAAAGAAGGTCACTACATAATACTAAATGGATTGAGCTGACAAGAGGATATAATGCCGCTAAACATATGTGCACCCCAAATAGGAGCACCTAAATGTATTTTAAAAACTCTTAGAAGACTTTAAGGGAGAGAATGACAGCAATACAGTCATAGTAGGGACTTTAACACCCCACTAACTTCACTGGATAGATTTTCCAGACAAAAAATTAACAAAGAAACAGTGACCCTAAATGACACACTTGATCAGATGGATTTAATTGATATTTACAGAACATTTCCCCAAAGCTTCAGAATATACATTCTTCTCAAGTGCACATGGGGCATTCTCAAAGATAGATCACATATTAGGACACAAAATAAGTCTCTACAATTTCAAGAAGTTTGAAATAATATCAAGTATTTTGTTAAATCACAATGGCAGGAAATTAGAAATCAACTACAATAAAAACACTCAAAAACATTCAAGCACTCAAACATGCTAATAACATGCTAGATACATGAATTACCAATGAGGTCAAGGAAGAAATTAAAAACTAACTGGCAATAAATGAAAATGAAAACACAACAACCCAGAATCTATGGGACACAGTAAAAGCAGTCCTGAGAGGGAAGTTCATAGTATTATAGGCCTACCTCAAGAAATAAAAAATAAGAATAATCTCTAATAAATCACCTAACTCTACTATTAAAAGGATTATAAAGAGAACAACAAGAAAAGCCAAGAGTAAGTAGAAGGAAGGAGATAGTAAAGATCAGAGTGGAAAGAAATGAAATAGAGGCTAAGAAAACAATACAAAAGATCAATGAAACCAAGTGCTGGTTCTTTGAAAAGATAAACAAGATCAACAAGCCTCTAGCTAAACTTATCAAAAACAGAGAGAGAACTCAAATAAATAAAATCAGAAATGAATTAGGTGAAATAACAACTGACACCACAGAAATAAAAGGAATTGTAAGAAAATATTACAAACAACTATATGCCAACAATTTGGACAACATGGGTAAAATGGACAAATTTGTAGAAACATACAGTCTTCCAAAACTGATTCAGCAAGAATCAGAAAACCGGAATAGACCAATAAAAATGAATGAAATGGAAGCAGTAATAAAAAAAAAACTCCCAGCAAACAAAAGTTCTGGACCAGACAACTTCACAGGAGAATTTTACCAAACATTCAAAGAAGAACTAACACCTATTCTTTTCAAACTATCCCAGAAAATTCAAGACGAAGGAAGATATCCAAGCTCCTTTTTTTTTTTAATCCTCATCCGAGGACATTTTTCCATTTTTTGTACAGACAGAATGGGAGGGAGAGAGAGGAAGAGAGAGAGAGGGAAACATCGACGTGAAAGGGACACATCGAGTGGCTGCCACCCGCACGACCAACCAGGGCCGGGGACAAACTGCAACCGAGGTACATGCCCTTAGCAGGAACCGAACCTGGGTCTCTCCGGACCGCAGGCGGACGCTCTAACCGCTGAGCCAAACCGGCCAGGGCTATCCAAGCTCTTTTTATGAGGCCAGCATTTTCCTAATTCCAAAACCAGATAAAGACACAACAAGAAAGATAATTACAGACTAATATCCTTGATTAACATACATGCCAAAATCCTCAACAAATTTTTAGTAAATCAGATCTAGCAATATATTAAAAAGATTATTCACCATGACCTAGTGGGATTTTTCCCAGGGTTGCAAGGCCAGCACAATATTTGAAAATCAATAAATGTGACATATCACATAAACAAAATGAAAGATAAAAGTCATATGATCATATCAATAGATGCAGAAAAAACATTCGACAAAATCCAGCCCCCCCCCCCTTTAATTTTTAAAGCCTCACCCGAAGATATTTTTCCGAAGATATTTATTTTCAGATAGAGTGGGAGGGAGGGAGGGAGGGAGAGAGAGAGAGAGAGAGAGAGAAACATTGATGTAAGAGATACACATCGATTGGTTGCCTCCTGCATGACCCTGATCAGGGCCTTTGACTGGAATCAAATCTGTGACTCTTTGGTCTTCAGGCTGATGCTCTAACTACTGAGCCAAACCAGCCAGGGCACAGCACCTATTTTTGATAAAAACTCTCAGCAAAGAGGAAATAGAGGGATCATACCTCAACATAATACATACTATATATGACAAACCCACAGCCAACATTATACTTAATAGCCAATAACTAAAAATGTTTTCCTTAAGAACAGGGATGTCTGCTTTCACCACTCTCACTCAACATAGTACTGGAAGTCTTACCCAGTGATCAGACAAGAAAAAAAGGAAAAGGCATCCAAACTGGAAAGGAGGAAGTAAAACTGTCATGATTCTCAGATGACATGATATTGTACATAGAAAACTCTAAAGACTACACCAGAAGAACTACCAGATTTAATGAATGAAATTGTTTAAGTAGCAGGATACAAAATTAATATTCAGAAATTGATGACATTTTTATACACTAATAATGAACTCTCAGAAAGAAACTAAAAAGAAGTCCCATTTACTATTGCAATGACAAAAAAGTAAGATACCTAGAAATAAACTTAACCAAGGAGGTAAAAGACCTGTACTCAGAAAACTACAGGACATTGAAAAAAAGAAATAGAGGAAGATATAAAAAAGTGGAAGCATATACTGTGTTCATGGATTGGAAAAAATAGCATCATTAAAATGTCCATACTACCCACAGCAATCTATAGCTTCAATGTCAAAATGAAAAGGGAACCCACTGATTGGGAGAACCAATGATACGTCTGAAAAGGGGTTAATTTCCAATATATGTAAAGTATTCATAAACTTAACAAAAGGAAGACAATCCAATTAAAAAATGGGCAGAGGACCTGAACAGTCACTTCTCCAAAGAGGACATACAAATGACCAAGAGACATGTGAAAAAATGCCCAATGTCACTAATTATTAGAAAGATGCAAATTAAAATGACAATGAGGTATCACCTTACACCTGCCAGAATGGCTATCATCAACAAATCAACAAATGACAAGTGCTGGTGAGGATGTGGAGAAAAGGGGACTCTAGTGCACTGCTGGTGGGAATGCAGACTGGTACAGCCATTATGAAAAACAGTATGGAGTTTCCTCAAAAAATTAAAAATGGAACTGCCATTTGACCCAGTGATCCCACTTCTAGGAATGTATCCTAAGAATCCTGAAACATCAGTCAGGAAGAATATATGCACCCCTATGTTCATAGCAGTGCTATTTATAATAGCTAAGATCTGAAAACAGCCCAAGTGCCCATCAGTAGATGGGTGGATAAAAAAGCTGTGGTACATTTACACAATGGAATACTATGCAGATGTAAAAAATAAGGCTGTCTTACCCTTTGAGACAGCTTGGGGGACCTGGAGAGTATTATACTAAGTGAAATAAACCAGTCAGAGAAAAATAAGTATCAGATGTTCTCACTTATATGTGGAATCTAATGAACAAAATAAACTGATGCTCAAAATAGATTCAGAGACATGGAAGCAGGGAACAGACTGACAAATCTCAGAGGGAAAGGGGGTGTGTGGGGGGGCAGGAAGAGATTAACCTAAGAACTTGTATGCATATTTGCATAACCAATGGATACAGACAATAGGCACAGGGGGTTGTGGGAGCCAGTTGGAGGGGGTCTGGGTAGAGAGAGAAAAGGGGGAACGTCTGACATACTTTCAACACTAGAGATTAAATTTTTAGAATCCTGTAACAACTTACTTCAACTGCATAGAACCCTACTCCTTTATACCTCCCTTTATGTTATCAATGTCCCAAATTACATATCTTTATATATTTTGTTTACATGAGCATAATTTTGTAGTTATTTTTTAAGCTTTCACCTTATAAATTGTACACCAGAATTAAAAATGATGTAGGCACCCCCAATTGCAGTATTACAGGTTTCTGAATTTGTATATTGACTTTTATCAGAGCTATATATTTTTATATGCATTCATGTTGCTTTCTAGCATTTCAACTTGGACTCCCTTTAACAGTGCTTGTAAGGCAGGTCTAGTGGTGATGAAGTCCCTCAGTTTTTGTTTATCTGGAAGATTCTTTATTTCCCTATTTTTGTGGGACAATTTTGCCAGATATAGTATTTTTGGTTGGTAGCTTTTTTTTTTCTCCCCAGCCTTTTGAATCTTCCCTCTGCCTTCTAGCCTGTATGCTGAGAAATCTGCTTATGATCTTACAGAGCTCCCTTTCACATGATCAGTACTTTTCTCTTGTTGCTTTCAAGGTTCTTTCTTTGTCTTTGAATTTTGACAGTTTGATTATAATCTGTGGAGGCCTCTTTTGGTTCATCTTCATTGGAGTCTTTTAAGTTTCTTGAATTTGGATGTACATTTTCTTCCCTAGATTTATGAAGTTTCTGGCCATTACTTCTTCTCATAAACTTTTTGTCCCATTCTCTCGCTCTTCTTTTTCTAACAATCCCATGATGTATATATTGATTCACATAATGGTATCCTATAATTCCCTTAGCTTTCTTCACTTTTTTTTGTTCTTTTTATTCCTGACTTAATAATTTCAAATGTCTTTGAGGTTGCTGATTCTTTCTTCTGCTTGGTGAAGTCTGTTAATCCTCTCTAGTGAATTTTTTTCAATTCAGTTATTATATTCATCACCTCCTGAATTTGTTTCTGTCTCTTCACTGATATTCTCATTTTGTTCATGCTTTGTTTCCCTGATTTTATTCAGTTTTCTTTTTTTCCCCTCACCTGAGGATAGTTTTGCATAGAGTGAGAGTGAGAGTGAGAGGGAGAGGGAGAGTGAGAGGGAGAGGGAGAGTGAGAGGGAGAGGGAGAGGGAGAGGGAGAGGGAGAAGGAGAGGGAGAGAGAGAGAGAGAGAGAGAGAAACATCAATGTGAGAGAGTCACATTGACTGGTTGCCACCCACACAACCCCAATCGGGATGGGGACAAACTGAAACTGAGGTACGTGCCCTTAGCGGGAACTGAACCTGGGTCTCTCTGGACTGTGGGCTGATGCTCTAACCGTTGAGCCAAACTGGCCAGGGCTGTTCAGTTTTCTGTGTTGTCTTATAGCACATTGAGCTTTTAAAGATGATTATTTGATTTTTTTGTGTGAGGTAATTCTTAGCTCTTCATTTTTTTTTTTTTTTTTTTTTTAACATCCTCACCCGAGGACATTTTTCCATTTTTTGTTCAGGTAGAGTGGGAGGGAGAGAGAGGAAGGGAGAGAGAGAGAAACATCGATGTGAAAGGGACACATCGAGTGGTCGCCACCCGCACGACCAACCAGGGCCGGGGACAAACTGCAACTGAGGTACGTGCCCTTAATGGGAACTGAACCCGGGTCTCTCCGGACCACAGGCCGATGCTCTAACCACTGAGCCAAACTGGCCAGGGCAGCTCTTCATTTCTTTAGGGGCCAATTTCTGGAAATTAATTTTGCTCCTTTAATTGGATCATATTTCCCTGTTTCTCTTTGTGCCTTGTTTATTTTTATACTGTGATTTCTGCAAACAAACAAACAAAAAAAACAGAAACAAAACAACCAAACAAACAAAAAACAAGCTCCTCACTCGATGTGTCCCTTTCACATCGATGTGTCCCTCTCTCTCTCTTCCTCTCTCTCCCTCCCACTCTATCTGTACAAAAAATGGAAAAATGTCCTCGGGTGAGGATAAAAAAACAAAAACAAAAAAAAACAGGCTCCTCTCCCAGTCCTTATGGACTGGCTTCAGACAGGGATAGGCTTTCTCTATAATCAGCCTGGCTAGTGATTTTAGGGGGAGAGGGTTTAATTTTCTGGGGAGATTGTCTTCTCTGGGCATGTGCATGTAATGTCACAATTAAAGAGGTTTGCCTACTTCTTTTTTTTTTTTTTTTTTAGGAAAGTGTTGTCTCTTGATGATTTGGTGGGTGTCTGTTCTCAGGCACTATAGTAAGCTGCTGAGCTCCCTTTTGTTCTCAGTCACCCCTAGGCATCCAAATTATGCCAGTACCCCATCAGTGCTGAGTCAGGTAAGACAGTAAGACAGTAAGCAGTTCCTCAGGCAGCCCCCCAAAAGCTGGAATGTTGGATGTGCATTCCATTCTTCTCTTTCCCTCCCAAGGGAGAAGCCATGAGTTGGGCATTTTCTCCTGAGTGACTGAGCTCTACTGGCTTAGGGGAAAGGCTATTGCAGATGAGATTCCATAGCTTTTCTGACTCATTTCAGGACGCTTGTTCTTGGCTTTGTGCTCACTTGGGGTGCTTAGTCATCTGGGGTTACTACAACTTCCTCACTGGTTTCTGGAGTTGTCATAAAGGCATTTTGGACTGTATATTGTTAAGTTTTTGTCTGTGGGGGAATGCGGTCTGGGGCTTCCTATTTCATCATCTTGGTGATGTCACTCTATAAGTCTTATAACAAAAGAACCAGATATACATATCATAAGGCACCATACTCTACAGCTCTAAGTGAATCCACTTGTCCACATCCAGCTCCCATTCTCATTCTCTGCAGGGGTCCCTGAGCCAGTGGAATGCAGTCAGTGAAAATCAAATATCATGTAGAAAACAATTATCTTATGGTGACTTCCAGCACTTTGCTATTATAACTGAAACTTGGTTGATCATCCTGTATATCATTCTCTCAGATTTTGAGTTGTATTTTTAAGGTCAGTTTCATTAAAATTAGAATTACTAGGTATTAGCCCCTTTCTGGCTCTTGATGATATATTTACTAAGTGACATTGTAAATCCCTTTTACCCTATTAAAGGCATGATATGAACAGTTTGATTCTAAGCCTGCTAGTATTTGATATATAGATCTTTGAAATGTTTATTAAATTGATAAATGAAGACCGATACTTCATTATCCTAATTTGTAACAACAAACATGTCATTATCCCAACATTGACATTCTTAATTTGGTTTCTAAAATTACTGTAAAACTGAATGAGTGATGCTACTTTACTCTAAACTTTAAAAAATTGGAAGCTCAAATCTCTGTTGAAAAGGACACTGCAGGGTGTCTATGGAGGGAAAAAAAGAAACATCTATAACAAAAATAAATTAATTAATAATAAAAAAAGGACACTGCACAGCTCTTTGGAAAGATGGGGTGATGTTATAATAAAAACTGGAGAACTGACATAATATTGACTATATATAATAGGTAGAAGTAGAAACCTGTCTATCTGTCCACCTATATCTAAATCTTTCTTTTCATAGATATAAACTTAATTGTCCCTTTACTTTAGAAGCTGTAGTCTGTTAAATTAATAGCCAAAGTAAAAAAAAGGAAGTGTCTAATATCAACATTTTTATTGTATGAAATGAACTAATTGGAATATAAAATACCAGCTAAGGAAATAATTTTTTGAGATTATTATTCAGTTAAAATCATGGTAAGTCCATTTGAAAGCAGACATGGTGTGCATATCAAATGCTTGGAAAATAGTAAATACTTTAGCAATTAAAATGCTAGCCTCTAGTTATTTTCCCCAAACTGTTTTCACTCTTTGCTTTGGTGGCGGGTGGTCATTATTTATTAAGAACATTAACTACCATGTATGATGCAGAACGCAACATAGAAGCCTCCTTTCGTGAGAGGTATAATAGAAGGCATGGGAGGGCATCTGTCAGGGAACTTAGATTAATAAAAATAAGGAACACCTGGGGCAAAACTCCCTGTGGGTCCAAGTCCAGGGACCCCGGCATTCGGACTGAATGCTGTGGAAAGCCTCCACCACTGTTTTTTGTCCCGCAGCTCTCGGCCCCCCTACTGCTCGCCCAGTGGCGCAGGCGCCCCGCCATTCATATCTGCTGACTCTGAACCGTATGGTTCTGTTTATTTTCATTTGAAAGTCAATATTCAGAGACTTGTTGCCCAGTATATCTGTTTGAACAGTGGGGAGGGGGATCAAAAGGCTTCTTTCCAGCTGGTGACTTTCACCTTTTCAGAGCTGGGTTGTGCTGTGTCAGTCACTGTTGCCTGGGGAGAGCTTCCTGTCACTCAGAAGTCCTGGTCATTAGCCAGCATTGGATTGCACATCGTGTGAAGGAATGCACCTTGGACTCTTGAGTAGCTTGTTCCTGTTGTTCTGGCTGAGGAGGCAGCTGCTGCCTGTTCCCTCTGACTAATACGGATACGTGTTGTAAGCCAGGGTGGGAGGGAAGATGCTTTAGCATTTGCAGAGTGTGTGGGACGGGTGAGGTGGTGTGACCTTCCTGGACAAGGCCTGTTTGCCTTACCACCTTTCACACTTACTGAGAAAGTTTACACTAGTTCCCTGAACAGGCCTCTTCCTGCTGTTTACTCATACCTTACATGGACTCGTTCTGGGCTTTTTACATTTTCTTGCTTTGTTTACAAGTTTAAATGAACCACTACCTGTTGTGCCATGTGAGTTGATAGGTTGTGGGTGGGACTCTTCTCCCTCCAGGGTCCTGGGTTTTATCCCCCGACTCTGCACATTGTCTGAGCAAGCCCTAGAACACCTGGGGACCCCTAAGGCCAGCATGGCTTGTCTTTCCTCTGGGCCAACGACCCACTGCTAATGGTACATCCTCTGTGCTGGCCCCTTGCCATTTACTAGGTCCTGTGCTGTGTGCCTTATCCACAATGGTCCCGTTCATATCGAAAATGACCCTGAGAGTTGTGTACTGTTATCTATTATTTATTCTTACCTTGTTCCCCTCACAACCCCTCTCCCCCTTTGTAACTTCCCTACCTTGGGGTATGTTTGTTTTGTTTACTGCTGTGTCCAGCACCTAAACAGTGCCTGGCATATGGCATGAACTTGGTATTAACATTTGCTGAGTGGATGATGTGTTTACAGATGAGGTGTTAATAGCTTTGCCAAGACTCCACACACAGGCAGTCAGTGGTAGAGAGAGCACTTGATTCAGGTCTATTGTTGTTTTTTTTAATCCTCACCTGAGGATTATTTTTTCATTGATTTTTAGAGAGGGTGGAAGGGAGGGAGGGAGGGGAAGAGAGATAAACATTAATGTGAGAGACTCATTGATTGGTTGCCTCCCACACACACCCTGACCGGGGCTGAATATTGGACCTGTAACCCCGGTATGTGCCCTTGACCCGGAATTGAACCCATAACCCTTTGGTCTGCGGGCCAATGTTCCAACTACTGAGCACAACGGCCAGGGTGATTCAGGTCCTTTGTAACCTTCATGCTCTACAACCCTTCCAGGGGAAGGAGGAACACAAGGGCGTGCAGGGGGCCTGGCACATGGGGAGAGCCTTTTCCTGGCACCCACACCGTTCCTCTCAGCCTTGGCCTTCTCCTTGCCAGATCTCTGCTCTTCCCCATTCCCTTAGCCCAGCGCGGGTTATCCTGTCAGCTACACAGAACTTTCCACTTCGCTCTCTTGGAAGTAGGTGCGGTGAGAGTACTCAGCTGCCTCCTGCCTCCTTTACTGAGGGCCTGGGGAAGGGAAGGTGAGCCACGAGCTGAAGGAGGAGGCTTACTGCCCGCCTCATTACACAAGGGTCCAGGCTGTGAGATGCTGGAGAAGATAGAACAGGAATGCTGAGCTGGGTGGCCCTGAGGCAAGGTGGCCCTGTCCCTGATCCTTCAGGAGCTGAGTAAGAAAACCCCCAAATTGAGAGGGTCAAAGTTGCCAAGCCACCCCTCCCCTTTACTGAGAGTAAAGGAGGTCAGGGCACGCCTCAGCAGGAACCTGCTGGATGAGGGGAAGGGCAGGAGAGAATTTCTCCAGAAAATCTTTTGGGCTGGGACGTTGGCTGTGAGGGGCTTGGGGGGGCGGGGGGAGTGCCTGTGTGTCCTGTGGGCACCGCTGAGCAGCAGCTCCTCGAGGTCTAAGCAGGGGAGCCAAGAGCACTGCTTATTTCTTCCCCAGTTTCTCCCTCACTCTTCCTCTGGTTGACCCCTGGAAGTTGGTTTGACTGTGGGAAAATCTTACTAATGACAGTCACTTACATAAGTGGAATTCCATGCAGGAATTTTGCATATTGTCAGATATGGACAGGGCTAGCTTTTGTTAAGTGTTTGATCGCAACACAAAACTTTTCATGTTTATAGCTTTATTAATTTGTCCCTTGGGGAACGCGGCCCTCTCTTCCTAACTCAGACATTAGAGGAAAGAGTATACCCCATTTCCTGAGCACAGCCTGGGGAGGGGGCAGGGCATGTGGCCCTGTGAGGCTACTTGCCGTCAAGACGGTGTGAGGCTTGAGGTTTGCTCCGAGATAACTAGTGAGAACTTCAAAGCTGAAAGCATAAGAATATGTGGAAAATACATCGTCACAACCATGAAAGTCCCGCTGTCGTGTGCACTGCAGTGGAGCAGTTCCAGCAGCTGCAGTCGAGGTCTAGCTGCTGTTCTTGGTAGAATCCCGGACCACATATCCATGCTTCTCTGCTTGTTCCCAGCTCTTTTTATTAAACGCCTGCTGTCTCCCTAACCGTAAGTAGGGAATCCCCTTCTTTAGAGACTGAGAAATGGAAGCTGATACTTTCTACTAATAGCATGGTGGGAATTGACCACTAAGTTACCTTGTTACTTATATCCAATTAACTTGATGTGTTTTGGGTACTTTCCTGAGATGTTGAAATAAATGAGAGTCATTGTTTTATTATATTAACAGTGGTAAAAATGAGAAATGAAAAACAAATTATCTTGAGTTCTGCTATCCTCACAAATTACCCATCTTTATCTTTCTTGTTTTCTTCTGATCCTTACAGAATTTTATGTATAAATTTGTATTGTGCTCCCCACCCCTACCATACTCCCAAGGGTTTTGTTCTACGTTGTGTTTGTATTTCTGCAGGAGACCCAGGGTGCAGATCTCAGACGTGGGCTTGGTTCCTGTCCTGTGTGGCCCCACCCGCCGTCCTGGCTGGGTCCCAGGAGGTGACAAGACCTCCCAAGGCTCTCCTGGCTTACGGCCCGTTCAGAGGCCGCAGGCTGGGACCCAAGGCTGAATCTGGTCAGCACAGTTAAACTGTTTGTTTGTTTGAATGACTCACTGATGTTTTTAAACATTTTCACATAAAATGTAAGTTTCTAGCAGCTCTTTAGAACCAGATTGTCCGGCCGCAGTGAGCTGCCTGGGCTCCCGCCATTCCCTTGTTTCCTTAATACTGATCCCAAGCGGCTGTTGCCGCGTCATGGTTCTTGCATGGTTCTTAAAATGGAAAGGATTTGAAATATTTCTCGAATTTGTATCTCAATTAAAAGTTGGAAAACAAAAATTAGACTGAATACTGGATTTTACACCACCCTGCTTACCTCCTTTTTACCTAAGCAGGGAGGCCCTTGACTCTGCCTCTCCCCTCCGGGCCTAGGTCGTGACTCCGAAAATCCTCACTTTCTGCTGGCAAGAAGAGGCTCAGAAGTGAGTCCAAAGAGGAGTCCACCTCCCAGATGCTGAGCACAGCTGGCTTCCACTCCCTGCCCACTTCCCTCTGCCCTCTCCTCCACTCTCTGCCCAACCCCATCTACATCTCCCACGTCTGGGATGCGTCCTTTCCCCCAGGCAACCCAAGATCCACTCTAGTACGGACTGGGAATTGGGAGCATTGCAGCGAGCCCAGCCCGTTGGCAGGGCTCAGCTTCCGCTCCTTACAAGGGCCTTGCCTTGCTTGCCTTGGGGGACCCCACCCTGTCCCTAGCCTCTCAGAATTCCCTTTTTGTTTTTATTTTAATTTATTTTTAATCTTCACCCAAAGCTATTTTTCTATTTTATCTTCAGATAGAGTGAGAGGGAGGGAGAGAGAGGGAGAGGGAGAGAAAGGGAGAGAGAGAGAAAGATCGATGTGAGAGAGACCCATCTCGTGGCTGCCTCCCATATGACCCCACCAGGGCCGGGGACAAACTGCAACTGAGGTACGTGCTCTTGAACGGAATTGAACCCGCGACCCATTGGTCCATGGGCTGATGCTGTAACCGCTGAGCCAAACCAGCAAGTGCAGAATCCCATTTTATTTTATTTTTTATCCTCACCTGAGGACATTGCTTTTTTTTTCTTTTCTTGCATTTATCTTCAGATAGAGCGGGAGGGAGAGAGGGAGAAAGAGAGAGAGAAAAACATCAATGTGAGAGAGACACATCAAGTGGTTGCCACCCACATGACCCCAGCCAGGGCCAGGGACAAACTACAAACGAGGTACGTGCCCTTAGCGGGAACCGAACCCGGGACTCTCTGGTCCATGGGTTGACATTCCAACTGCTGAGCCAAACTGGCCAGGGCCAGAATCCCCTTTTAGATGAGAAGGCAGTGGTAGGAGAAGCTTTGGTCCTAACTAGCTACCCCATTCCCTACTAATGGCCATTGATTGTGGAGATAGTGATAGAAACCCCCAGGTAAGGCTGTAGGGAGAGGGAAGAAGGGGCTAATGCAGGTAAAATGCTCGGCGAGTTACAGAGTGCCTGGTGCAGACTAGCTGCTTGTCCTTGTTATGGGGGATGGGAAGGTGCCTGTGCACTTAGCTTCCTCATATAAGCACTGCTGTCAGTTTTGGGTTTTCTTTGTCTTCTCAGTAGTACATGGCTGTCATGAAAGGGAACAGTTATTTCATATGTGTTCCACGTGCATTTAAGTGAATACATCACTGTTCTAGCACTGCTGTACATTTGGTTTGATATTTCTTCTTTTTTTATTCTTAGGGAGACAAAGGGAGAGGGGGAGAGAGACAGAAACATCGATGTGAGAGGGACGCATCCCAGTTGCCTACTGCACTTCCTCTTCCGCAGTCGGGTGTGTGCCCTGACCAGGATCGAGTTGGCAATCACACCAGCAACCTTTCCTATACGGGACATGCCCAGCCAACTGAGCCAACTGCCAGCGCTGGTTTCATATTTCTTTTCTTTTTTTTTTTTTATCCTCACCTGAGGACATTTTTCCATTTTTTGTTCAGGTAGAGTGGGAGGGAGAGAGAGGAACAGAGAGAGAGGAGAGAAACATCGATGTGAAGGGACACATCGAGTGGCTGCCACCCGCACGACCAACCAGGGCCGGGGACAAACTGCAACCGAGGTACGTGCCCTTAGCGGGAACCGAACCCGGGTCTCTCCAGACCGCAGGCTGACGCTCTAACCACTGAGCCAGACCGGCCAGGGCTCATATTTCTTTTTTAAAAAATATCTTTTTTTCGCTTTTTTAGAGAGAGAGTAAGGGAGAGAGAGAGAGAAACATCGATGTGATAAGATCTGTCAACAGCCCAAGTGTCCATCAAAGGATGAATGGATAAAAAAGCTGTGGTACTTGCCCAGCCGGTGTGGCTCAGTGGTTGAGCATCGACCCCTGCACCAAGAGATCACCAGTTCAATTCCCAGTCAGGGCACATGCCCGGGTTGTGGGCTGATCCTCAGTGTGGGCATGCAGGAGGCGGCCCGTTGATGTTCTCTCTTGTGGATGTTACTGTCTCTCTCTCTCCCTCTCCATGTTTCTATCTTTCTCTTCCTCTCCCTTCCTCTCTCTCTAAAAATCAATAAAGAAGAAAAAAAAAGCTGTGGTACATATACACAATAGAATACTATGCAGCTGTGAGAAAGAAAGATTTCTTATCCTGTGAGATGACATGGAGGGACCTGGAGAGTATTATGCTAAGCGAAATAAGCCAAACAGAGAAAGACAAATATCATATGACCTCACTTATTTGTGGAATATAATGAACAAAATAAGTGGATGAACAAAATAGACCCATAGACATGGAAGTAGGGTTCACACTGACAAACCTCAGAAGAGGGGGTGAAGGGAAGGGAAGAGACAAACCAGACAATTTATATGCATGTATGCATAACCAATGGACATGGACAACAATGCTGTGATGGGGTGGCCAGGATTGGGAGGGGGGTGTCAGTGGGAGAAAAAGGAGAAACATCTGTAACAAAAATAAATAAATTAATAATAATAAAAAAAGGAACATCAGTGTGAGAGAAACATCCATCAGCTGCCTCCTGCAGGCCTCCTTCTAGGGACCAAGCCTGCAACCCGGGCATGTGCCCTGATCGGGAATTGAACTGGGACCTCTCAATCCATGGGACGACACTCAATCCACTGAGCCATAGGAGCTGGGCGCTGGTTTGATATTTTAACACAAGGACATCTTTGATACCTGAGACAGCCTCTGCATTGAGGGCAGTTTTGTTTAGACTATTTTCCTTAAAGTGGCACTGTTGGGCTAGAAGCTATATGCTATACTTTAAAAAGTGACTTTTGATCTTGTTGACTTTCCAGAGGGTGTGTGTGTAATGGTTCCATGGTGGTTGTCCTGAAACTCTTGAAGAAATGAAGTTTGGGCTCAGAGTAGCCATTCTCTTCTTGTTTGTTGTTATGAGAACCAGTTGGATTTGGTGTCTTTCCCTGAAGAAAGAGAAGATTCCCAGAGGCCTGGCGACGTCACTGTTCTTGTGCTGAGCACCCTGGAGGCCAGTGCACCCCACTCCAGGCTGTGTGATCCTGGCCGCCCCCCACCTCGGCGCAGGCACGGCTCGCAGTGGCTGCGTGTGAGCAGCAGTGTCCCCACAGCACAGGAGGGAGCTCCAGGCTCTGCTCGACTTGCTGCCCGGGCCGAGCCTGTGGTGTGGTGGGCATGGTTTTCCAGGGCCACAAGGGGTCCTAATGTTCCTCCTGAAGCTGTGCTCTTTGACATTGGAGACCTGGGATGCCTAGTGGGAATGCTGAATGCTCTCAAGATGTTTGAGAGGAGAAACCGTTATGTGGGGAAGATAGATTTAGATTTATACCCAACCTCCAGGCACCATGCTGTTGATAGCCTTCTTGAGGACCATTAGATGTACAAGGTCAAATTCAGTCTTAAACTTCTGTGATGTGTAATGCACATTGTGACTGTCCCCTCAAAACCATTCCACCTCTGTCATGAGAGAGCATTTGGTATAAAGGAGGGTTCTTAGCTGGAGGAGTGGCCTTAACTGTCCACCCAGGGGAGTCCCACCACCTTGCCAGCGATGGACTCAGGCGTCAGGCCCAGATGACAGCAGCACAGCCCCTCTGCAGGTGATGGTGCCAGGCTGAGGGGTGGCTCCGCTCACACGGAGACGTGCCCTGGCACCGTGGGCTCTTCTTCCTGAGAAAGCCATACAAAGAATTTAAACATTGTCAGGCTTGGCTGTGAGGACCAGGAACACCACCACCATCCTGCCACCACCTGGGGCCAAAACAGATGCAGGAAGGGATATGTAGTTTCTAGAGAAAGAAATGAATCAGCCATATGTTAATTGAACCCTGTGTTACTCCTTTGGGCTCTCTGTGATATGAGCCAATCTGTTTCTTTATTGTTCAGGGCATTTCAAATTATCATTATCATTATCATTATTACTATTTTTTATTTTTTTCTTTATTGATTTTAGAGAGAGAGATAGAAATATCAATGAGAGAACATCGATTGGCTGCCTCCTGCATGCCTCCCAGTGGGGATTTGGCCAACAACCTGGCATGTGCCCTGACCAGGAATCAACTGGAGACCTCTTGGTTTGTGGGTTGATGCTCAACCACTGAGCCACACCAGCCGGGCTAGTATTTTTATTTTTAATGCTCACTTGAGGATATGTTTATTGATTTTAGAGAGAGGAAGGGAGAGAGAGAGAGAAACCTCAATGTAAGAGAGAAATATCAATCTGTTGCCTCCCATACACACCCCAACTGGGGATCCTACCTGCAACTTGGATATGTACCCTGACCAGAAACTGAACCCACAGCCATTTGGTGCATGGGATGATGCTCCAACCAACTGAACCACCCGGCCAGGCCTAAAATTATTTTTGATTACTCATAGCTGAAAGCATTCTGACTGGTAGATAGGACAGCCACTGGCTGACCCTGACTTGAACTTCTGAAGGCTTCCTGGTAGGTGTAGGTGTGGGACACTGCTTGTCTGTCTGCAGATTCACGCATGGAGGTTCAGAGTAAATCTGTGTTTACAAGGAGTGCTGGGCCCGGATTTGAATGATGGGACTTAAGGATCTGAGAAGAAAATCCCTAATTTTAAACTTCTTTTTCCTTGGACTCCTTTGTGCACAGCCAGCCTCCTGAAGGAAGTGCATACACATTTTAAGACTCCCACACGTTATTTCAGCCATGAGAAAGGAAGTTAGTGCCATGTGTCTGGCAGATGCTGAGCACGTCTTGAGAGCTCTGACCAGAGTGGAATTACAGCAGGGCTGCTGGGCACGAGAGCAAAGCTTGCCGTGAGCACTCTCTTGTTTTTTTATTTCATATTCTTGGTTCTAGAAACTGGGGATAGGGTTCTCTGGCCATAGCACTACAGACTGGAAAAGAAAGTAAAGGAGAAGAGAGCATTGTGTCTCTAAAAACAGGCCTGATGAGCCAGCCTCTTCATCTGTCCAGTTGATGAGCCAGCGAGTGGCTCTCGGAGACAGCGGTCACTGGCTCATGCTGGAGGTTGCAGAAGGCAACCTGCCCCGCATGTGTGTTTGGAAAGGATATCTGAGCAGAGTGTTCACTGATCACGAAACTGAGGATTCTACACAGCTTTAACTCTCTTCAAAATCAAATATTACATATTTCATTGTAGGAAAATTCAGAATAAGAGAGACCAGTCCTATAGAGGTATTAGTGTTTATCTTTCTAGGTATTTTTATTTTAATCCTCACCCGAGGATATTTTTCCATTGATTTTCAGATAGAGTGGGAGGGAAGAAGGGGAGGAGAGAGAGAAACATCGATGCAAGAGGGACACATCGATTGGCTGCCTCCTGCACGACCCCAACCAGGGCCAGGGATCGAATCACAACCGAGGTACATGCCCTTGACCAGAATCGAACCCGCAACTCCCTGATCCAAAGGCCTACGCTCTAACCACTGAGCAAAACCAGCCAGGGCTTTTCTAGGTATTTTAAATGTGGACCTTTTAGCATTTTTAATAAAGTATTGTAGTCATACTAAAAGATATCCAGAATAGTATAATGAAGGCCTGTGTACACCCACACAGCTTAAGGAAATAACTACAAATAGAGCTCCCTGGTGTAGCTGTCCTTTGCCCACAAGGTATCAGGATATGAAATTTGTTGTTTATACTTTCTAAGTGTGTCTTTTACTGCATGTATACGTTAGCTGTACACATTAGTAGTATTTGCACTGGTTTATACGTGTGGTTTTGGACTGTAAAATATACAGTAAGAGTTCACTTGCTTTTTTTACATTTATGGTTTTGAGGTTTACCTGTTTTGATATATGTAACCATAGTTCATTCATTTTCATTGTCCGTGGTTAATATAAATAGTCCACAACTTGTGTAGTCATTGCCCACTGGTAGGTGTGTAAACATTGTAAACAATGTTGGATTATAAAGAATGCTACATTGAATATTCTCGTACCTCTCTTCTTATATTCATGTGTGTAATTAGGGTATGTAATTAAGCATAGATCTTCTGTCTTGTATAGCAGGTACAACATCAATTTTGCACACACACACACACACACACACACACATACACACTGCCAAAGTACAGTCATGCACTGCTTAACGTAGGGATGCGCTCTGAGAAATGAGTGGTTAGGCAATTTCATCTTTGTGGGAACACACAGAAGCACTTACACACACCAGAAGGCACAGCCCCGTCCACACCTGGGCTGTATGGCCCAGCCTGTCGCCCCTGAGCCGCAAGCCTGTACGGCACGTTACCGTACTGAAGCAGCTGACACAGTGGTAAATATTTGTGTATCTAAACATATCTAAACCTAGAAAAGGTAACATACAGTACAGTACGCAGCACTTTGCCGTGACTGGCAGCGCAGAAGGTCTGTTTACACCAGCATCATCACAAACAGGAGTAGTGTGTTTGCTACGCTGTCTCTAGACCAGCGATTTTCAGCTGCTGTGCCACAAGAATTTGTAAAACATGTCATACCTGACTATTCAGTCAGGGGCACTGATCTCGTTCCCCTTAGACTGGCCAATAAAAAAATGACAATGGCCAACACAACAATAGCTGTCCATTGTGCGTAGATAAAAATTATACCTATTTCTTTGTCAGATCGGCAAAAAATATATTTTGTAGTGTGCTGCAGAATTTTAGTAATTAGTTTACATGTGCCATGAGATGAAAACGATAGAAAATGGCTGCTCTAGGTGACAGGAAACTTTCAGCTCCATCATGATCTTAGGGGACCACCGTCAATGTGCAGCCTGCTGTTGATGGAAACAGCATTGTGCGGAGCAGCCTGCATACTACTTTATTTTCTCACCAGAAGTATTTGAGAGATATTCGGATTTCTGCCAGTCTGATCTGTGTGCGGTGTTTTAGTGTCCACTTTCCTGGTAATCTGAGAGACGGGACATTTGAGCTACTTCTCCTTTCCCGGCCCCGTCCCTTCTTCCTCTTTTCGTCTCTGTGTGAAGTGCCTGTGGTACACTTTTCCCATTTAAACAGAATCTTTTAACTTTTCCTTACTGATTTGCAGCAATCGTTTAGAAATTTCAGGAACCAAATCTTTTGTTTTAAAATTTAATCACAGTTTACAATCTGTCTTGCTCTGTGTATGGTGTCTTTTTTATGCACTTATATTTTCTTTAAAAATTCAGTGCAAATTTACCATTCTTTCCCTTAATATCTTGTGCTTTTTAGGTCTTGTTTAAGAACACCCACCCCCACCATTCTTTCCCTTAATATCTTGTGCTTTTTAGGTCTTGTTTAAGAACACCCACCCCCACCCCAGCTTGCAGATTGGGGCCTCTGGGGGCTGCGCGGCCCTGCCTGCAGGAGGCATGGCCTTGCCTTGCTGTCCGCGGAGCTCTTCTCTCGGACGCCAAGCGGTGCTTTCTTGCTTGCTTAGGACCGTTCCTTTCATAAAGGAGCAAATAAAACCTAATCTCCACATTACTCCTGAGGGGTTCCTGGGGACTTTTTATCTACGCCCAAGCCTGAAAAACCGTTGACATCACTGTTTTGGTTCATTGCTTGAATAACTCCATGCTTGTTTCTCTGATGTTCGGAGGAACATGGAGCTCAAGTGACTTGCCCAGAACCATGCAGTGGGCCAGTGGGGGGTAGGGAGTAGCTGTGGGTTGCTGTGACTCCCAGTTTAGTTTTTTGTTTAGTCTTAAGCTGTTTCCTGCTGTAAAACTGTGTTTATCTGGCCTTTAGGTCACTTCTGGATATGCTTAGTGAACAGTTGGGGTATTTAAAGTCTGATCTCCCTTAAGCCCTAGGTATTGTCCAGCCTTAAAATGTGCTCAAAGGACTGCTACAGAAGTTTCTCTGCTCCTCAGCGTGAACTGTTGTGTTGTTTGTGTATCTTTTCTAAAAGTAAGAGCAAATTGAACGTGTTGTAAGCATTTTACATTTTAAAAATTGATTAAGGGATTCCTATCAAGGGAATTTCCAGCCAGAAAACATCAAAGTTGCTTAGAAAAAGGTAAGGAGGTTTTCTTTCAGAGCTACTGTGAAGGGAGCTATGTGAGCGACGTTTTGTTCCAAAGGATTGTTTTTTTAATTATTATTATTTTTGTTAATCCTCACCTGAAAATACTTTTCCATTGATTTTTAGATAGAGTGGAAGGGAGGGGAGAGGGAGAGAGAGAGAAACATTGATATGAGAGAGACACATCAGTTGGTTGCCTCCCGCACGACCCCGACTAGGGCTGGGGCTGGAACCTGCAACCCAGGTACGTGCTCTTGACCGGAATTGAACCTGCAACCCCTCTGTCCTCAGGCCAGTGCTCTAACCACTGAGAAAACCTGCCAGGTCTGTTTTTGTATTCTTGATATTCATAAAGGCTTTCCTAAGTCTGAAGTAGAATCTGAAGCCTAAGTGACAAATTGACATTAGATTAAAACACTTCTTTGAGGCCAATAAAGGAACACAATCAGAAAGCACATGTTAGATTGGGAGAACATCCAAAGCAGTAAAAAAATATTTTAGCCATGGCTGGTGTGCTCAGTGGTTAGAGTGTCGACCCACACCCCAAAGGCTCAGGTGTTTGATTCCTGGTTGGGGTGCATGCAGGAGGAAACCAGTTGATGCATCTATGTCTCTGTTTCTCTCCTCACCTCCCTTCCTCCCTTTCACTTCCTCTAAAAAAATCAATAGAAAAAATATCCTGGGGTAAGGATTAACAAACAAACAAAAAATGCTTTAAAAAAGTGAATATACAAACTACCAGGAATCAAAAAAGATACAAGAGCCCGGCTGGTGTGGCTCAGTGGTTGAGCATTGGCCCATGCACCAAGAGGTCGCCGGTTTGATTCCTGGTCAGGGCACATGCCCAGGTTATGGGCCAGAATCCCAGTGTGGAGCATGCAGGAGGTGACCAGTCGATGTTCTCTCTCGTGGATGTTACTGTCTCTCTCTCTCCCTCTCCATGTTTCTATCTCTCTCTCCCTCTCCCTTCTCTCTCTAAAATCAATAAAGAAAAAACAAACAAAAAAGAAATATATAAGAAACCCTGTGTTAAAATGATTCACACACAAAAATATATACAAAGGCAAAGTAAAGTGTGAAAATCTAAGTCTCTTTTCCCTATGAAATTGGAACGTTCAAAGATTGCTAAAGCAGCCCTGGCCGGTTTGGCTCAGCGGTTAGAGCGTCGGCCTGCGGTCTGGAGAGACCCGGGTTCGGTTCCCGCTAAGGGCACGTACCTTGGTTGCAGTTTGTCCCCGGCCCTGGTTGGTCGTGTGGGTGGCAGCCACTCGATGTGTCCCTTTCACGTCGATGTTTCTCTCTCTCTCTGTTCCTCTCTCTCCCTCCCACTCTACCTGAACAAAAAATGGAAAAATGTCCTCGGGTGAGGATAAAAAAAAAAAAAAAAAAAAAAAAAGATTGCTAAAGTAGTACGGTGATCACATGCTTATCCACTCTGGGTGGATTGGGGGGTTAGCGATCATTTTTTAGGGCTGTTGTAACAACTCATCACAAACTTGGTGATTTAGAACAACAGATTTATTCTCTTACAGTTCTGGAGGCTGTAAGTCTGACATCGGGCGTTGACAGGGCCACACTCCCTTTGACGGCCACCATGCCACCTCTTCCAGCTTCCAGTGGTGGCTGCACCCTGTGGCTCCACCACTCCACTCTGCCTTCTTGCCTGTGCGTCTCCTCTGTGTCTGTTCAAATCTCCTTTCTGTTACAAGAACACTGGCTGTTGGATTTAGGGTCCACACGAACTTTGTATCACCTCATCTTAACTTGATTATATCTGCAAACACCCTATTTCCAAATAGGGTCACATCCATAGGTACCAGAGGTAAGTACTTCAGCATATTTTTGGGGGTCACAGTTCAACCCAGAGCACTACATTTGTTTTAAATGGGCACGTGCTATACTCTTATCCCTAGGATTCTGTCCTGTGAAAATAGTCTCCGTCTGCACAGAGGTATACATCCGAGGCTGTTCGTCACAGCACTGTTTGTGATCATAGAAAACTAAATACAACCTAACTGTCTTTCAAAAGGAGAGGAGGAAACTGTGGGTTATTTACATAGTGGCATTTTTATGCAGCTTTGAGAAGGAGGTAGCCCCATCTTTCTGACCTAGAACGATGTCAGTGTAAATGCATCTCCCCCTGTGTTTCTGTCTGCCCATCTGTTCTCTTACTGTTTTTAAGGATGACTGTGTCGAGAAGTTTTCTGTTTTTCTTCCTCTGCTCTGAAATACCAATGTGGTATAGGGACTATGTGTTCTTGAAGTTATATTGATACTCATTCACAAACACTACCCTGCTGTCTTATTTTTCATCAATTCTGAAAAAAAAAAAATTAAAAATGGGAAAATATGGAGAATAATGCAACTTCCACTCTTCTACCACCTTGAACTAACGAATGCCCAACATCTTGTTCTTTGCTCACTAACCTTTCCCTTAACCTCTCTGAAGCAAAACTGTAAATATCATTGACGTTGCCTGTGAACCATCCCTAATAGCATTTCTCCTCCTTCTTCCTTCCTTAAAGGCAGAATGACCGAAAATTTGGTGGGTATTCTTTCTGTACAAACTTTTATACTGTTAGTACATATTTCTGTCAATTAATAAATACATTTTATGTTTTGTTTTTTTTTTATCCTCACCCGAGGACATTTTTTGATATTTTGTTCAGATAGAGTGGGAGGGAGAGAGAGAGAGAGAGAAACATCGACGTGAAAGGGACACATTGAGTGGTTGCCATCCACACGACCCAACCAGGGCCAGGGACAAACTGCAACTGAGGTACGTACTCTTAACGGGAACTGAACCTGGGTCTCTCCAGACCACAGGCCAATGCTCTAACTGCTGAGCCAGACCAGCCAGGGCTAATTTTGTGTGCTTTAAAGTTGTATTAAAATATTACATGTAATTTGCATAATGCATACAGAAATGTATTTTTACAACTTGCTTTTTTCTTTGTCTTTTGCTTTTTGAAATCTATTCTTATTGACACATTAACTCCTTTTTGTTGATTTTAATCCCATTGATTTTAGTTTCAGTTTATATGCATATGCCACAACTGTTACCATCTCTGTTTGGAGGGCACAGACTGTTTTAATTTAGATGTGATGGTACTATGCAGGGCTCTGTGTGGCCTCCTCGCGGGCGTGGGACAGTTCTTTGCATATATACTCAGAGGTATCACTTCTGGCTTGTAGGATTTGTGGGTTTTCAGCTGTACTAGGTATTGTCATATATGTTGTCATAGTGTGCAAAGTGGTTATATCCTTTTACACATTTTCCAACCGTATTGTCATTTCTCCATCTTCTTCAACACTTGGTATCATCACACTGCTTAGTTTTTGCCAGTTGGTTGAATGTGAAATGATAGGGCATGGTATTAATTTGCATTTCCATAGTTAACACTAAAATTAAGCAACTCTTAACATGTTGGTCAGTTTCTTCTGATGTTAATCACCTGTTCATGTCCTCTGCCCATTTTTCTACTGTGTTGTTAGTCCTTTTTTTTTTTTTTTTTTTATTGATGAGTACTTTTGTAGAGACTGAACTTGGTTTCTTTTCCATTAACCCAACTCCCCAATGGTTATAGTACAGATTTCGGTAGCATGTTTTTTTAGCCTGTTTTGGTTAGATTTTAAAATTCTTGGCCCAAGGTTATGCATAATATAAAAACAAATGTTCTAATCTGTTCTCGTTGTCATTTCCTGTTGCCAACAGTATGAAACCTGAGCCAGCTGGCGGCATGTTTCCTTGCAGAGCGAGGAGGTCTGCACACTTGGACACGCAGGTCCGTTGTGGACAGTCTGTGCGTGCACAGTCCTTGCCAATGCAAGAAGGGAGCTCAGAGGTTCAGGGGTGCTTTTTCTCTTTTAGCTTGTGGGTGCAGCTATTGAGCACTGAGGCACCTTTCAGTGAAAAGCGAAGTTTCCATTTCTGGGTCATAACTCTCATACTAGGAAGACTATGAGAGAGCCACTCTGGAAACTCCTCTCTGACTAAATGATCTGGGGCATGGAGAGGAGGTATGTCCTCTCACGTTGCTACTGGTCCTTGTTCAAGGACAGGGTAGGAAATGCTCTCCATTTGGCAAGTATGTGGGTAGCTTTTGCCTTTGAGAAGCCTCCATCTTACTTGGGAGGTAAGTGGGAGTTTGAAGTAAATTTAACACATAGCTCAGAAAGGGGGTGTTCAGATTTCAGCTCATAAGACTTAGGCCATTGAGATCTTTGTAATAGATTCGCTGAGTAACATACTTGGAGGAGGAGTCTTCTTACATTTTCTTCCTGCTTAAAATCAAACACAGTATGCTGTCCAAGTAGCAGATAGTAAACTAGTTTGTACAGTGATATGATTTGTCAGGGAAACACTGGGAAAAAAAATCCAGGTGTTAGTAATGTTTCTTTCTTGGAGGTGAAGTTTCAGTGAGGTTTGCCTTTTTCCTTGGCCATGCTTTCTAAGTTTTCAACAATGAGCACACATTACTTTTGTAATAATAAAAATACGCTTGTGTATTTTATTTATTCATTCATTCATTCATTCATTCATTCATTTTTTGGTACGTGCCCCTAGCGGGAATCAAACCCAGGACTCTCTGGTCCACAGGCCGACATTCAACCGCTGAGCCAAACCGGCCAGGGCTATGCTTGTGTTTTTTGTTTTGTTTTTTATCCTCACCCGAGGACATTTTTCACATTTTTCCATTTTTTGTTCAGATAGAGTGGGAGGGAAAGAGAGGGAGAGAGAGAGAGACAGAGAAACATCGACATGAAAGGGACACATTGAGTGGTTGCCACCCGCACGACCCAACCAGGGCTGGGGACAAACTGCAAGCGAGGTACGTGCCCTTGGTGGGAACCGAACCCAGGTCTCTCCAGACCGCAGACCAACGCTCTAACCGCTGAGCCAAACTGGCCAGGGCTATGCTTGTGTTTTTGAAAGACCTCATGTGTGGGATTCTCTGGTAGATTTGAGGTGCACAGGTCACTACCGTGAGGGCTTCTTAATGGGGAGCTGAGGGTGTAGCAGTTGAGACCGAGGCTTAGGAGACAGATGTGGGTTCATGCCCCACTCTCATTTCTCCCTGGTTACCTGAGCTTTAGCAAGTTACTTCACTTCTGTGTGGAACAGATTTCTCATTTACAAAACATGTGTAATAAAAATATATGATTAGCCCTGGCCTGTCTGGCTCAGCGGTAGAGCATTGGCCCACGGGCCAATGAGTCCCAGGTTTGATTCCAGCCAAGGGCATGTACCTTGGTTGTGGTTCGTCCCTGGCCCTGGTCGAGGTTGTGTGGAAGGCAACCAGTCGATGTGTCTCTCTTACATAGATGTTTCTCTCTCTCTCCCTGTCTCTCCCTCTTTCTCTACCTGAAGATTAATACAAATATATATATGTATATATATGATTATTCAGGGAATTAAATTAAAAGATATATAAAGTGCTTAGCACGTACCAAGTGTTGTTTGAAATGCTCTGTAAATGTTAGTATGATAATGACTTACTTTTAAAGTTACTTGTGACAACAGTTTTACCTATGCTTTTTCTTCCCCACTTTAGGTACCTTTTTGTCTATTTTAGGAGAGGGATTGACTCACCTCGCACTGTAGTCATCTGTTTCTGTTTCTCAGAGCCTCGGTTACAGTGCCAGTTGTTTTTAAAATTGAGGTTTAATTGACATACAACATTACAGACATTATGTTAGTTTTAGGTGTACCACATAAGGATTTGATATTTTTATATATTGCAAAATGATCACAAAAGTCTAGTTAACATCCATCACCACATAGTTACAAATTTTATTTTCTTGTGATGAAAACTTACACTCTGTCATATTTAAGGTCAATTGAACCGACCTTGGCTGTATTTCTGATTATGAAGGCTGTGCAAATGCACATTTCCTGCAAGAATGGAAAAATGGCAGTACAGTCGGCCCTCGCTTATCGCGGTTAATCAGTTCCAGACTCTACTGTGATCAATGAATTTCCACGAAGTAGGGTTCTTTATTTATACAGTTGTCCCTGCCACTTCGTGCTTCGACTTTCGGGCTTCCCTCTATCGCGGGGTTTTCGAATGCTGTACTGCACTGCACTGCACTGCACTGCACTGCACTACACTGCACTGCACTGCACTACACTGCACTGTACTACACTACACTGTACTGCACTACACTGCACTGCACTGTACTACACTGCACTGCACTACACTGCACTGCACTACACTACACTACAGTGCACTGCACTGCACTACACTGCATTGCACTGTACTACACTACACTACACTGTACTGTACTACACTGCACTGCACTGCACTACACTACACTGCACTACACTGCACTGCACTGCACTACACTGCATTGCACTGTACTACACTACACTACACTGTACTGTACTACACTGCACTGCACTACACTACACTGCACTACACTGCACTGCACTGCACTGCACTTCACTGCACTGCACTACACTACACTACAGTGCACTGCACTGCACTACACCATATTTGAAAAAAACCGTGACAGAGGGAAGCCGTGAAGGTGGAAGCGCGAAGGGGCAGGGACGACTGTATGTGCCCATTGCTATAGGAAGGGAGGAACCCAGCGGCTCTTTCTCTGTAGGTGCTCGGAATTAGGTGACCTACCAAACTTGAGGCTCTACCTGGCCTTCCCTCAAAATGAGAGTCCAGGCTTACAGGCCTGCACAAGGCCAAGTGGGTGAAACTTGTGGCCAAGAGTGAAACAACTAATTCTTATTTTAAATGTAGGCTTCAAAATGGTTAGTATGTAATGGCCCCCAGGTAATGAGGCTGCCAAGAAAATATTCAGGTTGGCAAGTCAATGAAAACAGCACTCTCTTCATTAGCAGGCCTGGCGGGACTCCAGATTCTCTTTCGGGCAGTGACCAAACCTGTCACAGACTTGGCCATTGCTTTCACTGTAGGAGTGCTGGAAGAGTGTCCTAAAATCTACAGTTATCTGTGACATGAGTCTCAAGAGGTTTCTGTGGGCACCACCATCTGCTGGTCCCCCAAGCCAGAAGCTGGGGATCTATTCTCTTCCTGACGACCTACTCCCAGACCACCCCCATCCAATAAATGACCCCAATGTTTGGAATAGTTGTGGAATCCTTTTTCTCGTTTGCCATTGCTTTAGATTCTTTCTAAATAGCCCTTACTGATCAATACTGCCCCATTTCAAACCCTCCTTCATTTCTTACTGTTGATGGGATACAAACTCAGCCCCTTGGCGTGGTCCCCAAGCCCTCTGTGTGGTGTTCCCTGCTTATCTCTTGCCTCATCTCTTCCACTCTCTACCCCACCAAACTGACATCTTCGAAGGCCCATGGACACACCTGTGCTTTGGGAAAATCCTGTTCTGATTATGTGACAAATGTGAAGGCTTTCTCTGAGGTCTTAAGTGACTCCTTTCTTTCCTTTCCTCCCCCGCTCCCAGCAGAATCTGTCAGGTTTTATCCTGCTGCTGAACCATTTACATGACCTTCTTGTGGAATGAATTATGCTACATTGTGGTAATTTGTTTACGTGGGTATTTCTCTTCTTGGTTATGAATGTTTGAAATCAGGACAAAGTCAGCTTTATGTTGTGCCTGCATTTGCCCTGTTGTCTAAAGAAAGATTGGTATCTGGAACCAGCATCTTTTTTTGTTGTGAATCCTCACCCAAGGATCTTTTTTCCATTGATTTTTAGAGAGAATAGAAGGAAGTGAAAGAAGGGGAAGGAGAGAAGGAGAAAGAGAGAGAAACATCACTGTGAGAGAGACACATTGATGGTTGCCTCCTGCTTGCACCCCAACTGGGGCCAGGGATCAAACCTGCAACCCAGGTACCTGCTCTTGACTGGGAATTGAACCTCTGACCCTTCAGGATGAGGGCCAGTGCTCTAATCACTGAGCCACACAGGTCAGGGCCGAAACCACTCTCTTTTAAACAAAGATGATCAAAATTTACTATATGCTATATACTATATATAAAAATAAACACAAAAATAAATATGAGATGGATTAAATAATCATTTAAAAATGCTAAAATGTTCTAGAAGATAATATAGGTCCTATAACATTAAGAGAGGAGGGCTTTACCAAGAGAGATATAAAACCCATGGACCCAGAGTAACAAACGTTGGATTTGCAAGAATTAAACCACTGATGGGACAAGAGAGACTGGGGACAAAATCAAAAGATAAGCAGCAGACCAGGAAAAAATATTTGCGATGTCCGATTCATATTGAAAGAAATATAACTCAGTAAGAAAAAGACAAAGAACTCAATAATAAAATGGGAAAAGACAATTAACAGAGAAGCAAACCAAATAATCAATACATGTATAAAAGATGATAAAGCTTATTAGAATTCAGGGAAATGAAAAATAAAACAATGGCTGGCTATGGAAACCAAGGTAATGACTCCCCTTGGGGAGGCATGCTTGTCGTGAGGGAGGGGGCTTCTGGGCTGCCGGAAAGAATTTGTATGCTGGTTACACAGTGTGTTCAGTTTGTGAAAACTCATATATGGCTTCACGCTTACCGTGTGCACATTTTCCTGTACATATGTTACCCTTCAATAGATTATTTTCTTACTGAACTCTGATGAGAAAAGACCAGCTGCTTATTATCGTTGCTTCTGAGATTGGTAAAGATGAAAAAGATAGCATCCAGTGCTGCTAAGTTCTAGATTTTCCAGCTCCTTTCTCACCCATTCATCTGAATGTGGGTATGTAATTCATTAATCACAGTTGAAGTTTGTTTTAAGCTCCCTCACAGCCTGATTGATACTTTAAAAATTGCATAATATAATATGAAGTCTGACTTTTTTCCTTTAGCAAAAGGTGTTTAAGTTTCATTCACATTGTTATATGAGTCAGCAGCTTGTTTCTTTTCATTGATGAGGAGTTACCCATTGTCACACATAGTTTTGTTTATCCATTCATCAGTAGAAAGATGGATGGGTTGTTTCTATATTTTGGTGACTTTTAATAAAGATTCTATAAACACTGACATAGGTTTTTGTATGCACATACATTTTTATTTCTATTAGCTAAGGAGTAAGATTGTGCCTATATGTTTAACTTTATAAGAAACTGCAGAATTGTTTTCCAAAGTGACTGTGCCATTTTGTATTCTCATCAGCCCTGTCAGAGAGTTCCTGCCTCTTGGTCAGAAGTTTATGTCTTTTTTCTTTTCCATTCTAATCAGAATGCAATGGTGTATCATGAGGTTTAAATTTGCATTTGTATAATTATTGGCAACGTTGATCTTTTCACATGCTTGTCTGCCATCCATATATTTTTTGGTGAAATATATATATTTAAATCTTTGGCCTATTTTTTAAAAACAGATTTAGGTTGTTTGTTTTCTTATTATTTAGCACTGAGAGTTCTTTACGTATTCTGGATACAAGTTCTTTCTCAGAAGTGTGATTTGCAAATATTTTTGTAGACTGGATACAGCTACAGATCTAGAGGATATAGCAATAGAATCTTTGAAAACTGAAAAGCAAAGGCAACAAAGACCGAAAGAAAAAAAAATAGAACAAAATACCCAAGAGACTGTGGGACAGCTACAAAAGGTATAACATACATGTAATGGAAATACCAGAAGGACAAGAAAGAGAGAAAGAAACAGAAGAAATACTTGAAACAATAATGATTAAGAATTTTCCCAAATTAATGTCAGACACCAATCCACAGACCCAGGAAGCTCAGAGAACTAAGCAGGATAAATGACAAAGACAAAGACAAAAAAAATTCCCACAGCCTCCCCACCTGCACTTTTGCATGCCATTTACAGAAAATCGAAGGTAAAGAAACAATCCTGAAAGAAACTGGAGTGAAAAAAAAAATCCCACCACACAGCTTACCTATAGAGTAGCAAAGATAAGAATTACATCTGACCTCTCAGAAGCCATGGAAGCAAGAAGAGAGTAGAGTGAAATATGTCAACAACAACAACAACAACAACAACAACAACAAAACACCAATCTAGAATTCTGTATCCTGCAAAACTATCCTTCAAAAATGAAGGAGAAACAAAGACACATAAAAATTGAGAGAATTTGTTGCTAGTAGACTTGTTTTATAAGAAATGTTAAAAGATAGCCTTTAGAGAGGGAAAATAGTATGGTCAGAAACTCAGATCTAAAGAAAGAGCATAAAGAAAACTGAGTAAGTGAAGGCAAATAAAAACTTTCTTTTTCTTTTTTATTTATTTATTTATTTATTTTATTGATTTTTAGAGAGTAAGAAAGGGAGAAAGAGACAGAAACATCCATGTGAGAGAGACACATTGATTGGCCGCCTCCTGCACAGGCCCCACTGGGGATGGAGCCCACAACTAGGCACGTGACCCAACGAGGAGTTGAACTGAGACCTCTCAGTCCATGGAATGATGCTCAATCCACTGAGCCACACCAGCCAGGCAAAAACTTTATTTTTTCTTATTCTTAATTGATATAACAGGTGACAGTTCAAAATAATAATAGCAACAATGTATTTGACTATGTATGCTTATGTATATGTCATATATATTGGATATGTGTGCTTATATATAAGTGAAATGAATGGCTGTAATGATGCAAGGGACAGGAGGAAAGAATTAGGATTATTTTGTTGTTATAGGTACTCATACTTCCTGTGAATTGGTATTCCGTTATTTGAAAGTGGATTTCAGTCCGGTTGGTGTGGCTCAGTGGTTGAGCGTTGACCCATGCACCAAGAGGTCATTGTTTTGATTCCTGGCTGAGACACATGCCCAGATTGTGGGCCTGATCCCCAGTTGGGGGCGTGCAGGAGGCATCCAATTGATGTTTTCTCTCATTGATGTTTCTATCTCTCTCCCTCTCACTTCCCCCCTCTCTCTCTCTAAAATCAATAAAAGGAAAAAAAGAAAGAAAGTGGATTTCAATGAGTTGTAAATTTATATTGCAAACTCTGGGGCAACTAGTGAAAAAAGTTTGGAAAGTATAACTGATATGCTAAGAAAGGAGAGAAAATGTAGTCATATAAAATGCTCAATTAAAATCACAAAAGGCAGAAAAAGAGGGGAAGACAAAAATAGGAACAAGGGCAACAAATAGAAAATAGTAAATAATATGGTATATATTAATCCAAATGATATCAGTAATCAGTTTGAATGTTAATGGTCTAAATGCACCAATTAAAAGAGAGATTGTCAGTGTGGATCAAAAAACAAGACTACAGTATGTTTTCTAGAAGAAACTCACTTTAAATATAAAGACACATATAGATGAAAAGTAAATGGAGGTAGAAAACCATGCCGTGCTAACATTAATCAAAAGAAAACAGAGCTATATTAATTTCAGACAGCAGCCCTCATAGCAAGGAAAGTTATCAGGGGTAAAGGTCATTACATAATGAAGAAAGGGTCAATTATCCAAAAAGATATACCAGTTCTTAATATGTATGCACCTAACAACAGAAAGTCAAACTATATGGGGCAAAAATGGATAGAACTGCAAGAGAAATAGATGAATCTACTATCCTAGTCAGAGACTTCAACACCCCTTTCTCAGAAATGAACACAAGCAGCAGCCAGAAAACTAGTAAGGACATAATTGAACTTAACAACACCATCAATCAAATGAAATAATTGACGTCTGTAGAATTCATCATCCAACAACAGTAGAATATACATTTTTCTCAAGCTCATAGAACATTTATCAAAGCAGATCACATTCTGGGCCATAAAACACACTTTAACAAATTCAAAAGAATAGAAATGATGCATTGTCTGCTCTCTGACCACAATGAAATTAAACTAGAATAAGTAACAGAAAGCTAACCAGGAAATCCCCACATATGTGGAGAATAAACAACACACTTCTAAATAACACATGGATCCAAGAAGAAATCTCAGAGAAATGTAAAAATAAATGAATTAAATGAAAATTAAGATACAACTTATTGAAATTTGTGGGTTGCAGTGAAGGCAGTGCTTAGAGGGAAATTTATAGCCATGAATCTAAAGTCAATAATATAAGTTTCTCTTTAGGAGACTAGAAAAAGAAGAGCAAGTTAAATCCAAAGTAAGCAGAAGAAAGGAAATAATAAGAATTAGTGCATAAATCAATGAAATTGAAAATAGAAAATCTATAGAGAAAATCAATGAAACCCAAAGCTAGTTTTTGTAAAGGCCAATAAAGTTGATAAGTCTAAAGAAAAAAAAGAGAGGACACAAATTACTGATGTCAGAAATGAAAGAAGGGACATCACTACAGGTCCTATGGACATTAAAATGATAAAGAAGGAATACTATGACCAACTCTGTGCCTATGAACTTGATAACTTAGATGAAAGGGACCAATTCATTGAAAGACAAAATCTGCCAAAACTCACACAAGAAGAAATAGATGATGTGACTAAGCCTGTATCTATTAAAGAACTTGATCATTAATAACCTCCTTAAAAATAAATCACTGGGCCCAGATGGGTTCATTGGTGAATTCTACTAACCATTCAGGGAACAAATTATACCATTTCTCTACAATCTCAGAGGATAGAAGCAGAGGGAATACTTTAAACTCATTCTAGGAGGCCAGCATTACCCTAATCCCAAAACCAGATGAAGACATTACAAGAAAAGTAAAGACCAATATCTCTCATGAACATAAAAAATCCTCAACATAATATTAGCAAATCAAATCCAAAAAGATGTAAAAAAGTATAATACACCATGACCAAGTGGGATTTATGTCATATATGCAAGGTTTGTTTAACATTTGAAAATCAATTAATGTAATCCATTACAATGTTTGCAATAATTTTTGCTTTCAATATTCAGCTATATTTTTGAGTAATTAAAAAAAAGCCATTTATTATATCATCACTTTATTTCCTTTTTTTATTTATTTATTTGTTTATATCCAATTTTCTATCTGGTATTTATTTTTCCTCTGTCTGCAAACTTTTTATTTTATTTTATTTTAATCCTCACCCAAGGATATTTTTCCATTTATCACCAGATAGAGTGGGTGGGAGGGAGGCAGAGAGAGGAAGAGACAATGAAACATCGATGTGAGAGAGAGAGACATCGACTGGTTGTCTCCTACACAACCTGACCAGGGCTGGGCACAAACTGCAATTGAGGTATGTGCCCTTGACCGGAATCAAACCTGTGACTCATTGGTCTGCAGGCTGACACTCTAACTGCTGAGCCAAACCAGCCAGGGCTGCCTACAAACTCGAAAAAAAAATTTTTTTTTCCTTGGCCAGTGTGGCTCAGTTGGTTGAGCATCTTTCAATGAGAGGTCACGGTTTGATTCCTGGTCAGGGCACATGCTGGGTTGTGGGCTTGATCCCCAGTAGGGGGCATGCATGAGGCAGGCAATGGATGTTTCTCTCCCTCTCCCTTACTCTCTCTCAAATCAATAAAAACATATACACATATATATGTGTATATATATATGTGTGTGTATATATTATATATATGTGTGTATATGTGTGTGTGTTTATATACACCTGAGGACATTTTTGCATTTATCTTCAGATAGAGCATGAGGGAGAGAGGGAGGAAGAGAGAGAGACACATCGAGTGGTTGCCACCCACATGACCCCAACGAGGGCTGGGGACAAACTGCAACCGAGGTATGTGCCCTTAGCGGGAACCGAACCCGGGCCTCCCGGGCCTCTCTGGTCCGCGGGCCAATGCTCTAACCGCTGAGCCAAACCAGCCAGGGCTAAAAACATATTTTTTAAAAATTTCTTTCAGCACATTTTTCTTTCAGTTACTCCATTATTTATTTTGCATTTATCTTTCATCCTCTCTCCCAGAAAGTCTTTTGTAATTCTTACCTTTGTTCTTGTATATATTATGTGATGTATTTCTCTTGGTTGCCTTTCATATTTCTCTGTCTTCAGCAGTTCCAGCAGTTTGAATATAATATATCTCGATGTGTGTGGATTTGGAGGAAAAGAGGGGATTTATCCTGGGCTGTGTTCTCTGAGCCTCTTGATTGACTTTCATTAGTTTTGGAATATTCTCAGCCATTATTTCTTCAAATTTTTTTTCTGCCCCATTTTATGTCTTTTCTACCTCTGGGATTCCAATGACATTTATTAGGCCATTTGATATTTTTTTCTACAGGTCTTGGATGCTCTGTATGTTCTTCTCAGTCTTTTTTTTTCTTTCTTCATTTAGTATGATTCCCAATGAGTAATATTTAAGTTCATTGATTCTTTCCTCAGCTGTTTTGAGACTACAGATGAGCCAGTCAAAGACATTCTTCATCTCTGTTACTTTGTTTTTTATTTTTAGTGTTCTCTTTAGTACTTTATTATGCTTTCCATTTCTCTGCTGAAATTACCCATGTGATTTTGCATGTTATCCACTTTTTCATTAGAGTCTTTGATATATTAGTCATAGTTATGTTAAATTCACTGTCAGATTATGCCACCACCTGAATCACATCTGAGTCTGATTCTGATGACTGCTTTGTCCCTTGGGTGTGTGCTTTTTTGGATGTCTCACAATTTCTTGTTTTTGAAAGCCAGGTGTCTTGAGTAGGACAGTAGATATGAGGTACACAGTTTTTGTGCCCGGGATATGGCATGCCTTTCCGGCTTTTAAAGTGGGGATTTGACTTAATCTAGTTAGCAGTTAGGCAGGATTTAAAGTTTGTGAATTGCTATGGGTAGCCTTGGTGCAGGACATGTTTCAAATTCCTCTGGCAACTGCCTTGTGTTTAAGATGAGGACCAGTTGGCCATAGGGTGTTTTTCCCTCAATATCTGCCCCAACAGCTTTTTGTCTACCCTTTGTACTGCCCTCAGAGAGGACCTCTTTCCATATTTTCTTTCTGTCTGTCTCCCAGAAATATTCTTCTGTTACTTGTTACTTAATATGTGTTAGCCTAGTGATTGGGAGCTGTGGCCACGGCTTTTCTTGTGGTTCTGATTAAGACTAGTCTTAGGCAGGCACTGTCCCTTGCATCTTGGGAATGTGGCCTTCTCAGTGTCCCTAGCTCTCCTGGGGGAGGCATATCTATTCCTGCTCCTTCCTCAGGGATAAGGATCTTTATTTCAATTCTCTTCCTCCAACTACCTTGGGTTTTCAGTAATGGTAAGTTTTTGTGCTATTGTCTCCAGTCACTTCATTGAATTAAAACATATTTGTATCACATAGTGAATGACTCAGATGTTAAACCACAATTATTTCCAGTTATTTCCCTTAGATTTTTCCTGTGGACATTTGATCTTTGAGAACTTTATGTCTACTGATAGTAGTCCTAAGGGATTGGAAAATTCATGGGTCTTGCAGGATTGTCTGTCAGCGGTCCTGCACTGGTCAGAATCCTGTCAATCTGTTCTTAGCACCAGAAGCTGTTGTAACACAGAGAAGAAAATTTTAGCTGCTGGTTAAATCTTTTTGGTAGCAATATAAAGATATGATTGCTAAAACCATTTTAAACTAGATTATTAAATGGTTCACAAAAGAAGGACTTTGTTCTTTTTAGTATTTAGTAATCAATATTTAGCTGGCTTATTACAGGAGAATCGAGGAATTTTCTTGACACTGTTGGTTTGTTTAAACAGTGGGTAGATGTGTATACATTATTAACCAGGACAGTTGGTTCTGCCTTTGATGGCTTCTTAGAGGTCTTTAACTAGCAAAAAATTTTGTTTAAGTTAATACAATGGGACACACAAAATGATATGCTATGTTGCTTTGAAGTTATATACATTTTACAAGATGAGAATGGCTACTACTCACATTGCTTCTTACACCAAAAGTGGTTTTCAGTAAATCTCTCCTTTTTAAAATCCCTAGTAGACTAGTTTGAATGACATAGGCAGCTGGATAAAATTAGGGTGAAAAGCCCCTCTTTGATTGGTACTCTGACTGTCCTTGCATGCATTTCAGTGAATTGAGGATCTTCTTTAGGGAGGGAAGTGGCCTCCTCAGTGAGTAGAAAGGGTAAAACCAGCCAAACAAGTGAATCAACTGATGACCAATACGGCGACAAAAGCTGCCCACAGCTTGTCCTCACACCTTGGATCTCAATTCTCAAATAGGACTCATCCCTTTTTAATTAAGGCTCATGGTTTCAATTTTTTTTATTAATTTATTTTTGTTATAGATGTTTCTCCTTTTTCCCCCTAGACACCCTCCTCTGGATCCTGCCCCCACCCTCACAGCATTGTTGTCTATGTTTATTGGTTATGCATACATGCATATAAGTTTTCTGGTTTGCCTCTTCCTCCTCTTACCCTCCTCCTCTGAGGTTTGTCAGTCTGAACCATACTCCTTTCTATGTCTCTGACTCTATTTTGTTCATCCGCTTATTTTGTTCATTATATTCCACAAATAAGTGAGATTGTGTGATATTTTTCTTTCTCTGATTGGCTTTTTTCACTTAGCATAATACTCTCCAGGTCCCTCCATGTTGTTTCAAAGGATAAAAGATCTTTCTTTCTTACAGATGCATAGTACTCCATTGTGTATATGTACCACAGCTTTTTTATTCACTCATCTACTGATGGACATTTGGGCTGTTTCCAGATCTTAGCAATTGTGAATAGTGCTGCTATGAACATAGGGGTGCATATATTGTTGCTCATTGGTGTTTCAGGCTTCTTAGGGTATATTCCTAGAAGTGGAATCACTGGGTCAAATGGCAGTTCATTTTCTAATTTTTTGAGGAAACATCATATTGTTTTCCATAGTGGCTGCACCAGTCTGCATTCCCACCAGCAGTGTACTAGAGTCCCCTTTTCTCCACACCCTCGCCAGCACTTGTTGTTTGATGATTTGTTGATGGCAGCCATTCTGGCAGGTGTGAGGTAATACCTCATAGTTGTTTTAATTTGCATCTCTCTGATTAGTGATGAGCATTTCTTCATGTTTCTTGGCCATTCGTATGTCCTGTTTGGAGAGGTGTCTGTTTAGGTCCTCTGCCAATTTTTCAATTGGGTTCTTTGTCTTCCTTTTGTTGAGTTGTTTGAATACTTTGGAAATTAACCCCTTATCTGATGTATCATTGGTAATTATGCTCTCCCATACAGTGGGTTCCCTTTCCATTTTGATGGTTGTTTCTTTTGCTGTGCAGAAGCTTTTTAGTTTGATATAGTCTTATGTGTTCATTTTTTCCTTTGTTTCTCTTGCCTTAGGTGTGGTATCAGTGAAAATACTGCTGTGTGTGATGTCTGAAATTTTGTTGCCTACATTTTCTTCTAGGATTTTTATGGATTTATGAGTCACATTTAAGTCTTTTATCCATTTTGAGTTTATTCTTGTGTATGGTGTAAGTTGGTGGTCTAGCTTCATTTTTCTGCATGTAGCTGTCCAATATTCCCAGCACCATTTATTAAAGAGGCTGTCTTTACTCCATTGTATGCTCTTGCCAACTTTGTCAAATATTAATTAAGCATAATGTTTTGGGTCAATTTTCGGGTTCTCTGTTCTGTTCTAGTGATCTATATACCTGTTCTTGCGCCAGTACCAGGCTGTTTTGATTATAGTGGTTTTGTAGTATAACCTGATATATCTGGTATTATGATCCTTCCTACTTTGTTCTTTTTCAAGATTGTTGTGGCTATTCGAGGTCTTTTTTGGTTCCATATGAACTTTTGAAGTATATGTTCTAGTCCTGTGAAATATGTCATTGGTATTTTAATGGAGATTGCATTGAAAGTATAGATTGCTTTGGGTAGTATAGACATTTTAATGATGTTAATTCTTCCAATTCATGAAAAAGCTAAATGCTTCCACTTTTTTATATCTTTCTCTATATCTTTTGTCAGTGTCCTGTAGTTTTTTGCAAATAGGTCCTTTACTTCTTTAGTTAAGTTTTTTCCTAGGTATCTTAATTTTTTTGCCATAATAGTAAATGAGAATTTTTTTTTTAGTTTCTTTTTCTGTGAATTCATTATTGGTGTATAAGAATGCCATCAATTTCTTGATGTTAATTTTGTATTCTGCTACTTTGCCAAATTCGTTTATTAAATCTAGTAGTTTTTTGATGGAGTTTTTAGGGTTTTCTATGTACAATATCATGTCATCTGCAAATAATTACAGTTTTGCTTCCTCCTTTCCAATTTGAATCCCTTTTATTTTTATTTTTTTTAATGTCTAATTGCTGTGGCTTAGACTTCCAGTACTATGTTAAATAAGAGTGGTTAAAGTGGGCATTCCTGTCTTGTTCCTGTTCTTAAGGGAAATGCTTTTCGTTTTTGCCCATTGAGTATGATGTTACCTGTAGGTTTTTCATATGTGGTCTTTATTATGTCAAGTTATGATCCCTCTGTTCCTACACTGCTGAGCATTTTTATCAGAAATGGGTGCTGGATTTTGTCAAATGCTTTTTCAGCATCTATTGATATGATCATATGTTTTTTTTGTTTTTTTTTATCCTAACCCGAGGACATTCTTTTTGCATTTACTTCAGGTAGAGTGGGAGGGAGAGAGGGAAGGAGAGAGAGAGAAACATCAATGTGAGAGAGACACATCAAGTGGTTGCCACCCACAAGACCCCAACTGGGGCTGGGGACAAACTGCAACTAAGGTACGTGCCCTTAGCAGAAACTGAACCCGGGACTCTCTGGTTCATAGGCCGACACTCCAACTGCTGAGCCAAGCTGAGCAGAGCTGATCATATGGTTTTTATCTTTTATTTTGTTTATATGCTGTATCACATTTATTGATTTGTGAATATTGTACCAGCCTTGCACCCCTGGGATGAATCCCACTTGGTCATGGTGAATAATTTTTGTAGTGTATTGATGGATCGGATTTGCCAATATTTTGTTAAGGATTTTGGCATCTATGTTCATCAGGGATATTGGCCCTTACTTTTCTTTCTTTGTAGTGTCTTTATTTGGTTTTGGAATTAGAATTATGCTGGCCTCATAAAATGAGTTTGGAAGTCTTTCATCCTCTTGAAATTTTTGGAATAGTTTGAGGAGCATGGGTGTTAGTTCTTCTTTGAATATTTGGTAAATCTCCCCCGAGAAGCTGGCTGGGCCTGGGCTTTTGTTTGATGGGAGTTTCTTGATTACATCTTCAACTTCTTTCATTGTTATTGGTCTGTTCAAGTTTTCTATCTCTTCCTGGTTCAGTTTTGGGAGACTCTGTGATTCTAGAAATTTGTCCAATTCAACTAGATTGTCCAATTTGTTGCCATATAATTGATCATAGCATTTTAAAACCTTTGTATTTCTGTGGTGTCAGTTATTACTTCTCTTTAGTTTCTGATTTTGTTTATTTGGGTCCTCTCTCTTTGTTTCTTGGTGAGTCTGACTAAGGGTCCATCAATCTTGTTTATTTTTTTAAAAAACCAGCTCTTTGTTTCATTGACCTTTTTAATTATATATTTTAGTTTCTATGTCATTTATTTTAGCTCTGATCTTGAGTATTTTTTTCCTCCTACTTGCTCTAGGTTTTTCTTTTTGTTTACTTTCTAGTTCTTTAAGTTGTGAGGTTAGATAGTCAATTAGGAATTTTTCTTGTTTTTTGAGGTAGGCCTGTAGTGCTATGAACTTCCCTCTCAGGACTGCTTTCGCTGCATCCCATAGATTTTGTGTTGTTGTGTTCATTTTCATTGGTTTCCAGGAAGTTTTTAATTTTTTTCTTAATCTCCTTGGTAACCCATTCATTGTTTAATAACATGATATTTAGCCTCCATGTGTTTCAATGTTTTTGAGTGTTTTTATTGTAGTTGATTTCTAGTTTCATGGCATTGTGATCTGAGAAAATGCTTGGTGTGATTTCAGTCTTCTTGAATTTGTAGAGACTTGGTTTGTGTCCTAACATGTGGTCTGCCTTTGAGAATGTCCCATGTGCACTTGAGAATAATGTGAATTCTGCAGTTTTGGGGTGTAATTCCCTGTAGATACCTATTAAATCCATTTATCTAGTGCATCATTTAGAGTCTCTGTTTCTTTGCTAATTTTTTGTCTATAGGATCTATCCAGTGATGTCAGCGGGGTGTTGAAGTCTCCTGCTATGATTGTATATCTGTCAGTTTCTCCTTTGAAGTCCTCCAGAAGTTTTTAAATGTATTTTGGTGCTCCTATAGGGTACATATACGTTTACCAAGGTTATAGCCTCCTGTTGGATAGATCCTTTCAAAATTAAGTAGTGGCTTTCTTTGTCTCTAGTTATGGTCTTCATTTTGAAGTCTATTTTATCAAATATGATATTGATATTCTAGCTTTTTTTTTTCCTTTCCATTTGCTTGGAAGATTTTTTTTCCCCATCCCTGCACTTTCAACCTCTGTGAGTCTTTTGTTGTGAGGTGGGTCTCTTGTAAACAACATATATATGAGTTATGCTTTCTTATTCATTAAGCTACTTTTTACCTTTTGATTGGAGCATTTAATTCATTCACATTTAAGGTTATTATTGATATATACTTATTTATTGCCATTTTTGTTCATTGTGGTTATATTTTTCTTTCTGTTTCTTATGCTAAGTACAGCAGTCCTTTTAACATTTTTTTGCAGTGCTGGTTTGGTGCTAATACATTCCCTCAGCCCTTTTTTTTTTTTTTTTTCTCACCCGAGGACATTTTTCCATTTTTTGTTCAGGTAGAGTGGGAGGGAGAGAGAGGAACAGAGAGAGAGAGAAACATCGATGTGAAAGGAACACATCGAGTGGCTGCCACCCGCACAACCGACCAGGGCTGGGGACAAACTGCAACCGAGGCATGTGCCCTTAGCGGGAACCGAACCCGGGTCTCTCAGGACTGCAGGTCGACGCTCTAACCGCTGAGCCAATCTGGCCAGGGCTCTAGGAAGCTCTTTATTTCACCTTCTGTTCTGGGTAGAGTAGTTTTAGATTCAGATCCTTGTTTTTCATTACCTTAATTATGTCATGCCATTCTCTTCTGGCCTGCAGTGTTTCTGTTGAGAAGTCAGCTAATAGCCTTATGGGGGTTCCTTTGTAGGTAACCTGTTGCTTATCTCTTGCTGCCTTTAGGATTCTTGCTTTGTCTTTAGTTTTTGGCATTTTAATTATTATGTGTCTTGGTGTGGATCTGTTTAGGTTCTTCTTACTTGGGGTTCTCTGCGCTTCTTGAACTTGAATGCCTTTTTCCTTCCCATGTTAGGGAAGTTTTCTTCAAATATTTATTCAAATATTTTTCTAACCCTTGCTCATTATCTTCTTCTTTTGGAACTCCTATGATGTGAATGTTGTTCCTTTTTCAGTTGTCCCACAGTTATCTTAAGCTGTTTTCCTGATTTTTAATTTATTTTTCTTTTTAGTTCTCTGATTGGGTGGTTGTTTCCACCATGTCTTCTAATTCACTGATGTGATCCTTAGCTTCCTCTACTCTGCTTGTTATTCCTTCCAATGTGTTCTTTATTTCTGCTATGCCATTCTTCATTTCTGCTTGGTGGTTTTTCATTTTCAGTTGGTTGATTTTCAATATTTCTATATGTGTAGTCATGCTGTTGGGCTCTTTACTTATGCTGTTGAGCTTCCTCAGTATCATTACTCTGAACTCTACCTCTGCTTAATTTCCTTTCATTTATCTCTTCTTCTGTAGAACTCTCTTGTTCTTTCATTTGGGATTTGTCTCTTTGTTTCACCATTTTTGCTGTCTCAGTGGGTTTTTTAGCCTGCCAAATTTTTCCTGTGGGTGTTGGTGTTCCACTGATTGTGGCTCCCTCTACAGCATTTGGATGAATCTGGGAAGACCCATGTTATACACCACTGTCAAGTCTTACTTTCCTGTGTAGATTTGCAGGCCAATCAAAGGTTCAGTTTTCCTGTAGCTTTTGCCTGCTGGCTATTAGACTCAGTTACTAGATGAGCCTTGGGTTGTAGCCCTCATCTGAATGAAAAAATCCCTCAGGTGTCAGGGTAAGAGGATTTCCAGCAAGTAAGGCAGATGCTTGCTGTCTGTCTCTGCCTATTAATCAGACTAAATTTGCATTTCTCTGGCCTGGCCAGGTGGTGTTAACTTCCTGTGGGAGGGGCTGTTGCTTCTCTCCGGAGCTCTTTGAGTAAGGTGGCTACTGTCCTATGAGGGAGTGATTCAGCCCAAAACTCCAGGTGTCTTCCCCTCCAACTCTGTCCTGAGCCAGGATCCCTGGACTCTCTTCACAGAGTTTCAGTCCAGTCCACCCTCCCTCTGCCAGAGTGCAAGGTGAGTGGCTGTAGCTAATCGGTCCTGGCACTCTGCACTGTGGAGCTGGCTTGGGATTAACCTCAAGAGAACTGCTCTCTGCTAAAACAGCCCTCAGCTGCTGTCCATGGGCTCCCAGACTGCCCTCTCCCTTCTCTGCTACTCCTAGCAGGCTTGATTTGGTGTCCTCTTTCTGTCCCTGGTTATATGGGTTTTCTCCAGCTGCTTTTCTGTTAGGCTTTCCCAATGATTTGTCTTTATTTTCACTGTAATTTCAATTCGGTCTTGGAAGATGGTCTGTGTATCTTTCATTTACTTTACCACCATTTTTTTTTTTTTTTTTTTTTTTACCTCCACTGATTTTTTTCTTTTTAAATTGGAAGGATTGCAATTTTGTTAATTTAGAGGTTCTCACCAAACACCTACTTGTTGGTATGGTGTGTGTTTGCATTAATTGTTTTACCAACATGAGTTTTGTGTTGATTAGAGCCTTCAATTTGGGGATAGTGGGTGCTAGATAAAACCTTTAAAATCTTCAGTGAGAAGGGAACTTTTCTTAGATTAGATGTTTAAGACTGGTATATAATTTTCCTTTATTCTTAAATTCCGAGGCCAGTACTATTTATCATGTATTGTGAGACTCGTTATCTTTTTTCTTTTTAGTGTACATGGGAAAAAGAGTCCAGAGAACACTTTTTCTCAGTTACATGGGGACCTGGCTGCTGGGAGACAGTTCCCTATGTGTCTTGTTAGTAGAAGCACTGACTGCCCTTGTGTTATGTACTAACTTTTCAGGGATGTTTCTATAAGTAATGGCCTTGGAAGATAGAGAGAGAGTGTTCTCTCTGGAGCAAAGGGCAGCTTTGTTTGCTGTCACCCTCTAGGGCATAGGTCAGGTAGGTTTGTTTGTAACCAGTTGTAGAGGATTTGTGTTCCCTAAGCTGAGTTCCTCAGTTGGAACACAAACCTAGAATCCACCTGGGTTCCTTCACATCACCCCATGGAACCTCAAGATAAGGGGAACTAATGTGAACACTCATGCTGTTTGATATCCTGTGACTAATACAGTCCTTTGTCTCTGACCTAAGAGTCTCATGTCTTCTTTGAGCATCAATGAGACTGTGGTAGGCTAACTTGTTAAGTTTGCAAATAGGGCAAATTCTTACCTTCTTTATAGCTTTTGACACTATCTTTAAATATTGCGCTGCCTTAAAGTTAATGTAAAATACTTGAAAAACCGCCCTGGTCAGTTGAGCTCAGCGGTTAGACTGTTGGCCTGCAGTCCAGAGAGACCTGGGTTTGGTTCCCGCTAAGGGCACGTACCTCAGTTGCAGTTTGTCCCCGGCCCTGGTTGGTCGTGTGGGTGGCAGCCACTCAATGTGTCCCTTTCACGTTGATCTTTCTCTCCCTCTTCCTTTCTCTCCCTCCCACTCTACCTGAACAAAAAAATGGAAAAATGTCCTTGGGTGAGGATGAAAAAACAAACAAACTTAATTCTTCTATTCATGAACACAGTATATGCTTCCACTTCTTTGTGTCTTCCTCAGTTTCTTTCTTCAGTGTCCCATTGTTTTCTGAGTACAGGTCTTCTACCTCCTTGGTTAAATTTATTCCTAGGTACCTTACTTTCTGTCATTGTTGCAATAGTAAATGGGATTGTTTTCTTAGTTTCTTTCTTTCTTTTTTTTTTATCCTCACCCAAGGATATTTTTCCATTTTTTGTACAGATAGAGTGGGAGGGAGAGAGAGGAAGGGAGAGAGAGAGAGAAACATCGACGTGAAGGGACACATCGAGTGGCTGCCACCCACACAACCAACCAGGGCTGGGGACAAACTGCAACCAAAGCACGTGCCCTTAGCGGGAACCGAACCCAGGTCTCTCCGGACCGCAGGCCGACTCTCTAACCGCTGAGCCAAACTGGCTAGGGCTCTTAGTTTCTTTCTGATAGTTCATTATTGGTGCATAGAAATGCCACTGATTTCTGAATATTAGTTTTGTATCCTGCTACTTTGCCAAATTTGTTTATTAGATCTGATAGCTTTATGGTGGAATCTTTAGGGTTTTCTATGTATAATATCATGTAATCTGTGAATAATGCATTTTACTTACTCTTTTCCAAATTGGATGCCTTTTATTTCTTCTTGTCTGATTGCTGTGGCTAGGACTTTCAGTACTATGTTCAATAAGGGTAGTGAAAGTTGAAATCCTTGTCTTGTTTCTGATCTTAAGGGGAGTGCTTTTAGTTTTTGCCCATTGAGTATAATGTTGGTTGTGAGTTTGTCATATATGGCCTTTATTACATTGAGGTGTGTTCCCTCTTTTCCCGCTTGGCTGAGAGTTTTGTTTTGTTTGTTTTTTAATCATAAATTGGTGCTGGATTTTATCACATGCTTTTTATGCATCTATTGACATGATCATGTTTTTTAGCCTTCATTTTGTTTGGTGTATCACATTTAGTGATTTGCAAATATTATACCAACCTTGCATCCCCAAATAAATCCCACTTGATTGTGGTGTATGATCTTTTTAAAGTATTGCTGGAATCGTTTGCTAATATTTCGTTGAAGGTGTTAACATCTATGTTCATTAGCAATATTGGCCTATCATTTTTTTCTTTTTACTGTCTTTGTTTGGTTTTGGAATTAGGATAATGCTGGCCTCATAAAATGAGCTTAGTAGTTATCTCTCTTTCTGAATTTTTAAAATAGTTTGAGAAGGATAGGTGTTAGTTCTTCTTGAAATGTTTGGTAAAATTTGCCTGTGAAGACATCCGGTCCAGGACTTTTATTTATTTTTGTTTTAAAATATGTTTTTATTATTTTTTTAGACAGAGAGGAAGGGAGAGAGAGATAGAAACATTGATGTGAGAAAGAAACATCAGTTGGCTGCCCCTATACATCCCCCACCGGGGACCAAGCCCACAGCTGGGCATGTGCCCTTACAGGGAATCAAACCAGAACCTCTCAGTCAAAGGGATGGCACTCAGTCCACTGAGCCACACTGGCTGGGCGACTTTTATTTATTTTGAATTTTTAAAATTACTCCTTCAGTTTCACTAGTTATAATTTGTCTGTTCAGATTCTCTGTTTCTTCTTGATTCAGTTTTGGAAGACTGTATCTTTCTAGGAATTTATCCATTTCTTTCAGATTGCCCAATTTGTTGGCATATAGTTGTTAGTTATATTTTCTTACAATCCTTTGTGTTTCTTTGGTGTTTGTTGTTACTTCTCTCCTTTCATTTCTGACTTTATTTATTTGGGTTCTCTCTCTCTTTTGTCTTGATGAGTCTGGTTAAAGGTTTGTCAATCTTTGTTTATCTTTTCAAAGAACCAGCTCTTGGTTTCATTGATCTTTTGTATTTATTTTTTTTAGGACTCTATTTCATTTATTTCTGTTCTGATCTTTATTATTTTCTTCCTTCTATTCACTTTAGGCTTTTTTTTTCCCCCAGTTCCTTTAAGTATAAAGTTAGATTATTTGAGATTTTTCTTGTTTCCTGGTAGGCCTGTAATGCTATGAATTTTCCTCTTAGGAATGTTTTCACTATGTCCCATAGATTTCTGAGTTGTTGTGTTCTCATTTTCATTTGTTTCAGGGTAACTTTTGATTTCTTCCTTGATCTCATTGTTAACCTATTCATTGTTTAGTAACATGTTATTTAGTTTCCATGTCTTTGTATATTTTTCAGTTCTTTGCATGTGATTGATTTCAAGTTTCTTACCATTATGGTCAGAGAAGGTGCTTGATATGATTTCAGTCTTCTTAAATTTATCGATACTTCTTTGGTGTCCTAACCTGTGGTCTATCCTAGAAAATGTTCCATGTGTGCTTGAAAAAAATGTGTATTCTGCTGCTTTTGGGGTAAAATGCTCTGAAGATCTCAAGTATATTAATCTGATCTGCAGTGTCATTTAAAGCCACTATTTCTTTTTTCATTTTCTGCCTGGAAGATCTACCCATTAATGCCAATGGGGTGTTAAAATCCCCCATATGACTGTATGACTGTCAGTCTCTCCCTTAATGTCCATCAAGATTTGCCTTACATATTTAGGTGCTCCTATGTTTGGTGCATAAATGTTTACCAGAGTTATATCCTCTGGTTGGATTGTTCATTTTATCATTATGGAGTGTCCTTCTTTGTACCTTTTACTATAGCTTTTGTCTTAAAGTCTGTTTTGTCATATGTAAGTATTGCTACCCTAGCTTTCTTTTATCTTCATTTCCCTCTGCATGAAATATCTTTTTCCATCCATTTACTTTTAGTCTGTGTTATCTTTCATTCTGAGGTGGGTCTCTGTAGACACCATATACGTGGGCTTGCTTTCTTATCCATTCAGCTACCCTGTGTCTTTTGATTGGAGCCTTTAAGCCATTTACATTTCTTTTATCTTCACCCAAGGACATTTTTCCATTTTTTGTTCAGGTTGAGTGGGAGGGAGAGAGAATAACTGAGAGAGAGAGAGAAACATTGATGTGAAAGGGACACATCGAGTGACTGCCACCCACACGACCAACCAGGGCTGGGGACAAACCACTACCGAGGTACGTGCCCTTAGCAGGAACCGAACCCAGGTCTCTCGGGACCACAGGTCGATGCTCTAACTGCTGAGCCAAACCGGCCAGGGCTAAGCCATTTATATTTAAAGTGATTACTGATAGGTACATATTTATTGCCATTTTATTCTTTTAACTCTGTTCCTCTTTTGCTGTTGTTGTTTGTTTTGTATGTTTGTTTTCTTCTTTCTCCCTCCTGCCCCCTCCCCCCTTCTCCTTCTAGCAGTGCTGTTAACATTTCTTATTTCACTGCCAGCCATGTCCGGGGATGGGTCTGACTCTCCAGTACCATCTGTTTTCAGAGCTAGTTGATTTGGTACATGAGTTGTTACACACTTTTTAGTAGATTCCAACTTTTATGGCCACTGTCCTGCTTAGTAATTTTATTTTTAGTTTCAATTTCTAGATGTTTCAGTTAATGCTTTAAAATAAATCTACTTGTATTTTTTTTATACTTTAAATTAATTTAAACATACTCTCCTATTTTTCAGAATATGAAGGTTTGGGATTTGTTATCTGATCCTAGTCTTAGTTCTGCCTAGATGGTTTTACACGTTTCATAATTTTGGGTTTTGCATTTTCTTCAGTGGGGGTTTTGTGAATCCAAAGAAAGGTGAGGTATATTTGAGCAAATATCCTTATAATGTTTTTTTGAGTTTGCATCTGTCAGGCTTATTGCTAGCCTGGGAGCAATTGTTATGTTACTTTATCAGCTTGAGAGTTGTCCAAACCACGTGTTTAGTAAAATTTTAAACCCCAAACTTGGGTGAAGTTCAGGCTTATTAATATGAATTCACAAATTAGTCTTTCCCAATGGGAGCCCTGATCAGACCAGCTTTCCTGTCTTCTCCCTTAGCAGATGGGCTGTTTTTTGTTGTTGTTTAAACTAGTTCAGCAGTTCACTGAAAATATAGCTTTTTGAGGGTCTCAGTCTTCTCATAGGGGTCTCAGTTCTAACTCCCTAAATCCTCCAACTCATGGTTACGTCTCAGTTCTGAGGGCATTTGTACGCTCTTCCCAGACCACTGAGACATTTCAGCATCCCCCCCATGCGGCTGCATTGGTTTGGGGTCTCCCTGTTTACTTCACCTGATGACTTTCCTTACTTTCCTCAGAGCTCAGCTATTCACTTAAGTGGATGATTTGTTTTATATAGAATTATCTAGTATTTGTAGAGGGAAGTCGTTTAGGTGTCCTACTCCATCATATTTCTACAACCAGAAGTCTCCATCAGTGTTATGGGAAAGATTTTTATTAGCATACACACTATATATATACAGTATATATATTTTTATTATTACCCTCACCCGAGGACATTTTTCCATTTTTTGTTCAGGTAGAGTGGGAGGGAGAGAGAGGAACAGAGAGAGAGAGAGAAACATCGATGTGAAAGAAACACATCGAGTGGCTGCCACCCGCACGACTGACCAGAGCCGGGGACAAACTGCAACCGAGGTACGTGCCCTTAGCGGGAACCGAACCCGGGTCTCTCAGGACCGCAGGCCGACGCTCTAACCGCTGAGCCAAACCGGCCAGGGCCACACTATATTTTTTAACTTAAAAAAATTTTGACACGAATTTGCCTAATTGCCTTTGTTTTCAGGGTTATATTACATTTCTTTCTTTCCTTTTTTTTTTTTTTTTTAAACAGCTGTTTTGGTACCTGTTGGGGAAATCTGATCAGGGGCTGTTTTCAGCTGAATTCTATTGTAGGCCAAAGGTCACTTTTCAATAAACAAACACAAGACAAACCAATAAATAAGCAAACAAATACATTGTACATTTATATTACTGGCTTTCTAAATTTACCTATCTTTTTTTCCTGAATGAGAGATACAATATCAGAACTGATGTTTAAAGAGCCGTTTCTGAGCATCTCTTTACCAGTTTTACATGGCCTGGTAATGTAGGTCATTGAAGTAGCGATTCCACCGCACCTTACCGTAACTTTGATACTTCCTAGGAAACTTCATGCTTGTAGGGTGGGGAGGACTCAGTTAAGGACCTAGGGGTAGCAGAACATGCCTCTTTATATTATGTCTGACAAGGAGCACACTGCTTGGTGATTTTCGGAAAGTTTAGTAGAATAAGAAGAGGCAAGCATAGTACTCCCAATAATATATGTATGACCCTATGAGTGTATACTCATTTTATATTGGCACAGGCCAGAGTTACATTAGAAATTAAGGACTAGGTTATTGCAAGTGTTTGTATTAAGCAACTATTGACACAGAAAAGATCACATAAGGACCATTACAGAGAAAGCAACTGGATTCCATTTTTAAAAACAAATTTAAAACAAAATGAAATGAATATTTATTATTGTAGATAACAATTATAAAAGATTGTGCTTCTTCCCTGGCCAGGTAGATCATTGGTTAGATCATTGTCCTGATAAGCCAAATTTGCAGGTTCCATCCCCAGTCAGAGCACATACAAGAAGCAACTGATGAATGCATAAATAAGTGGGACAACAAACCTCTCTCTCTCACACACTCATACTCTCCTTTCCATCCTCCCTCCTCTCGCTCTCTCTCCCTCTTCCTCTCTCTCTCTCAAATCAATAAAAAATAAAAGTTGTGGTTCTCCTCAGTGACATAGATGAGGAAGAGAGATTAAGTGGATAAGAAGGAATCAGGAAGAGGCAAACATACGGTCTGATTGCCAAAGCTAAGTAAAACAAATGTTGTATTTAAAAGATAATTATTTGTACTTTTAAAATAATAAAAATAGCCTAATTTATTCTAAAAATGTTATAAAATCCCTACTTGAAGTATGTAAGCCCAGCTAATGTTGAAAACCTCTATTCTTAGTTAACATAATTTTTTTTATTGTAAACGTCTTGTACCAGCAACTAGGAAGAGTGTATCACCTTAAGATGAGAAAAGCTGCCTGTTAGAATACTTCACGCAAACCCTTTAAAGCTCTGTTGCACTTGTGCAGCTATAGGGTAAATGGTTTCACTTTGGTTTCTCTTGTGGACAGATGGGGTCAAGATACAGGTCGCTGTTGCTTTGATGATGCTATACCTCTTCAAAATACTATAACATTATTTTATTATAACATTAACAAAATATACACACATGGTTACAAGCAAAACTAGTTTTATGATACTATTAAACCTGAATTTTCAAAAATCAGAACATTTTCATAAATCTGGTTCTCATGCAATGAAATATATTGAATGTGAATTGTTATTTTACTCATAGCAATAACAAAGTATTTTGGCTAAAAATATCCAGTTAAATTATTCTCAACAAGAGACGTGTATTTTAATTTTCATGTTTTTTCCCCCTGAACCTCAATAACCCCTCCCCCACTTCTCTGCTGCTTTGAGAACTGTTGTACTACAGAGAGGTCATGGATGGAAATGTGTCACACGTGTCCAATATAGAGCCAAGAAATTACACAGAAAATAACTTACAAAGTTCTCTCAGTGTCTCATCTGTCGATTGGAATTTAAAGATATTCCTCACCTGCTGTGGCTTGTGTTGCTCAGTGGTTAGAGCATTGGCCCATGGACTAAAGGGTCATGGGTTCGATTCCCAGTCAAGGGTACACACCTGGGTTGCAGGTTGTGCAGGAGGCAATCAATCGCTATGTCTCGTCACAGCAATGTTTCTCGTTCGCTCTCTCTTTCTCCTGCCCTCTCTCCATCTCTTCCACTTTCTCTAAAAATCAAGGGAAAAATATCCTCAGGTGAGAATTAACCAAAACAAAAAAAAGATATTCCTCATCTATAATTAGCACTCTTAGAGATTGATGTAATGTGATGTCTTTCACATCAACTAACTTATTTTACATTTTTCTTCTCAAAAATGTATCCCCTATGACTTACTTAAATTTTGTGTTTCATCCTATTCCCAGCACTTTGTTAAATAAAAACCTTTATATTTAAAACTGTCACTTTTTCTCATGAGAAATATTATTTGGATGTGCCCGTAAAACCATATGCTATTTGGAGGCTTAACTGCAATATTTTTAATTGTATAGTTTTTTTCACATCAAGCATTGTAATCCGGTTCTAAATAAGAGATTTCATGAAAGGTACAAATAAAAGTCATTGGAATGAGGATGGAATAGAAACCTCATTAGGACAGCAGTTGGCGCGTGTGGTCACCCTGAGAAAGGACCGCCACTGCACACACACCACAACAGTCCGCTCACCTTGACACCCAAGCCCCAGGAAGTAGTGTCCCTAATTCGGTCTATACTGACTTCTACTTCGGCAAGTTCTCTCTTGACTGGGGATGTTCTATTTTGTTGTAGAACTTTGTTTAGGATTATAACATGTGTGTGTTTTTTTTTTATTTTATTTTGATATTTAAGGAAAAAATGAGCCTTTGGTTTAAGGCATAGAACAATTTATTGCCAGTGATATTGAAACCTTATACTTATTTTTCTTTCTTTTTCCTTAACCCATACTATTTCTTCGAGAGCAAGCTTTGCCTTTTTTATAATGTTCACCTCTTGAGAAGTATAATCATAACCATCTATTAATCTGATATATATATTTTTTGTTATTATTAATCCTCACTTGAGGATATTTTTTCCCCATTGATCTTCAGAGTGAGTGGAAGGGAAGTGGGGAGAGAGAGAGAGAGAGAGAGAAACATTGATGTGAGAGAGACACATTGATTGGTTGCCTCCCACATGCACCCTAACCGGGGCTGGAGATCAAACCTGCAACCCAAGTATGTGCCTTTGTAATTTTTTTTTCTTTTATTGAATTCAGAGAGAGAAGTGGGAGGGAGAGAGAGATAGAAAAACTGATGAGAGAGAACATCAATTGGCGGCCTCCTGCACGCTTCCCACTGGGGATTGGGCCCACAACCTGGGCATGTGTCCTGACCAGGAATGGAACTGGCGACCTCTTGGTGCATGGGTCAATGCTCAACCACTGAGCCACACCAGCCGGACTACGTGCCTTTGACTGAAAATTGAACTCACACCCTTTTGGTGCTTGGGCTGACACTCTAACCACTGAGCAACACTAGCCAGGGCATTCTGATAGATTTTTAAGATTAGTCGTAACAATTTATTAATCTGATAGATTTTTAAGATTGTGCTTGGAAGAAATAGTGACGAGAGACTGGTGGTGATGATGAGACAGATTAAAGCCAGAGTTTTAATTAGTGCTAACAGACAGACTTTATCATGTGGAACATTTTCATCTTCAACTTGAGAAAGAATTACCCTCTGCCGTAACTACAACAGGATTTGAGCTCGTCTTTCTTTCCTTGTCCTGTCTTTCTCCTTAAAATTGGCTCCTAGAACTTCTTTGCATGTAAAATACCTTTGGTACTAAGGTCTTCTAATTTAATTTTTCTTTCTTTCTGGAAAGCACAATGAAGATCGCATCCAGATAGTTTGCATTAGTGAATGTAGATTTTCTAGCAACAGGATGCCTGTCTAAAATTCCCGAGGGGACTTAAAAAAATAATCAATGAAATTTCCTTTCCCCATGAAAATATTTGTTTTGGAAAATGCATATTGTTGCACAGCAAGTGAGCAAAGCTCAGACGTGAGTTCTTATCCAGCATTTCCTTTCTGGGGGTGACCCAGCACTGGCTTGCTGTGGCCCTTCTGCTCCCCTCACACAGCCCCAAGGAGCTGCGAGCTGTCACAGGTGAGCTTCACTATTAATCAAACAGGGACATTTAGAAGTGCTTTGCTTTTAAAATTTCGAGTAAGGTAGAGATAATTAATGTTATGCCTATAATACCATCATTCAGTTTCTTCTTATCAAGAAGGAAAGGGGAAAAGGAGTATTTAATCTCAACCCCATCTTTTAACCATCTCATGCTGACTGACTTGAGTGACCTTCTTTCGATGTACCAGCAATAGTTGTGATACTTGTTACACTGTGTTTCCTCATCCCCAAAGTTGTTTTGTTTGTCAAAATTGGAGCATGTCACTGGAGTGCTTTTGCATGAGAATATCATCTCCCTTCCAACTCAAAACAAACAAAACACAAAGAAATAATAGTCGTTGTTTTGAAAGTGCTGTCAAAGTTTAATTAAGCAGACTCTGGCTTCCATTGTGATAGAACTTTTGCTAACACTTCACATTTGGTGTCTTTCTCTAGAAAGGACCCTGAAAGACACGGTAGAGTAGAGAATGCACGGGGGCTGGGTGGGGTGTTCTTACCTGGTCACGTTGCTGTGGTTTAGAGAGAGCAGGGCTGCTAGGCTGTCAGCTGCCTCATTGTTCGATATTGTCCCTGCCTTTCCTCTCAACCCCCTTAGGACAGAGAGAATGCCTGCAGCCTCTCAGCTTTGTAATCCACCGCAAGTGATGAAGGTCCTGATTAACAGTGTGTCAGACTCGCTTTCTCAGACAAGGGGGGTGGTCAGCTCCCCAATGAAGAGTGGAATTGAACGCCAGGCTTGACATGGACGAGGGAGGCATCATAACCCTGGCTCAGCAAATTGAGCACAATTGGGTTACTATTAAAACAACAACAACAACAACAACAACAACAACAACAACAAAACTTCAAGCCAATGTGTGGGTAAAACCACCTTACATAACTCACTGCAGCAGGTTTGGGTTTCCTCTGGTTCAAGTTTTCTTGCCTCTTTGATAATCAAATGATCTGAAGAAAGGCATAGAGTTTCAAGGGAGAAGCTGCCTGACAGGCTTACAATAGGGCCATTCACAAGGACCCTTTTATTAGCTTACACAGTATCTGCATCATTCTTAGTCTCTGGCTTTACTACAAGGCTCCATTTAAACTTAACCCAACTTGCAGACATAACTGATCCAGGAATTACTCAATACAACCAGCCAGCTACTGTAGCCTTTTTTCCCGTTTGATAAGGGGATTTAACACAATGGGCTTTACAGTTCTTAAATGACTCCATTTTCCCCGTTTTTCAGATGTGGAGCTGGCGTGACCTTTTGTTCCTAATAAAATTTCACATGGTTTGATTATATTTTTTAAAAGTATACACAAACACAATATTGATGTCCTGCCCTTCGTGTTAAATTTTAAAATCTTGTAGATGATATAGAAATGGAATTCATGCCATAATATTTACACAGCTGATTTCAAAACATTAGATATTATTATTAACTATTAGATATTATTAAATCAGGCCTGAAAGCATTTTCTTTATTTTTGAGGAAGGTTTTGATATACTGTCTAGTAGTACTTCAGCACTGCACTTCCTCTTCTGCACACTTCTGGATTTTATGCTGTTTCTACTACCACAGTGCTAATACACTCATCAGAGCACACTTGGTTAGTCCCTGTGTGGAGGGGGGCAAATAATTTTAGCTTTTTAGAAACAAAGTTATTTTTCCAAAGGATTTCCAGTGAGCCATGGGTGCTCAAGAAGCCTTTGGGAAATGGATTATGGATGTGACACATTTGCTCATTTCATGAAGATGACAGATAGGGGAAGGTGGTGCCGACACCGCCGAGGTGCTGTGTGTGTTCTGTTCGTATGTTCTCCCTCCCCAAGTAGTTGGAGGACGCTTTTATTATGAGAATGTTTATTTGTTTATTTTTCAATTACAGTTGACATACAATAATATATTAGTTTCAGGTGTACAATATAGTGATTAGACATTTATATGACTTACAAGAGTGATTCTCTTCAGTAGTCTAGTACCCACTGGCATCATTCGTAGTTATACAATGTTGCTCATTGTATTCTCAGTGCTGTACTTTACCTCCCTGTGACTATTCTGTTACAACCAATTTGTACTTCTTAATCCCCTCACCTTTGTCACCCAACCCCCTAACCCCTCACATCTGGCGACCATCAGTTTGTTCTCTGTGTCTACGAGTCTGTTTCGTTTTTGCTTATTTATTGATTTTGGTTATTACATTTCACATACAAGTGAAATCATGTGGTATTTGTCTTTCTCTGTCTGATTGCTTTCACTTAGCTTAACACCCTCTATGTCCATCCGTGTTGTCACAAATGGCAAGATTTCATTTTTTTTTAATGTTACATAATATTCTGTAGTATTTATGTACTACGTTTTCTTTATCGTTTATTGATGGACACCTAGGTTGCTTCCATGTCTTTGCTATCATAAATACTGCTTCAACAAACACAGGTGTGCATATATCTTTTCGAATTCATGTTTTGTATTTCTTTGGAGAGATAGCTAGATGTAGAATTGCTGGGTCACAAGACTGGAGAATATAGCTCCCCTATAGGCATCACCTCGTTTCCAGAGTTACCAAGATTTATCATATCTGGGGGTAGCTTTTTTTTTTTTCTTAAATGTTGCTTGCGATTTTCTAATTCATTCAGTTTTAGAATGAATAGGACTTGAATTCTTTTGCTCAGGGCTGGAGTGCAGTGGCCATGAGTAGTGGTTTGCATATGTGTCCTCCTCAGGAATGTGTGCCGGAAGACCTGGAACTGAAGAAGAAGATCTTTGCTCAGTTAGATGGAATCGTCGGTGACGATGTTGTCCTCAGCAGCTCCACCTCGTGCCTCCTGCCTTCCAAGCTGTTTGCCGGGCTGGTGCACGTGAAGCAGTGCATTGTGGCTCATCCCGTGAGTATGTCCAGCCTGGGTACTGAGTGCACCTTGTTCTGGTTTTGGGGAGTAATGCGTTTTGTTCAATCCACTGGTATTTTTTAAACTGCTTTGTTGAGATATAATTTACATCCAAACAATTCAATTTGTACAATTTAATGGTTTTTAGTATATTTAGAGAGTTGTGCAAGAACAGCATTTAAAAAAGAATTTTGTCCAAAAAGTTTTTGGATTGTATCTGTGTACCTAATACATAATGGGACAGAATGAGCAATTCTTACAGGCTTTTGCCCTCAAGTAACTCACTGTCCAGCCAAGGAGAGAGAATACTAAACTAATAATTACCCTGCTGAAGAAAAGTCTACGTCAAAATCATGTGTACAGTGAGTAGGATTTTATAGGTCTGTCACTCGTGCTGTGTAGGATGAGTTTTGCTAGATGCAGATTCTGTGTCTCACTCCTGAGATTTCAGTTCCTTCTTGTTGGTCCCATCCACCTGCCTGTTGTAATTGCCTGGCAGAGTTACTCACTAGGAATGCATTATAGGCATACTGGACAATGAGTTTACAGCTGGCATGCCAGCACTCAGTGCATCTTCTTGAGATTAATGTGAGGAATCAGAGAGGGGAGTCATGGATCACTTGGTAGACTTTTGAGTCTCAACTGTGAGCTCAGCATGATCTTGTAGAACCCTGATGATCTATTAGGACAGAAAAGCTAGCTTAGCTCAAGTCATCAGAAATATGAAAGTATAGGATGACAGCCATGCCCGTAGCACTACCAGGCCATTGGAGGTTAAGGCTCGGGAGAGGCTACACCAAGAGCCTGGGCAGACCAGAAAGATCTGGTTGGGCTGATGAGAGAGAAGAGTATAAGAGACTCTAGGCTAGGAACTAGCATGGGGTGTGCAGAATTGTGAGGGGACTAGAAGAGCATATACACTTGGGGAGCCAGAGGGGAAAGTGAGAAGGCTTGGGAAAAGTTGGTTGTGGAGAAACAGTTACTCTGAGGAATTGGGACTGGCTCGGGTACAGGGCTGCACGGTGATGTGGTAGAGATGCTGCCTTTGGAGGGCAGTCTGAAGGTGCTCACAGAGCGAGCAGCCGCTTCACCGAGCCTGGGACAGCATTCCATGAGTGATTGACCCCAGGTGAGGCTGGGACCCCCAGAACTGAGAGCAGGGAAGTCCTTTCTGAGCCACAATGGTCAGCAGGTCCCAGGCTGGCTCAGGGAGGTGAAGGAAGAGTGAGTCACAGATGCTGGCTAGATTTTATATGATGGGACGTCTTGGACCACCATTTACAGGACTGTGTGTTCAGGATGTCTAGAATCCTTGTACTGAAGTATAATGGAAAGTGTGAAGAATGATTATGAAATAAGGATACTTAGACCTATATAGAGAACATAGAATAAAACCAGTCACATTTAGTTACCATTCAAATACAGGTGAATGAGCACCAAGAGGACCTTAACTGAAGTACCTAAAGACCACATCCCATGAAGCATGTCATATATTTGCTTCTGTGACATTTACATGTTTATAAAACCCCCTTGAGCCCTGGCTGGTGTTGCTCAGTGGTTAGAGCATCACCCCTGCACTGAAGGGCCATGGGTTTGATTCCGGTTCAAGGGCACAGACCTAGGTTGCAGTTTTTTTTTTGTTGTTTTTTTTTAATCCTCACCTGAGGACATTTTTCCATTTTTTGTTCAGGTAGAGTGGGAGGGAGAGAGAGGAACAGAGAGAGAGAGAAACATCGATGTGAAAGGAACACATCGAGTGGCTGCCACCCGCACAACCGACCAGGGCCGGGGACAAACTGCAGCCGAGGTACGCGCCCTTAGCGGGAACTGAACCCGGGTCTCTCAAGACCGCAGGCCGACGCTCTAACCGCTGAGCCAAACCGGCCAGGGCTAGGTTGCAGTTTTGAACCCTGGCCCCGTTCAGGGCACGTGTAGAGGCCACCAATCAATATGTATTTCACATTAATGTTTCTCCCTCCACCCCGCTCCCTCTCTCCCTTCCACTCTCTCTAAAAATTAATGAAAAAAAAATGTCCTCTCGTGAGGATTAATAAAAAAACAACAAACAAACAAACAAAACCTTAGAAACTATAAACCACTTACTACATTGTTACTTGATTGCTTCATTGAAGCGAAAGGCTCTTGCTTGAAAGTTTGCAATGTCTAACCAGTGTTTTTACTTCTGTGGCAGTTTAGAAAAACAACTACTAAATGAAATTGTTCAGAAAATACCTTCTAAGTCCTTTGACAAGACTTGCTCAGTGTCACTCATAATCAGGGAACTGCAGATCAAAGCCACAATGACATCACCTCACACCTGTTTGAATGGCTATCATCAACAAGTCAACAAACAAGTGTTAGTGAGGATGAAGAGAAAGGGCGACCCTCGTGCACTGTTGGTGGGATCGCAAATTGGTGCCACCACTATGGAAAACAATATGGAGGTTCTTAAAAAAATTGAAAATAGTCCTAACATATGATCCAGCAACCTCACTTTTGGGTATTTATTCAAAGAAATCCAAAATGCTAATTCAAAAAGATATGTGCACCCCTATGTTCATTTCAGCATTGTTTACAATAGCCAACATATGGAAGCAACCTAAGTGCCCATGGATAGATGAGTGGATAAAGTAGATGTGGTACAAATATACAATGGAATATTACTTATCCATAAAAAATGAAACCTTGCCATTTGCAACAGTGTGGCTGGACTTATATAGTATTATGCTAAATAAAATATGTCTGACGGAGAATGACAAATATATGATTCCAAAACAAATAAACAAACAAAACAGAACACAGACTTATAGAAACAGAGACCAAAGGGATGGTTGCCAGAGGGGTGGGGTTGAGGGGCTGGCTGAAAGGGGGAAGGGGAATATATCACATAATATTGTGATAAATTACATGGTGACAGATGACTACTAGAATTAGTGGGGTGATCACATTTAAGGTATAAAAATGTTGAATCACTATATTTGACATATGAAACTAATATAACCAATATGAGACTGTATATCAACTATACTTAAAATAAAAAGTAATTTAAAAAAGACTTTTAGCCCAGTCAGTGTGGCTCAGTAGTTGAGTGTTGTCCCATGCCCCAAGAGGTCGCTGGTTCCATTCTCTGTCAGAGCACATACCTGGGTTTCAGACTGGATCCTCTTTAGGAGGTGTGCCAAAGGCCCCCAATGTTGATGTTCCTTTCTCCCTCCCTTCTCTCACTAAAATCAATAAAAACATATTAAAAAAAAAAAAGGACTTACACCAGATCTGTTCAATTTTAAACAACCAATGGGTGAGACCATTCCTTACTGTCTTCTGTCCCACCAGCACAGTGCCTCTGACTAGCTGCCCAGTCAGTGACTGTTGAATAATAATGACATTTCTCTCCCTCATACCATCTCAGTATTGCTTAGTTTCACTTATTTAATCAAATACAGACAGCTTAGTTGAGTCAGTCCAAACTTCATTTTAAAAATTAATCTCTCGCCCTGGCCGGTTTGGCTCAGCGGTTAGAGCATTGGCCTGCGGTCTGGAGAGACCCAGGTTCAGTTCCCGCTAAGGGCATGTACCTCGGTTGCAGTTTGTCCCTGGCCCTGGTTGGGTCGTGTGGGTGGCAACCACTCGATGTGTCCCTTTCACGTCGATGTTTCTCTCTCCCACTCTATCTGAACAAAATATCAAAAATGTCCTCAGGTGAGGATTAAAAAAAAAATTAAAAATTAATCTCTCATTACTTTTATAAACTATTTTAAGCCCAAACGACATTAACTAAAGCAAATCAAATCACCCAGTTGACCATCTTTGGAGTTTTATCCCTTTTTCCTTCTGTGCTGGTGCCATTCACCTTCTGATCATTCCATTGACCTCTGGAAAGGACAAAAAGCATCTTGGACAATTCAGTCTCAGCTGGACTGGCAGTACCCACAGAGCCAGAACTATTGTTAACCTTTGAGGAGCTGCAGGGTTTTCTGTTCAGCACTGCTGGCCGGGTAGGAGCGGCTCGGAGCGTCAGCTTACCGGCTGCTGCCCTCAGCTCGGGGCTCATCACTGGGACCCTCTGCCCAGGTGGGAAACAGAATAGAGGGAGAGGAAACTCGTTCATGCCCTGAAAGATTGCTGTCTCCACCCTTGCACAGAAGGGCCACCTGCCATTGAGTTTTGACATCACACATGTTCTCTTGGCCACCTTTCCAGTGGGCCTCTCAGCACTGGTTGGTGGTCATGCTCTCAGCACCCAGGTAGTTGAAATGGGACTTTTAGGGGGAGAAGTAACGGATGCAGCAAGAGGGGAGATGACACAACCACTCTCCACATCCTGACATCCTTTCTATCTGATGTTTTCATGCTGCCTTTCCCTGTCTCCTGTCCTCCCTGTCTCCTGTCCTCCCTGTCTCCTGTCTCCTGTGTAGAGATCTGGAGACAGCCATTTGGGGCAGTTTGCCAAGGACTGTCTGAAGGTCAGGTTCGGTGCAGTCTCTCTTGGTGCTTTGAATCTATGTCAGCAGTCCATCAAGATAGCCCAGGTTTTCACCAATAGTTTCAGCCACACTTTATGAAGGTTTCCCTTTTTCCTTCCTTATTTCAGTTGGGGATGTGATGGTCCCATGGAGCTCCTGGGGCCTCGTTAGCACATCCAGTGCTCTTGGTGTGGCCCTGCCTCTTACAGATCCTTCATGGATGGGACTGCCCTGGAAGGACACACGTAAGCCCATAGGGATTTTGGCCCTGAGTGGGAGCAGCTCCCAAAGGCACAGCTCTTACCTAGGTACCAGTCAGGCTGGCTGCACAGGCACCCAAGGTGCCCCATCAGCACCCCTGCATGCCTGCATGCTCTCTGCTCACTCTCCCTCCTGACCCTGAGCCCGCTTGTCTGTGTGCTGTGGTCACTGGCATGTTCCGTTTTGGGGGTTGGTGTGTGTGGGGGGGTGTCTGTCTTGTGCATGGTGCTGCCTTTCCTGATTGCCAGCTCCCTGGTCACAGGGACTGCTTTTGTTTTATCTCTCTGTGGAGGAAAAATTCAGAAGGTGGGGGGTTGGGAAAGGACTTCACTACATAAATTATCAAAATACCGAGAGCTGAAATCCTCTGAACCAGCTGTAAACAAGAACCCCTCCATTTATGCACCCATTTGTACGAGGAAGAGGCGTTCATCTGGACAGGAGTGCCCACCAGGGGTGTGAGTGGGTCTTCTGGAGAAGGGACAGCCTGCCTTTCCTCCGTGAGGCTAACTTCTTTAATCAGCTGCAGAGAGAATAAACGGCCTCTGTGTCCAGGCTGTGCTATCGGCCGATCACATGCCTCCGGCTCTGCTCCAGACTCGAGCAAGGCTTCTCACGAGGTGAATGGAGAAGAGCTCCCTGTGCGGCCAGCTCAGCCCGCGCTCCCGGACAGCCTAGGCCACAGTTCCCTCTTGTGCCTCCAGCACGGCTCAGCCTGGGGACCAGGGTGCTTAACCTTTAAAGAAATCGCCTCCTTTTCTCCTTCGTTTTCCTGATTTCTTGAGGGCCTATGTCTCTCTCTTTCATAGACCAACAGCAGAAGGCCTGTCCTGTGTCCCTGTCAGAACGGGAAAAACATCTCAGGAAGTAATCATTCTTTCGTTTTTAGTGGAATCACTTGCCTTGGCTTTCTCTCCTCTCCTTCTTCTCTCATCTGTACCATGTTAAATTTAAGGGGTGCTTGTCATGATTGTCAGGATTCTTTGAGCGTGCAATAGGGGTTGATTTCCTTGTCATAGGAGGAAGTGCTGTGGCAAGAATGACCTCCCCCCCCCCCCCGAATCCAAGCCCTTAGGCACCTGAAGGTCCTTTCCCAGCAGCCTATCAGCTTGAGCCTGGGGTCACAGTAGCTCTGACTTTATGGAGGGTGCTGGGGAATTGCTGTGGGACTGTGAGCTGGAGTTGGTGTGATCAAGGTCCTGATTTTAATTTTAAAAAATATTTCATTGTGATAAAACACACATTTACCACCTTAACCATTTTAAATGTTCAATTCAGTGACATTAAGTACATTCACGCTGTTGTACAACCATCACCACCACCATCCATCTCGAGAACTCTATTCATCTTGCAAAACTGACTCTTTGTCCCCATTAAACAGCTCCCAATTTCCCTCCTAAAGCCCTTGGCAGCTGCCATTCTCCTTTCTGTACTTTCCGTCTCCACGGACTTGACAGCTCCACCTTCAAAGGGTCACCCTGGCAGTGACAGGGAGGATGCGTCTCCAGGAGGAGGCCAGCGAGGAGAGGAGAGTCAGAACCCACGTTGGAGGCGATGGCCTGAGCAAGTGTACAGCAGAGGGAATGGACTTTTTGAGAGATGTGCATGTAAGTGAGAGGACTTTTGCCACTGATGGCAAGTGGGTGAAGTAAAGGAGAGGCAGGCACCACGGATGCTGCTTGTGGTACTAAGGTAAGAGTTCTTATCAAGAAGGGGAGCTAATAAGAGGAACACGTGTTGAGGCGGAGAGACGTGAGTTTAATGTATGACAGGTGGTGAGATGTCTGAAGGAGTGTCCAGAGCACAGCTCTGCAGGGAGAGGTGCGTTCCATGTGAGGGCTCAGCATCTTGGTGGCACTAACACCCTAGAAGCAGACAGGCCCTCCTGGGAAGTCTGGGCACAGAGGGAGGCCAAGGGTGCAGCCTGGAGCACCATCACTCAGAGACAATGTGGGCAGGAGGAGAGCCTGCAGGGAGGACGGGGACAGGGAACTAGCAAGTTTACTAAAAATACTTTAAAAAAAAAATTGATGACATTATTTTTAAATTTTATTTTATTTTTAATATTTATTTATTTATCTATCTATTTATCTATCTATCTATTTATTTATTTATTTATTTATTTATTTATTTATTTATTTTTACCCTCCCTGGAGGACGTTTTTGCATTTATCTTCAGATAGAGTGCAAGGGAGAGAGAGAGTGAGAGAAACATCAATGTGAGAGAGACACATTGAATGGCTGCCACCCACACAACCTGAATCAGGGCCGGGGACAAACTGCAACTGAGGTACGTGCCCTTAGTAGGAACTGAACCCGGGACTTTCTGCTCCGTGGCACTGAGCCAAACTGGCCAGGGCTAAAAATGCCTTTTAACTCTTTGTCTTCATCTGTGTTTTCCTACATGAAGCTTATAACACTGAAGAGACCCTGAGCCCAGCATCCCTGCTGTACAGTGAGATAAAGTTCATTTGATACAGACACACTTCCAGTTATAATACTGATCTTTTAAAAGGTCAGAGGAAAAATGTTTTGATAAGAATTCAGTGAAGGACTTCCAGTCAAGATGGTAGGTAGGTAAATGCGGTATCGTGTCCTCCCACAACCACATCAAAGTTACAACTAAACTACAGAACAACGATCATTCAGAACTACCTGAAAGCTGAATGGAAGTCCTACAACTATGGAATTAAAGCAGCAGCCACACCGAGACTGGTAGGAGGGGCAGAGGGGTACGTGCTGGTCCCACACCCACGAGTGGTGGATAAAAATCAGGAGGACACCTCAGCAGGGAAGGTCCTCCCTGAGGACTGAGGGGTCCCTGTCCCACACCAGGTGCCCCGCTCAGGGTTCCAGTGCCAGGAAGAGAATCCCCATCACTTCTGGCTGGAAAAACCAGCGGGAACTGAGGCTCAGGGAGGCTAAAGCGGCTGGAGCCCCAGGCAGCTCCTTAAAGGGCCCGCGCCCGGACTTATCAGACTCTCTCCCTCTAAGCTTGGAGGGGAGGCAGCTTGAGGGGCACCAGAAACATACAGGGAAGAACTGAGCTGTTTGACACTGGAGCAAGGGCTGGAGATGGGGCTTTCTCTAGGACAGATGTGCTGTCAGGCCTTTGTTCCTTTGGTGAGCCCTTCCCTGGGGTGGCAGACAGCTGCCATATCTGGGACTCCAGCAACCTGGCTCACACTGGTGGCCCCGCCCTGGTGACTCCCTGAGGCCCCGCCCCACCCAACTTTCAAGCCCACCCAAGCTGTTGCCACTTGCTTAACCATAGGATTGGCCTGTCTTGGATCCTGCTTCAGATTTTTCCTAAATTCTTTCAAACAAGCAGCATCTGGTCTCAGCTAGCCCCAAACCGCTTGTTAAGTAATACACAGAAACAAACACAGGGAGGCAGCCAAAATGAGGAGACAAAGAAACAGGTCCCAAATGAAAGAACAGAACAAAACCCCAATAAAAGAACTAAGCGAAATGGAGATAAGCAACCTAACAGATGCTGAGTTCAAAATACTGCTTATAAGGATGCTCAATGAACTTAGTGAGAACCTCAGTGAACTTAGTGAGGGCCTCAAGAGCATAATAAAGGACCAGTCAGGCCCTGGCCGATTTGGCTCAGCAGTTAGAGCGTCGGCCTGCGGTCCTGAGAGACCCGGGTTCGGTTCCCGCTAAGGGCATGTACCTCGGTTGCAGTTTGTCCTCGGCCCTGGTCGGTTGTGCGGGTGGCAGCCACTCGATGTGTTCCTTTCACATCGATGTTGCTCTCTCTCTCTGTTCCTCTCTCTCCCTCCCACTCTACCTGAACAAAAAATGGGAAAATGTCCTCAGGTGAGGATTAAAAAAATAAATAAATAAATAAAATAAAGGACCAGTCAGAAATGATGGATGCACAGTCAGAAATGAAGGAGGTATTAACTGAAATAAAGAATAATTTACACAGATTCAGTAGTAGAGTACGTAAATCCAAGAAGCAAACCATCAATTTGGAATATAAGGAAGCAAAAAACGCCCAATCAGAACAGCAAAAAGAAAAAAGAATCCAAAAAATGAGGATAGTGTAAGGAGCCTCTGGAACAACTTCAAGTGTGCCAACATTCGCATCTTGGGGGTGCCAGAAGGAGAAGAGTGAGAACAAGAAATTGAAAACCTGTTTGAAACAATAATAGCAGAAAACTTTTCTATCTTGGTGAAGGAAACAGACATACAAGTCCAGGAAGCACAGAGAGTCCCAAATAAGATGAACCCCAAGAGGCCCACACCAAGACACATCATCATCAAAATGCAAAAGGTTCAAGACAAAGAGAGAATCTTAAAAGCATCAAGAGAAAGGCAGCTAGTTATCTACGAGGGAGTTCCCATAAGACTGTCAGCTGATTTCTCAAAAGAAACTTTGCAGGCCCGAAGGGAGTGGCAAGAAATATTCAGAGTGATGAAAAGCAAGAACCTACATCCACGATTACTCTATCCTGCAAAGCTGTCATTTAGAATCGATGGCCATATAAAGAGTTTTCCAGACAAGAAAAAGTTAAAGGAGTTCATCACCACCAAACCGTTATTATATGAAATGATGAAGGGTCTTTTTGAAGAAAAAGATAAAATATTTGAACAAACAAAATGGCAATGAATACATATCTATCAACAATGGAACCTACAAACAAAATGAACAGGCAGAACAGAAATATTCTCATAGATACAGAGATCATTTTGTTGGTTGCCAGATGGGAGGGGGTTGGGAGAATGGGTGAAAAAGGTGAAGGGATTAAGAAGTACAAATTCATTGCTAGACTGACAAACCTCAAAGGGAAGGGGGTTGGGGGGTGGGAAGAAATAAACCAAAGAACTTATATGCATAACCAATGGACACAGACAATAGTGTGGGAAAAGGTGGGAGGGGGGCGGGAGTGGGGAGGAGGGGGTCAATGGGGGAAAAATGAGGAACATCTGTAATACATTCTACATTCAACAATAAAGATTTAAAATAAATAAATAAATAAAAATGAAAGTCCAAAACCAGAAAAACAAACAAACAAAAAAGAATTCAGTGATTAAGGCAGGAGAGAAGTGATTCAAGTGAGGTATTGATTTATAATTTATTTTGAAATCAGGTGCCATCCTCCCTAACTTTCTGAGAGGACTGAGCAAGTGTGACCAGGACAGGCTGAGGCAGGAGCTTTGGAAGTATAGCTGTGCGCGGACTAGCCACCTCTCCCTAGGCAGTGCCCTAGGAGAAATACATTTTCTTTTCCTTTTCTGTCAAAGTCATTTTAAAGTAGATGCTTCTTGTAGCTGTTTGGTAACATGAGGTTCTACCAATTTTCACCCACGTTTAAAGGAAAAACAACCTTTCCCAAGTAGCACTTGGGAAAGTTTACTGCGGCATGTGAGGCATTGGGCTGTGTTAAGCGGTGCTGTCTGTGGACATCTGATAATGCTCTCTGGGAATATTCAAGAATAGTTCCTCAAAGTCAACCAGGAAAACCAGAGCCAAATGTTTCATGCTGGGCTGGACAAGCATTTCCACCAGGACCTGCTTCCCCGGACAGACTCTTATCCTAGACTGTGAACCACGGTCAAGGCTGTGGAGGGGTTCTGGGGCTGTGCGATTTATAGGTGAGGTTCAACTGGGGAGGCTGATGTTTAAGATTCAGCATGGGAAAGTTAAGGAAAAGTTGAGTTTTGGGAAGATGTCAGTCGTTTCTAACGGACAGTAGAATTGCAGGACCTACAATGACTGTCCTGGGAAGACAGCTCAGCAGGGTGGCTGGGGTTGGTGTGAAGTCTACACAGCTGGTAGCAGTGAAATCCCCTAGATGTCAGGGGTTTGCAATGGCTATTATGTATAGGATGGTGGTCTGAACCTCCAAATTTCATCTTCTATATGTGAATGTTTACTCTTTCTCAAGTTTGCTGTCATTGGGAGCTGAATCCAAGGGGCCTTTCCAGAGAGGAATCTGCCCATCTGATCCTGGAACATACTGGAACAGGGTCTGCAGACTGATGCCCAAACTCTGGAGCTCTGTTGACTGCCTTCTCTCCTGTCTCATAAGGTGAATCCCCCGTATTATCTCCCGCTGGTGGAGCTGGTCCCGCACCCGGAGACAGCCGCTGCGACAGTGGACAGGACCCACGCCCTGATGCAGAAGATCGGACAGTCCCCGGTCAGGGTCCTGAGGGAGGTTGAGGGATTTGTCCTGAATCGCCTGCAGTACGCGGTCATCAGTGAGGCCTGGAGGCTGGTGCAGGTATGCTGGCGGAAGTGGGGGCGGAAGCGGGCATGGGCCAGGGTGGAAGCTGGGGTGAGCGAGGGTGATGGTTTCCGGCCCAGGGGGCAGCAGAGCGGAAACAGCTTCCTGGGCTGTGGCTGCAGGGAGCCTGCGCTGTTTCTGGGGCTGACTGCCCGCAGTTCTTTCAGGTGCTGTGAAAAGGCACCGAAAACAAGCCAGCAGCGCAGCGTTCATTGTTACCGGAGTCATCTGTTACCGGGCAGGATGGTAGACCGTTTCCTGCCCCTCCGTGTCATTGTCACATGATTTTCTCCACTGCATTTCCCATAGACTCAGACCCCTCACCCCAGTGTAAACATTTTTCAGGAGGAAAAAAATTATATTTTGAGTAATATATACGTGTGCCCTCTAAAAGAACCCAAGTTATTTCAAGAGCTTGAGGAAGGAACAGTTACAATCCCTACACTTGTTAGTAATAGGCTTGCTTTACCTAGAAACAGAACATTATTTATAACTTCACATTTAACTACACCCTCTAATGTGACCTAAGAAGAGGCCTCTGGAAGTGGCCTCCCTGCACACACTCCCAGCCACATTTGTATGGGGACACGGTGCCCCAGGACTCGAGGGCAGGGCTGGGTTTGGGCTGAGGTGGGTGCCCGCGCTGCCACCTGCACCGTCTGAGTCCTGTGCAGGCCTGCGGGTTGCAGCCTGGGGCAGGGACAAGGATGCAACCCCTGTGGCTCCCCAGGGCAGGATGTAGTGACCCTCCCACCTCCCTGTTTGGCATTTTGTCACAGTCCTGTGAAGCTCAGTGCATTTGCCACACAATACCTGCAACTCTGTGTCCTCACTGTTTAAATCTACTTAATGCTCTTATATTTGCAAGACAGTGCCGCCATCAAGTTTGCAGTTTTAATTTCTTAGCAGTTGTAGAGTGGCTTTGAACATCAGTTGGTGGTAGAGTATTTGAAAGAAACACTGAACTAAAAGTACCCCTTTGGAGAGCTATTTAAAAGATTTTCACTTGTCTACAGTAGGCAAACAATATAATAGACACAAATAAAGTTCAATATTACAGTAAAGCATTGTGGGAAGAGCCACAGGGGTTCTGCTGTCCCCTTCCCTGGTTGGAATTTGGTTGCTTTGTCAGTTCTTGTTGCCTCATTTTGCCCGCCCTTCTTTTGACTGTCCTGTCTCCAGGGGCTAATGGCAGACAGAGTGTGGTCTGCTAGTTTTCCAGGACGGTACACTTTCTGAGAAAGGAAATCCTGTAGGTGTCTTTACAATGGCTGCTGTGGGATTCACATGCACGGATCCCCGTAGGAACTGAGTGCTGAGATCCAGCAGGATACAGTGTTGATGTGGCAAAATGAGATTAAGAAAGTGTGAATAGAACTCAAAGAATTGCCTTTGGTGGAAGTCTTGGAGATAATTCACTCAAAAAATAAAGTTGAGCCCTGGGTGGCACAGTTGATTGGAGCATTGTCCCGAACACCAAAAGGTGGTGGGTTTGATTTCCCATCAGTGCACATACCTAGGTTGCCAGTTCAATCCCTGGTCCGGGTGTGTACGGGAGGCAACTGTTCAATGTTTCTCTCTCACATCAATGTTTCTCTCCCTTCTTCTCTCTCTAAAATAAGTTTTTAAAAATCCTAGGGTGAGGATTAAAATAATTTAAAAAAATAAAATTGATTACAGACAGTGAGAATGAAGGCAAATCTAGAAACTGCAGGTCTTTCTGTCCAGGTTGGGGTGAGGGGGGACTGGAAGAACTGTGGGGCATCCCTGAGCACTGCCAGGAGGACTTACGGTGAAAGTGAAGCGTCTCTCCTTGAGGGTCAGGGCTCAAGGGGAGGGAATATGGAAGGGTTGTGCCTACTTTTACTATCACTGCTCAGGAGTAACTGCGTCTTTGGCTTCCCAGACCCAGAAGGGCCACTAGCACACTAGACGTGCACCTGTTCTCAAAGTAGTTGCTTCCCCGGGCAGAGAAGCTGCCGGTCTCACTCCAGCAGGACAGAATACCTCTTGTTGAGCATATGGTCACTTCTGGGCCTTGCACCCCACTAGAGATACCACCCCCTGCCTCACTCCCCCTGGGAAGAGTGGATCAATATTTCTGCTTGGGGGGGGGGGTAAGGATTCTTGATTTTATTGCATGAATTTTGTTTTTTAAGCTATATTTTTATAGAGAGAAAGGAAGGGAGAGAGAGATAGAAACATCAATGAGAGAGAACATCAGTTGGCCACCTCCAGCAGGTCCCTTATTCGGGATTTGGCCTACATCCTGGGCATGTGCCTTGACCGGGAATGGAACTCATGACCTCTTGGTGCATGGGGCAGCACTCAACCACTGAGCCACACTGGCCAAGGCTGTGGCATGAATTTCTTGATAGAAAACCTTTGCTTCTTGTGGGTCTGTTTGCACTTCAGGTGTTGAATGTTAGAAAGTGAGACTGCCTCCCTCTGTCTTCGCTTCTGTGCGTGTGCATCGAGCTGGCCAGGGCTGGGCCTAGATGGCACCCCTTTGACTCACAGCTGCAGAGCCAGTTAGACTTGATTAGATGTGGGGTGTTCCAAGTTAATCTCAAAATATTTAAGGGCAGCTTTATTTTATTTTATTTATTATTATTTTTTAAGGGCAGCTTTATTTTTAAAAGGAGTTGAATCTGGGAGGTTTTATAGTAAAAACAAGATTTTAAAATATTTTTTAAGTTGAAAAGATCAAAAGACCTTGCAGAGTTTCTCTTTCCATGACATGCTCTTTCCAGGGTGGGTTTTGTGTGGATGGAAGCCCCTGAGGCTCAGCCTGGGTGTGGTGAGCAGAGTGAGCTGAGATGCCTTCACTCTCTGGATTCACGAAGCACGTTGAAATGCGGCAGAGCCATCTCTCTGTGACCCCAGCCGGGCTGGTGTACTATCCAGCCTGGATGGGAAAGGCACAAGGTGACTGGATTCCAGAGCTCTAAAAGGTCTTGTTTGGATAGGGACTTGTGTTGGGTCAGCAATGGATCAAAGAATGCTGTTCCCTATTGGCTGTGTAAACAGTTCTGCACAAACCTAATTCAACAGTGGATTTCTAGGCGCCCCAACCTCACACTGGAGTATGAGCTGGAGTGAGACCGGCAAGGACCTGGCCAGAATGATGGCCTGGGTTCCCACCCAGCCCTGGCGGTGTCCTGATGTGGGTGTCAGAGGAGCAGAGGAAACTGCTTTGCCACTTGCTAACTCTTGATGGTGGAGGATACTTTGATTGACATTCCCATGTTAAACAGCTTTGCATGCCTGGAATAAATCGCACTTGGTCTTGATGTATCATTCTTTTTTGACATTGCTGGATTAGATTTGTTTATGTTGAGAACTTTTTGCATCTAATTTCAGAAGAGATACAGGTGTGTAGTTTTCTTTCTTCTTTACTATTTTTGTTTTATTTTGATATCAAGGCAATACTGCATAGATATTAAGGCAATAACATATAAAATGAGTTGGGGCCCTGGCTGGTTTGGCTCAGTGGTTAGAGCATCGGCCTGCGGTCCAGAGAGACCCGGGTTTGGTTCCTGCTAAGGGCACTTACCACGGTTGCAGTTTGTCCCCGGCCCTAGTTGGGGTTGCGCAGGAGGCAGCCACTCGATGTGTCCCTTTCACGTCGATATTTCTCTCTCTCCCTCCCACTCCATCTGAACAAAAATGGAAAAATGTTCTTGGGTGAGGATAAAAAAAATTAAAAAAATAAAAAATAAAATGAGTTGGGAAGTTTTCTGTCCTCTTCTATTTTCTGAAAGAGATTGTAAAGCTTTTTGTTAATTATTTTTTGTTTGGTAGAATTCTCCAGTGAAACCACCCAGGCCTGGAGAGTTCTTTTTGAGGAGGTTTTTAATTGCAAACTCCTCTTCTTTAACCATTCTAGAACCATTCAGGTTGTCTGTTTCATCTTGATTGAGTTTTGGTAGTTTGTGGTTTTTGAGAAATTGGTCTATTTCTTCTGAGTTGTTGAATTTATGAGCATAAAGTTGTTGGTGGAACTCTTATTATCCTTTCGTGGCTGCAGGGTCTGTAGCGATGGCCCTGGTTTCGTTCCTGAAGTGGGTGACTGTGTCTGCTCTCTTTATCTTTGTCAGTCTTGCAGAGGTTTATCAATTTTGTTGACTTTTTGGAGGAGTCAACTTTTTGTTTCATTGACTTTCTCAGTGGTTTTTCTGTTTTCAACTTTACTTACTAACGCTAGAGGGCATATATTAATACTTATAGCCAAGCTTGAAAGAAATTTTAAGAAAAGTAGGGCGAGGAGGCTACCATGCTAGACTATCCACTGTGGGGCTCGAGGGGGGAGCCAAGCCATAGGTTTCATTTCTAGGTCAGAAAGGGAGAGCGCCGGGAATAAGAAGCACCTTGTCTTTACCGCATCCTAGACCGTGACACACTGTCCTGTCGTCCGTCCTCACAAGCGCTGCAAGGGCAGGGACTATCTGGGAGCAAGATGGGCGCCTAGAAATCTGAAGGAACGTGGGAGCTGGATTCTGTTGTTGTCTCCCAGACCTCACTTTCTTCCTTTTCAGTTGACTTCAGAACCAGGATGGAGCTGCCCTTGTAAGCTTGGAAATGCCAGATGGACAAGTCTGTCTGCAGTCCAACATTGGGTGACAGGATCCTGTTGGCCAGGAATGTGACTTTGTGCCCATATTCTTAAGATAATGAGCACAATAAGGGAAGTTGTGTTGTAGTGATCAACGCTCTCCCAGACAATAGCTGAGCTTGTACCGATAAATCCTTGCTCCATAGAGGATGAGTAAATTGAGGTGAGCAGACATGAATCACGGGGCCACGAACAGGTTCTCAGCCTGCTGGATGCACTGGTGACAATATGTGGAGAATGCTGAGCGCAGGTCTTACTCATCCTTCTAAGTAGTGGTATTGTTAGGCTGGGTCTCTTCCCCAGGCCCTGAGCTGCAGAAACACAGGTCTTGGTTTCTCACCAGGGAAGAGTGGTCTGTGGGACCCAGATGGGACCCTTTGAGATCCCAGAACTTTGTCTTTGAGCTTTATTTTTAGACATGAACACCAAGTGTTTCTAGGAAATTTTTTCAGTTAATAAAATGGATCCCAAAGATCACATAGTGATATTAACAGATGAGGCTATTGGTGGTAAATGTAGTTGGGGTTTCCGTTGAGTGTAATTCACAAATGACGTAGGAATCAGGACTCAACACCAGGAACAAACTGGGATCCTTTCTTCATCAGTGACTTCAGCCTGCACAGTATTTCAGTTTACAGGCTACTTTCCTTTCCTTTTTCAGGATTTCCAGACATTTTCCAAATATCCAGTCTTAAACCATGCTGTTTTTGCCTTTACAAATGAAGACACTAGGCCAGGAAGTGAGATAATCGGATCCATATTCCACAATGGGCAGGGATTCAGAATGTGCCTCCTCTGCTTCTGTGTCTGCATTTGTAAGTGTCGGTGACAGTGGACCTGGGCTATGAAGAGGATTGGCTGGAGTTACATTTACGTTTGAGGCTGAGCACATGCCTGGCATAGCATACAGTTTAGTAAATGCTATAGATTATCATGATCACATTGATGATGACAATGTCTTCTGAGTCCTTGGAAACAGATTTTGTGTGCAACAGCTGTCACCCATGAGTTAGTGCCGAGCTGAGAGGCTCACATCCTGGCTCCACCCGAGGTCCAGGGCTTGTAGATGGCAGCATGGGCCTGAGAGCTTGTGGGAAATGCAGTGTCTCAGGTCCCACCCTGGACCTGCAGAGGCAGAGCCAGCACCTCAGTGAGCTCCTCAGGAGGTTTGTGTGCACATGGAAGTCAGAGAAGTCTGGCTCACTGCCCAGGGAGACCTTGGCCCCAAAGTCTTGATGTATTATATTTCATCTGTTCTAAGATAAACTTTTTTTTTTCTTTACATTTCAACATCTTAGTTTTATTGGCAGCATTTTTTAATAGAATATTAAATACTAATTTAACTTTCAACTGATAGAGTCTTAATCTTACTTTGAATGAGGTACAGTATATTCTACCATCTTTTATTTGTCTTTTCTCCTTCCATGTTTTTCTGTGTCTGTATGTCTCTTGTTTCTGACTCTCTTTGCCTCTGACTCGGGCTCATAGCAGATAAACCTGCAGCTCTAACCAGCTTCTTTCTGCTTTGTGGACAGGCCCTCACGTGCTCACTTTGGAGCGGAGGTGGGGAACCTCCTTTCTGCCAAGGGCCATTTGGATATTTATAACATCATTTGTGGGCCATACAAAATTATCACCTTAAAAATCAGCCTTCTGTGTTTGGTCAGGCTAAGTTGGTGAGGTGTGTGAGGTTAGCTGGTACGGATTTTGTGGGCCTTTTACGATCCATGGGCCAGATGTTCCCACCCCGGTTTTAGAGCGATGGTTTTCAGTCCTTGCTTTATGACACTGAATACTTCTGGTCATCCCAACAAGATGTGAACATTGATTTAAAAAAACTATTTAATTTACTTTTGAATAAAACAAACATATCAGAACAAATGAATGCGAGGCTGTCACTGCCCAGAGGATGTGAGTTCTGGTCCTGACCGGAATTGGCCTCCCCACACCCCAGACAGCATCTTCTTGTCATGCTGGCTGCCACTTAGCATCTTCATCTCGCCTTTTTCCGGTACAGGGATGCAAATTGTCATCAGATTTCCTCCTATTAGTCACGGGCTTGTGTGAACAGAAGCAGGTCCCTCCAGGGTATGAGGCAAAACAGGCCCTCCCCTTGCACGGAGAGGCCGTCCTCGTCCTCGTCTGCAGGGCTGGGTCAGGGCTCTCCCGGCCTGTGTTGCGAGCCAGGGAGCGAGCAGCCTGTGCATCGAGATCTGTTACCCTTAAGTTAGAATGTTCAACGAGCTCCTTTATGGAGTGGGAGGGGACACAAGGGGGACTGACTGATGGGGCAAACATGTTTTAGGGAGGAAAGATGACCTAAAATTGTAAATTTACCACTGTCACGACCTCTTACATGCTGAGGCCACGCAGAGGTCGATGGTCTTTGGTTCTCTCCTTTCATAAACCAGTATTAGCCTGGGTCCAGCTCTCCAGTTCTCATTAGTCCCCGGGTGTTTGCCTCTCATACGCCTCTGACAACATCCCGCCTCCACAGCCTGACCCTTTCTGACAGTCTGGGGAGGCCCTGTCATTCCACTGATGGCATTTTCCCTTAGGTGTCACACCGAATAGGTGTCCTGTGCCCGAGTGAGTATGCTACCTGCCGATCACTTGGACTTCTGCTCTTGGAAGAAAAACAGTACAAAGTGGGGCAGTGGGAATGAAAAGAAGAAACTAGAGCAGCTCAGTCACTTATTTCACAGGTGTCGGGACCAAGGAGGTAGCAGTTGTCTTATGGCTTCAGTCTCAACAAGAGAAAGCATGTCCGAGGCAGTCGGTGCTGACAGGCGGGGCTGTGGTCGGTTCTCTTTGGAGAGATGTTGGAGACACTGTGCACCGCTTCAGGCTATGGCTACCCTGGACCTGGTCCCGCAGGGAAAAGCTGAGGCTTGAGTGAAATACTGCGGTGCAGACAGTGGCGACATCTGTGTACTTGGCAGGAAGCGTCGTGTAGAATGACAGGCCAGAGTGCAGAGGGGTGTCAGAGGAGCTGAAGAGAAGCGAGCTCCTGCCCTCCACACCACACCCTCAGTGGGAGGAGTTTCTACATGTTACGGATTTAGACTTAAGAGTCCAGGGTTTTAATTTTATTAAAGATGCAGTGAGTAAAGTGCCGGAGCGACTCTCCTGTGGTTGTAAAGGACCCGGTGCAGCAGCCTGGCCCTGGGCTCGGGCGTCTCCGCTCGCCTTCCCTTGCCCTGCCCTGGGCCCCACGTCCTGGAAGCGAGCCGCCTCTGTTCCCTCTGCATTCCTGGTCTGGGCGCCCTTAGAGGTCAGCTGGGCCGCTCTCCCTGCTTCCCAGGGCTCTGCGGGCAGGCCGTCGGTCCCTCGCACTCCTGGTCCCACAGCAGGTCCTGCGTGGGTCCCAGCTCGGGTCCTGCTGCGCCCTTGCCTGCCCCCTGGTCTGTGGCTTCTTCTGTTTTTGTCTCTTTTTACTTTTATTCTTGTGTTTTTTGTTTATTTTCATTTAGTTTTGTGGTAGTTGTTTTTGTGTGGTTCCTTCTTTTGTGTTCTTCTGCTCGGGTTCAGGTACAGCGGACACAGTCTCCCAGCTCCCAATCTTCGTTTGCCCTTTCTCACCAGGTCAAAAATCACCCAGCAAAACTTTTTCTAAGACATTTTTCTGCCACTTCTGCATTATTCTAGCTCCCAGAAATACACCCAGACATTGGTATGGATGAGACTGAGGGAACTGCCCCCAGCCTCCAGTGTTGGAGCCCGCGGACCGTCGCCTTGCTCACCCCTGGCTCCGTGGTCCAGTGCTCAGCTGGTCTCTGTCCTTCTTGCCTGCAGAGCCTGCAGAGCCTGGGAGTGGGCTTGTCCACGGCAGCAAGTTCTCAGCCCAGGACATAAGGGAATTCTGGCTGTAACTGCTCTGGCTCACTCACGCCAGGCAGTTCACTGTGGCCATGGCCCATCGTCACTGTCCTTTTCCTTAGCTCCACCCACTTCTCTGTGCTACAACTCAGTTGGGACCTGTGGGGACCTCCGGGCAGACGCATCGCCTCCTGTCCAGGACCATGTTCCAAACAGATCGAGACCTGCTTCCTCGTTGACTTTGAATTCGGAGAGCGTGCTGGCAGTGGCCTTTAGTTCAGAGAGACGGCGGTGCTTCTCATCTCCAGGGGAGCACTGAACAGACAGGGTCTCGGCATTAAGAAGTCCCAGAACTGTACCAGAACCCACACCCGTGATGCTGACCACTGGACCAGGGTCAGTGAAGTAGAGGCCATTCATAGGCAGCGTGGACTCGGCCATCTGGTTGGGAAACCCAGTCTAGATGGGACTCGAGGACTGAGGCCGTGCCCGGGACGCGGGCTGAGGCTGGAGGCCGGAGGAGGCGCACGCAGCGTGCTCACTTCCTCCCGGACAGTCAGTGAGGGTGTGAGCTCTGCAGAAACGAATGAGCTTCTCTCTAGAAACTTGATTTGCTGGCTGGGAATCATCGGTTCATTAGAACTCCTAGTAGCTAGTGCTTTTAAGAAGCAGACCATTTTTATAATTGTATTTATTAGTTTATGAGAGGTAACTTTCTCAGTAGCCAAATTGGCGAGCAACAAACCCCCTTGAAAGGAGAAATGGTGCTGATTTATTATTGTAGAGACATCTGCAGCCCCATTAACAGACAAGCATAATGAAACCATCAAGCACATAATTAAGAAGACACACTTGCATGGCCTGGGGTTGCTTTAGTCGTGTCTCCGGTCAGGGCTTCTGGGTCAGTACTGGAGCTCGGAACCACGGGATGGAATGTTGCTGTGCTGGCGGCCGGCCGAGGGTAACCACCACCGACAGTCCACCCTGAGTGGAAATGACGGATTTCAGCTCCTCCAGTGTGAGCTGGACAGTTAACAGGCGGGTGGTGATGGGCCCCTGAAATCGAGGCTGGAAGGAGGGCAGGGGGTTCTCAAGAGAGAAGGCAGAGGAGGGCGGCTGCGGTGGCAGCGTGCTCTGTGGCCTCCCCTGCCTTCCGCAGCTTGGGACCTGGGACCTGGGACGGGGGAGGCAGGGAGTCCCCCGGGATTCTGAAGGAGGGGCGGGAAGAGGGGGGGCTGCTGTGCTTCTGGTCTCCCGTCACCAAGTGTGTTTATACTGTTCAGACCTCTCTGTGAAACGCTCTGTTCTCAGAGACTCCGCAACGAGGGGATCTCTACCCTTGCTGAACAGTGGTTCACGTCTTCACATTTGCACAAAAGGATGGATTCCTTTTGCTGTGTTTGTTTTTAAGGTCAAAACCTGTTTCATTCTTTCCGACTCGATGATACTGGTTTTCTCCCTGAAAGCCTGTTACGAGCAGCATAGCATGAAAACACGCACAAGAGTGACCTCCGGGCCCGAGGAGCCCCGGAGCAGCCTGGCACTGGGGCAGGCTTTCCTCCGCTTCCCTTTCCCTCTGGACTCGTTTCTAGGTGAGAGCTTTGTTTTAAAGAATATTCGAAGGGAAAAATACCACTTGTGTTTCCCCTACCCTAAGTCCAATGGCTTTTATTTTTCTGTGTCCTTGTCTAGTTTCTGTTGAGAATACTTTTCTCAGGTTTTCATTTTTAATGGCTTCATGATATTTCATGCAGATGATTTAAAAAAACAATCTCGTCTTGTTGTAAGGTAGCTTCGAGTTTCCCACCCCGACAGCACTGCCGTGAGCCCTCGCACCCGTCTCTTCCCCTGGAGTATTTCCTGGCAGCCGGTCCCCCGGTCACATGGCTACTCTGGTGCAAACCTCTTTGTAAACCAGGGGTAGCCAGCATGCCTCCAGAGGGCTCACCCCACGCCTCTGGCCATCCGTGGAACACATGGGTTGGTGTCCCGCAGCCTGACCACACGTTCACCTCATAGTTTCATCGGTCCCTCTGAGCACTCCCCCAGGGCTCTGGCTGGGGGGTCCATGGCTCTGACTCAGGGTCCTGTTGCATCAGTGAAGTGAGGTGTTCATTCAGCTCTTCTACCACTTAGCAAAGTTTGCCCAAGTCATTCTACAGGAATGTCTGTGCCCCATGTCCAAGAAAACGTGTAGGTGTTGGCACGAGGCCGACCAGCTCCTACCCGACTGCAGGGAGCAAGGACAGCGGGTCCCGTGGGTGTGCGGGACCAGGTGTGGGCAGCGACAGGGGAACTGAGGGGATTACCTTGGGGGGGGGAGCCGTTGGGAGGTCGTCAGGATGGTGTTGTTCCTCTGGAGGGGGACGAATGGGGGGAGGCCAAATGGTCTGGGAGGTCTTCGGGAAGGGCGTAAGGAGGGCTCCGATGGAGGAAGCCTTGGGAGGGGTTGGAGCAGCGGGCAAGGAGGACCTGAAGGGTGGAGCAACAGAAACAAAGGTTGGGGCGGGACGGAGGTCCCAGAAAGCCTAAACATAAGGGATCTCAGAATCTTTCCTGTGCACCGGCAAAAATTGTCAAGGTCGCAAAGGATATTAAAGTCAAAAGTGCCAGTGGGGGGCCAGTGAGACTGGTTATCTAGGGTATATTGAGGCCAGGCAACCTGGGACAAGAAGATAAGTTGTTTCTTGCGTATAGTCTGAGAATATCCCAATTTGGAAAAGTTTTCGAGGAGACATCCGAGGGGGTCTTATGGTCGAGTCTGGATTCGGAATTGCCCATGGCGACAGATTAGAGGGGCCTGGAGTGTCGGGAGAGTGTCCCTTTTGAATGTCCGTCCCCGGACAGATGTCCGTCCTGGACGGACAGGGTGGTCGTGAAGGAGCCTCAGGCGTCCCTAGAAGCAGCTTCAGACCTGGAGTTCCTGGAACTCGGCGGAGAGGCGGGGGCGTCCCGACTTGGCCAAGGTTTGGACGGGAGACCTGAGCCCCGGACGACAGATCAAAACCTCAGAAAAAAGCAAAATGGTTTTGGAGCCTGGCTCCGAGAAATGGGTTTGGAGCCTGGCTCCGAAAACCCCAGAGAAAGAGTGAAACAACTTACGGTTTAGGAGCCTGGCTCCGAAGTCGGTGCTGGGTCGAGGGAGATTCCGAATCCAGAAGACCGGTGGCGGCGCAGGGAGAGGAGGGAGACTCTCGTCCTGACCAGAAAGGCCGGGCCGGGTCACAAAACCCTCGCTCTTTTTTTCTCCCGGGTTTTGGCACCAGATGTAAGGAATCGGGGGCGCCGCCGAAAAACAGAGAAGAGACTGGAGAGCCAATCAGCCGAATAAACAGGGATCAGGCTTTATTGGCCACACTCCGCGCGGGCTCACAGACTCGGGGGGTCGAGTCCTAGAAGCCCGCCCGATGCTGGGGTTTGTGCTTTTTTATATCTGCCCGTTGCAGCTGGGATCTGTCTGTTAGGGTTTGACCTTGCGGGGGCTGTGCAAGGGAGCCTCTGGAATGTGAGTCGATAAGAGCAGGATGGGAGTTAGTCTACAAGTCCGGGGCAGGCCGTTCGGAACAGGGTGGGAGGCAAGGCTGAGCAAGCGAGACAATGGTCGAGCAGTTTGCCTAGGGCCAGTCCCCAGGCTATCGGACAATTAGTATCTGTAATCTGTTTAATTAAAGAGGATTATCCGCAGTAATCTGGCAAGCTTTATGCCATCAGTTGAAAGGCCCTAAGAGCAGAACTGAGGTTTCCACCATCAGCACTGGCCCCACATTGCAGACTTCAGTTGCCTGCATTTGCAAAAGCCAATTCCTTGGCGTAAATCTTTGTTGTTGCTACTCGTCACCCAAGGATATTTCCCCATTGAGTTTTAGAGAGAGTGGAAGGGAGGGAAGGAGGGAGGGAGAGAGAAACACGGATATGAGAGAGAAACATTGATTGGTTGCCTCCCGCATGACCTTGACCTGGGCCAAGGATCAAACCTGCAACCCAGATATGTGCCCTTGACCAGGAATGTTCCAGAACCTGCAGCCCTTTGGTCGGCGGGCTGATGCTCTAACTGCTGAGCAAAACCTGCCAGGGCGTTTTAGGAATCTTTTAACCACATGGGGCTTTCCTTAGCACACGTGGCTTGAGAATTTCACCACGAAATGGAGGAACTACTGATAGCCGTGCAGACAAATGGGGCCGAGCCAGGCGCCCAGGGCTGGGGTCGGGTTTCAGCCTTTTAGCTGTGCAAAGTACGCTGTTTCCAAGGACTTGTTTATCAGATTCATGGTTTCAACTCAAGCACTTGTTTCTGCCTTTTATACCATTGTGATTATTTATTGTAATTAATGCTGATAATACTGACACTTAGGTCACAGATGTCACTAGGACTCAGGTGGTGTGAGAGTGGAAGAGTAATTGTCCTCTCACCTTTCTGAGTTCTCCTGGCTGGACAGCCAACCATATCAACCTGAGACGGATTAACAGGAGAAAACGACCACATCCATTATGGCTACATTGCGTGGTTCCACAGGAAGATGGACTGAGGACACACTGGGTGGTTCAGCTCATGTGCCATTCTGGGCCAGGGGGAGGCAGCAGGCTCTGGGACTTCAGAGGGGAAGCAGGCACGTCACAGGTGGGATGAGAAAGAGCAGACAGGTGGTCAGCAAGTTATTGCTGGGTCACCCAGAAACCATGGGACAGAGGAGGGGAGTCCAACCAATGGGCATTTACACGGCTCCCCGTGGCCACCAGCATTACATGTACTGGAGCTGCTAGCCGAGGTTCCCGTCCCGAGGCCGAGGTTCCCGTCCCGAGGCCGAGGTTCCCGTCCTGAGGCCGAGGTTCCCGACCCGAGGCCCAGGTTCCCGTCCCGAGGCCCAGGTTCCCGTCCCGAGGCCCAGGTTCCCGTCCCGAGGCCCAGGTTCCCGTCCCGAGGCCCAGGTTCCCGTCCCGAGGCCCAGGTTCCCTTCCCGAGGCCGAGGTTCCCGTCCCGAGGCCCAGGTTCCCGTCCCGAGGCCCAGGTTCCCGTCCCGAGGCGAGGTTCCCGTCCCGAGGCCAGTTTCCCGTCCCGAGGCCGAGGTTCCCGTCCCGAGGCCCAGGTTCCCGTCCCGAGGCCGAGGTTCCCGTCCCGAGGCCCAGGTTCCCGTCCCGAGGCCCAGGTTCCCGTCCCGAGGCCGAGGTTCCCGTCCCGAGGCCCAGGTTCCCGTCCCGAGGCCGAGGTTCCCGTCCCGAGGCCCAGGTTCCCGTCCCGAGGCCCAGGTTCCCGTCCCGAGGCCGAGGTTCCCGTCCCGAGGCCCAGGTTCCCGTCCCGAGGCCCAGGTTCCCGTCCCGAGGCCGAGGTTCCCGTCCCGAGGCCGAGGTTCCCGTCCGAAGGCCCGGGTCCCCTTCCCGAGGCCGAGGTCCCCTTCCCGAGGCCGAGGTTCCCTTCCCGAGGCCGGGGTTCCCGTCCCGAGGCCCAGGTTCCCTTCCCGAGGCCGGGGTTCCCTTCCCGAGGCCCAGGTTCCCGTCCCGAGGCCGGGGTTCCCTTCCCGAGGCCGGGGTTTTCTTCCCGAGGCCGGGGTTCCCTTCCCGAGGCCGAGGTTCCCTTCCCGAAGCCCGGGTTCCCGTCCCGAGGCCCAGGTTCCCTTCCCGAGGCCGGGGTTCCCTTCCCGAGGCTGGCTTTCCTGACTGGGTTCCTCTTGGCAGGTAAAGGGGGAGGGTCTAAGTTTCCTTCTGAGTCTTCTGTTTCTTAAAAATGATCAGCTTGAAATAATCAATATCCCAACAGGCATATTTTGGGGAGGCAAACTCTGATCTGCCTCGGAGGAATGAAGCTCAACGACAAAGCTAAGCAAACCGAGCTGCAGAACACTCTAACCTGCCCGGCCGCGGGCTCGGGTGGGTGAGCGTCGTCCACACACTGAGAGGCTGCTGGTTCGATGGCCAGTCAGGGCACGTGCTGGGTTACGGTTCGGTCCCCACTCGGGGAGTGTACAGAAGGCTTCTCTCTGATCGATGTCTCTCTCTCTCTCCCTCTCCCTCTCCGGTGAGGATGAACAACAACAACAAAAAGCATCCTAACCGAGAACCTTTCATTCGGTGCCCGTGCAGGGGCGAACCGTCTGCTCAGTGAGGTGAAATCCTGATGAGTGAGCATCTCAGCTGGGTCACTTGTTTTTTTCCTCTGAATTTAATTTCTGGGTAAAAACTGAAGCTTAGAGAAATCTACTTCAATAATGCAAATGCAGCAGAAAGGAGTTAGGAAGCAGCAACGTTAAAATATTTTCCCTCTTCTAAGTTGTTCACTTAGTGAATAGTAACTGATAGAAGTACAGAGCCATCTGCAGACGCGCCAGGGGGAGCGGAGAACCTTGGGGATCGGGAGAAGGCGGGCCCCTCCCCTGTGTGCAGACAGTGTGGACAGTCCCTCTGAGGCTTTCCACGGTCAGGGTCACTGTTAGCTGACATGATACTTACAAATCGAAATGCGACCACCCTTGGGTGGCTCCCTTTCTGGGTGTTTTGAAATCCTTTTGAAGTCAGCCCTAAAAATACTGAACACGGTTATAAGAGCCAAGGCAAATAGCACGTTGATGTGAGACAGCTTCCCTGTCCCCACCCCTCAGTTCGGATGCCATCAGAACTTCAGGCTGCGGAATGTTGGCCTGGAAGCCAGGGATGAGGGAGAGTCTGCAGGGTCCCTGCCTGGCTGCCTCCGCAGAATTCCGGAGCCCTCGGGTGCTGGGTGCCACCCCAGATGCCTGTGGGCATCCGGGAGAGGGAACTAGAAGCCACTGTCCTGCCCCCATAGCTTGGTGAGGAGGGTGCCGTGTGGTTCAACGGGGGGTTTCTTAATGATTCTGGGCCTCACTGTGACTTCTGTGTATCATTTTCTCCCTTTGCTGCCCCTCCCTCTGTACAGCGTTGCTATCAGAAGCGAAGGGAGTAAACTTGTGAGCATTCAAGTAAACTGAATAAATTAATTTGCTGCTATGAGCAGTCCAGATGGACTCACAGTAGGATGATTTAGAACTAATAGGGAGCACAGTGAGGTCCCACAGTAGCTGACCAGATTGGCAAAAATTGGCAAGCATAAGGCCACCAGGTGCTGGAGGCAGGGCACATGAGTGCAGCTCAGCAGGATATCACAGCCAGAGGTGTGTGCTTGGGGACAGACTATATGCCTCGGGTGTGTACCCCAGGAGCCGGGAGCAAGAATGTTCTCCACAGCCCTGTTTACAGCAGTTGCAAAATACGAACGACCCAGAGGTTCATGCACAGCAGGGTGGGCGAGTCAGCTCTGGTTTGCATGCATCAGCAAGAACGGACAGACTACAGCTGTGCACACAGGCAGAGCCTGAAAGCATAAGTTTGTGTGAAAGAAGCAGGTCACTGTGGATGAAAAGAGGCTGCGTGCTAACCTGACAAACTCAGGGGAGGCCTGCGTGGCAGACTTGCAAACTCAGAGACCTGAAGTAACCACCAAGGATGGTCTGAAGTGAAAACTTTTTAACTGAAAGCAGTTTACGGCAGGTAGTCATGTTCTAGGCCAGCATCTTCCCTGACAAAGGTCAATCTTTACCTTCACTGAGCCTGTTTATTGTCTTTTGCATCCAGGATAATATTCCTTTGGAGTGTCAGGGTACCTCTCCTTTTCCAGACCCCTCAGGGCACAACCAATGCACAGGGTGGAAACCATAAACCCTTTCATTGGTATTGTTATGTGTTAATTGTTTACTGTTAACTGTCCTGTATCCACCTATGTATGTGTCTGTCACTTTACTTTTCGTCTAATCCCAGAGGTTTCCCCCTTTGCTTTCTCCCGCCTCCCTAGTCTGTCACCAGTGGGTCTCATGTAACCCGCTTACGTCTCCTCTCTGACTGTAACGTATAAACTAAGGTGAGAAACTGCCATTCTCTGGAGCATTCCCCAATCCATTGATTTTGCTCCCCGACCATTGTCAACAGTTTGGCTCAAATAAACTCACCAGAATCCTCTGTAGATTTGTTTCTTACGTTGACATCACAAAAGAATGCACAGTGTGATTCTATTTTGAAGAAGATGAAAACGGGTAAAAAGCACACTTTGTCGTTTAGGAATGTGAACATAGATGGCAAATCTTGAAAGAAATGGTTATTCCGAAAGTCAGATGCTTGTCTTTGGGAAGACTACGGTCAGGAAGACAGACACCGTGGTGGTTGGAGAGGTTGCTTTTCGTTATTCTCTGAGTCGTATACTTATGGTCTGTGCACGTCTTTCTTTCTCTCTCACACACGCGGAACTAGACGGGGAATGGTTCCCTCACACGAAGTTTCTCCTCACACCTAAACTGCACTGGCCCCTTGAGGGTGGTTCTGTCCTTTTGGTTTTTCATCTCCAGCCACCCCTCGCCCCCACCCCAGGGAGGTCCAGACACCCACACGGACCTGAGACCGCTGGTGTCTCTCCCTTAGCAGCTGGGCTGCAGGTCAAGGATACAAATCTCCTTTCTACCTCTTGGGTGACTCTGAAGTCTGGGACTTGAAAAATCACCTGGTTCAAAGGAGGGTCAGCAGCAGTTCCTGAGCATGGAGGGCCTGGCCTGACCCCACAGGGCCATCTGGAGGGCAGTGGGCCCCTGTCTGTTGGCCACAGGGCCATGGTGAACCTGTGATGAAGCCCCCACCCAGGCACCCTCTCCAGTGGCCCTTCAAGGAGAGAGAGGTAAACGCTTTGCTCTGTAATGCAGAGTAACAAGTCGTGTAGGGTAGGCCACATGTCTGAGCCTGTTGTCAGGAGCTGGATGGACACATTGTGTGGGTGTGCCCTGGAGGTCGGGGCAGAACTGAGATTTCCACAGGGCCTGACTACACTGGGGACCACCAGCTGAGGGCTGGCGGGGGCCACCCGGGGCGCCGGCGGGCGGGAGAGGCGTGAGCACCGCGCACCGTGAGGGGCCTGTGGCAGAGGCGGTTTGGCGTGGCTGCCAGGTGCAGGCTGTGTCTGTGCCCACAGCGCTCTATTTGTGAAAGAAACCACCCAGGAGATATGAGCTGGAGGTTTCAGTTGCTCTGCCAGTCTGATCAGTGAAGACTTAGGGGCGACATGACCGCCTCTCCCGTGTCTGTCTTCCTGACGGCTGAAATGGCCAAGGTGAAACATCCCCGGGTGGAGACTGAGCCGTCAGTGAGGGGCCCAGGGTGCAAATATTTCTGGTGCATTCCTGCTCCTTCCAGGAAGACATGAGGAGCAGACCGGGGCGCAGCGTTGGCCAATTTGACATGCAGCCTCCCAGCCTCCCAGCGCGCCTCTCGCTTTGCAGTGTGCATTGCTCTGTGACCCAGATGACAGCTCATGTACGGCAGACCCACCTTTGCAAACATACACCCTGTTCTACGCTGCATTTCATCAAAGACTATCACTCTTTACCAACTCATTAAAAGCCAAACAAGGCCAGGCTTGCAGGCGGGCAGAGCCCGCCCGGGGAGCAGCTTCACAGTCCCTCCAATGGCTTCATTCTTCCGGCCCAGTTCTTAGCAGATGTGTAGAAGATCCTTCTGGCCCTTTTCCTCCAGCACCACATCTATTTCTTCCCTTCCCTGCATCCTCTCCCCTTTGCCAGTGCTGCCAGTGAGACACGGTTTGTGGGTGGAGAAGGGAAGACTGTATTGGGCACAGGACAAGAAAAGGTTGATTACAGCTATGGAAAAAACAAATTGGTATTTGACATTTCACAAAAGAATATCTTTTCAGGATCCATTCATATATTATAGTTTCATCATGCAAAATACAATGAAAAGAGTATTTTGGAATCCTGCCCCAGTTAAGATGAAAGTGACAATAAGAAAATGGTCTTTCCAGCCCGGCCGGTGTGGCTCAGTGGTCGAGCATCGACCCATGCACCCAGAGGTCGCCAGTTCGATTCCCAGTCGGGGCACACGCCCAGATCCTGGACACGGTCCCCAGTGGGGGGCACGCAGCAGGCGGCCAACCGATGTTCTCTCTCATCGATGTCTCTCTCTCTCTCAATAAATAAAGAAAAGTTATTAGGAAAAAAAAGGTCTTTCCAGAGGACTCATCCATCTGCCACCCTTCCCTCCATTTAGGAAGGCATAGTGTCTCCGGGTGACCTGGACCTCGTCATGTCCCAGGGCCTGGGCCCGCGGTATGCGTTCATCGGACCCCTGGAGACCATGCATCTCAACGCAGAAGGTAGGGGCTCAGATGGGAATTCTGTGCAGTGTTGTGTTTTCATGGGTTCCGTAAACAATCATAGGTTGTCTTTTCCTACAAATGAATGGAAACGGTGTCATGGGTAGGAGGTGGTGGCCAGCCCTGGTCATTCACAGGTAGGGCGGGACAGGTGGCTGTGTCCTGGGATGTCAGTCCATGGGCCTCAGGGCTCTGTGGAACAACATTCCGGTGAAGACTGGAAGAAGTGGCTGATGTTATGGAGAATTTGCCACATGCCATCCAGCGTGTTAGAAGACAAAGTGGTATTTTTCTGAGAAAGATCATGAAATTGTTTAGAGGCAAGAAAAAAAAGTAGGGACATAACCACATGAACCTCTGCTGGACTTACCTTCTGTGTAAATATGGGCAGCTTGCAAGTGTGATTTTCTGAGCTGTAGGCTTCTTTCCAGAAGCTGGGGTGCACGAGGGGGGGCTTCTGCAGAAGGGGCTGGTGCCCTTGGTTAGCGGCCAGGCCGGGCCATCAGTTACCCTGGAAGCTACCTCAAAGGGCTTGGGGAGGTAGGTATGAGCTCACGATCTGGTTACTCTAAAAGCAAGGTCACTTGAGACGGATGAGAAGCTTCCAAGAATGAAACTGTCCACCAGATTTTAAGCCGCTTTTAAAAGAAGACATCGTTTAAAAAACAAATAACAAAACCTACACCAAATTAAAACAATGAATCAAAAAAGCCATGTATAAAAATCTGGGGAAATGTCACCTATATAGTATGATGGCTGTTTCTCGGTGTTGAAATTATAAATACTTTTATTACCTTTTTACTTCTCTGTGTTGTCATACATTTCTATAATTATTGTAAGTTGTTTTTAATAATTATATTATTAACTTGTAAAACATATGCAGGAAGAGAAAGGGAATATGTGATTCAGCTCCAGGATCTACACTTTACAGAAACGCTGAGACACTGAAGCTGACCCGGAAGGAGTGGCGAGACCGTGTGCTGTCCGCCTGTCCATGACCTTTGTGGGGGTGGAACCAGAAAGAAAGACGGGGAATGGCAGGCAGACAGGTGTGGGGCCAGGCCACGCAGGGAGAACTTTCTCGTAGGCGGAACTGATGTGGGAGGAGAGGCCAGGTTGTGAGCGGGCGAGCTGGGCCTCTGGCGCTGGTCTGCCCTGTGCGGACGTTTGGACGCTGACAGCAGGCGGAAGTTGGAGCAGGTGGCCTCCGGAGTCTGCCTTGCATTTTGTAATTCCGTGAGGTTTGGGTGATGCTTTAGTGAATCTTCACCACAGTAAGTAATGAAATAAAATCTACAACACATAATTCCAAGCAGTATTGCCAGATGCACTCTTGCACACAGCAGGTACATGCCCGGGGCCTTGAGCAGGTTGGTCACGTGTCATGCAAATATGGTTCAATAGGTGATTTGATTCTTCCTTAGCACCCAGCTGAGCAACTGAGGGGGGAGGGGACTCTCCCCTGCGCCCTCATATCACTTCTGCGGGGTGGTAACAGTGGGCGTAGGAGGGGAATGTGAAGACACAGGCTTCATAAAAGTGAAATCAGAGTTTTGAAGTATCATTAAAATAGTCTTGGATAATTTTAAATGTTTTCCTTCCTTTTTTTTTTTTAACCAGAACCTTAAAAGTGATGAACATATTGAAGCATTTGAAGTGTATGTAGACATTGCTGGATAACCACTGTGTTTTTCTTTTCTTTTTTTCTTGAGAAAAATAAGATAATTCAGGTATCAGGAGAAACCGATAGGGAGAGACCTGAGAACTGCTTTGACTCTCCAAAAGCAGAAACAGAACCGATGAAACCAGAAACTCGGGAGTCAAACAGGGTGGCAGATAGGAAGGAGACCCATAACAATTTTTCACACAAAGCAGATTTGATAAGAAAACCTAATTGACTTAATATGATAATGGCGGACGGATGTAGTGTTCAACTTCAGAGCATTCCAAGGACCAGAGTTAGACAGTTATAAGATCGGGCCTGGAACCAGTGGAAATGATCACGATTCTTCACATTGTTGCCCAGGATATATCAAGATTGGAGTTAGGAAAGTTCTTTTTTCTGACGTCGTTTTCATAAAGCCAACATCTCAGGTTAAGGCTAGTTATTTGTCTTCAATGCTACAGTCTATCTAGGAGGGGTAAAAATATTTGACAATTTGTTTTTAATTTAATAAAATAGCACCTGAAATATAGGAGTCCTGCATGCTTCCTTTGCCTTTTGGCTACTTTTAAAAAGTAACAGCCACGAAGGACGAGTGGACCTGGTCCATGGAGCCAGGTGGCCTGGGCCTCTACTTGACCTGTAAGCTGAATAGCCCTGTGCAGTGGGTCCAAAGCACCTCAGTATCCCCATCTGTAAGATGGGGCAGCAGCAGTAACAACCTCACAGGCGTTGTGTAATAATGAAACCAGATGGAGACACCTAGCTGGATGGCTGACACATGAGGTCCATAATAAATGTTATATTCACACAGAGCTTTAATTCCCTACTCTTCCACTTAAAAAAAAAATTCTCCCCAAAAGATTCACAGGTGCACGAGAGAAATACAGAACACTTACAGATTAGGACATTTTTGCTGTGGAATATGAAATCCAAGGTTTCGGTTTGTTTCCTCGCTAAGATTTTAGACTAGCAGGTCAGCACATCCTGGCCCCGCCAGCACCGGGCAGCCTCCCGGGCGCCTGCCGAGTTCAGCTGTACCTGGGACATGACTGTTTATTGGGACCTGGCAGCTCCTGGACATCACTTCCAGTTGAAGCAAATGTTTACCATTTTGCCTCTCAGTTTCCCTTGTATAGATGCTTGTCTTCTTGTTGTTTCTGGTTTAAATCGAGATGCCTGCTTGGTGGGTCTGGTTTGTTTGAGTGGAGCTGTGAGCTGCAGTCAAACAGGTGAGCTGACGGGGCGGGTCCACCGCCTCTGGCAAGGCCTCGCTCGTGGGAATTAGATAACGTCCCTGTGCTTCGGAGCCTTTTTGATTTTCACTAAGAAGTTCTGACTCTTAAAGGCAGGCGAATCCACGTGCGTGGGGTTCACAGGCTGTGTGCACACCAGACTGCTCTGGTGCGGGTAGCCGCCAGGGCTCTCCAGGAAACAGTGCCCAGGGCGTGTCGGCGCAGACAGATGGGAGGCTCTCGCCGCTCCATCACCTCGGTCGTCTCCCCGTCAGGGCTCACAGCCAAGGAAGCACAAGTCAGACAGCAGCAGGAGACACGAGATCCAGTCAAGATGATCACTTCTTTCTCCCTTTTTTCCTTGTATGGTATAGTATAAGCATCTTTTAAGAAATTAGGTTCTAAGTCTTTATTTACTTTTATCCTCACCTGAGGACATTTTTCCATTTTTTGTTCAATTAGAGTGCGGGGGGGTGGGGGGGATCGATGTGAAAGGGACACATTGAGTGGCTGCCACCCTCACAACCCAACCAGGGCCAGGGACAAACTGCCACCGAGGTACGTGCCCTTAGCGGGAACCGAACCCGGGTCTCTCCGGACCGCAGGCCGACGCTCTAACCGCTGAGCCAAACCGGCCAGGGCAGTTCTGTGTCTTTTAAAAAGCCAAGCTCCCCCAGCCGTTGGAAGTTTGTGGTTGACCAGGACGGAGGGCGTGGAAGCCTGGAAGGAAGGACACGGGAGGCTCACTTCACAGGAACACAGGGGAGGGGTGGGCTGTGGGATGGAAGGTGAAGTGGCTTTTCTTTCATTTCCCCTGAAATCGGTATTCTGGAACATTCCCACTCAGTCCTCTTATATGACGGAAGGGAAGAGACTGCCGTAAGGTCATGAATGTGCTGGGACATCGTAAATGACTGTGACGCAATGTCCCTGTGAACTTGTACTTTGAGCCAGTGGGAGAGCCGTCCAGAGGTATCAGGCTCTCTACCCGCAAAGTGGGGGTCTGCACACGCTGGCTGGTGGCTGCGTCCCGCCACCGCCACGGCCACCGCCACCGCAGACTCGAGCTGCTCCCCGTGGGCCGGGTGCATGCTGCAGAAAGGGCTTTTACGTTTGTAGGACTGCAGTTTTCACTGATTTCCTGGAAAAGTTGGGGGGAAGTTATGGATTGTATTATAAGTTTTACTGTATTTTGTTTCTGTCTTAAAGAAATAAAGGCTCTTTTAAAGCCACACATTTTATGAAAGCAGGGAAAAGAGTTCTTGTAAGCCCCTGGGAGATTCAGATGATTTCACAGGGACACAGAAAGGTGAAGCCTTGTTCAGAAAATGTGGAGTAATCCAGAGTGAAATACAGCCCTGGATCGCACCCTGGGCTCTTTGCTGCCCGCGGACAAGGAGGTGGAACTGGTTCCGGGAGGGTACCCCTGGGCTTCTGTTCCCCGCACGTGTGTGAACACGCAGCTCCAGCCAATCCTCCCATTTCATCCTCACCTTACCTTTCCGTCTCGATTCTCGTGTCTCTGTCCCCAACTGTTTGAGTCTCGATTTTACCACCTTTCGTTTCAATGAATAAACATAGATAAAGTGAGGAAGATATTTAATTTCCGAAGGAAATTTGTTGTTTTCTGTAAAGTTCTGGAAATGCTGAGCCTTTAAAGACAGCTCGATGGTGCTGGTCCCTTTCGGGAGCCTTCCGGATCCAGAATTGTCAGGTTGTACTTGTATTAAATGAAACGAAACCCTTATTTTGAAAGAAGAGCATCCATCACTTAATTGTAGGTGCTAATGTCAAGAAAGTTGATATGTTTAAATATTTTACCCTTCAAAACAATTTCTCTTCTGAGAGCAGGTGTGATCTACCTTTAGCACACTGAAAGAGAAGCAAAGCTATTCAATGCAAATAAAACGGGAAATTCGGTGAATTCAGGCTTTCACAACACTGTGGGTCCAAAAACCAAACCCCAAAGGAATTTTTCTTTTTTTTTAAAGAATATCTCGTGCCCTGGCTGGTTTGGCTCAGCGGTTGGAGCGTCGGCCTGCGGTCCAGAGAGACCCGGGTTCGGTTCCTGCTAAGGGCATGTACCTCGGTTGCAGTTTGTCCCCGGCCCTGGTCGGTCATGTGGGTGGCAGCCACTCGGTGTGTCCTTTTCACGTCAATGTTTCCCTCTCTCTCTCTCTCTCTCTCTCCCTCTCTCTCCCTCCCACTCTACCTGAACAAAACAAAAAATGGAAAAATGTCCTCGGGTGAGGATAAAAAAAGAGTTTCTCGTGGTGATGGTTTTTCTGGGGTAGATGAGAGCCAAGCGCGGGATCTTTGCAGATTCTGCTGTTCATTTGTTCCCGTGTTACCTTTTATTTTATTTTTTTGTTAATCCTCACCCAAGGATATTTTTCACTAAGTTTTAAAAGATAGAGTGGAAGGCAGGGAGGGGGGGAGAGAGAGAGAGAGAGAGATCAATGTGAGAGACACACGTTGTTTGCCTCCCACACAACCCTGACCAGGGGATTGAACCTGCAACCCAGGTCCACGCCCTTGACCAGGCATCAAATCCGTGACTCTTGGGTCTACAGGCTGATGCTCTAACCATTGAGCAAACCAGTTAGGGCCTGTGTTACCTTTTAGGCTGAGTGACCAACCTCTGAGTCTTCCTGGTTGTGAAAGATGTTGGAATTGGGCCAAGGGTGACGCAGTGAGTGGCTCAGCCACGTCCCCAGTGGGCCCAGCACTTAGAGACGCCTCTACTATGCACACCCAGGGCTGGTACACGCCTGCACTGGCCCAGCCCTGCTGCTGCCCGGGCCGGGGGAGGAGAGGCATGCCAGCAGCAGACGGGTCCCTGCAGGCCCGTCCACGTGCTGGGAGCAAGCCTGGCCTTCCTCTCCGTGCACTCCTGACTCCAGCCGAAGAGCTTAGCTTTGGCCACACGCAGCCCACAACTGCGTCTGAGTTACCGTGCTGCTTCCTCCTCTCTTCTTCATGGGTTTCTCATCAAAATCCTAGGGCCCTTACCTCAGCATCTGAGGCACTGGTTGGGTTCCCAGGGCCAGGAAGCTGCAGAAGCAGTTGGGGAGCCGTGCAGCCTCGGGACAGAGGCAGCCTGGGCTCTGGGTCAGGGCGGTCATCCACTGGCCACGCTCCAAGCCTCCTTCGAGGATCTGCTGCTTTGTAGACACCCAATCAAGTGGTAACGAGAAGTCAGGGAACAAGTATAAAATGGGAAACAGATCCAAGTGAGCTGTGACATCCCTGGTTCTAAGAAAACACATTCAAGCCGTTTACACAGGGAACCTCATAGAGACATTGTTCAAGGTCATGCTTTTGGTGGAAATGGGACTTAGTGGGATAACCAGGAAGTCAGTGTAGGGACACAGGCTGAGTGGAGTGTCCTGCGAGGCACACCCACGGAGGCAGAACGGCAGGCCCCTTGCTCTCCAGGGTCCTGAGCTGAGGGAGAGCTTGACGAATGACTCGGGTGAGGGCCCTGGGTCCCCAGTGCCTGGCCAGGTGCACTGCCCACCTTGCCCTCACTCGCAGGAAGAAAGGATGAGTTCACCTGGGGGGGGCTCCCAGTCGGTGTCTTAGCTGGGAGTTCTCTAACGTTCCGGCTGATTCTCTGGATTCTTGTGTACCTGTGGTTTTAGGCACGTCAAGCTACTGTGCCAGATATGGTGAAAGCATGAAACACGTCCTCAAGACATTCGGACCCATCCCAGAGTTTTCTGGGGCCACCGCTGAAAAGGTTCACCAGGTGCGTGAGTCCCGCGGGCTGAGTGGGGGAGAGCTCTGTGCGCCGGGAATCTTATGTGTCGCTAGAATCTCCAGTGTTGGTTTTCACGGCCCCTCGTCCCCAACTTGGCCAGCCACAGTTGTGCAGGGTGCCTGGAGACCTTCAGAGCAGTGTGACCAGTGGACCGGGAGCTCACTGTGACTTCTCTGCGGAGCTGCGGTCTCTGAATCAGAAAGCTCCTGCGGCGGAGGGTCCGCTGCGCTCCTTCCGTCCGCGAGAGCAAATTCAGCTGGCACAGCAGGGCCAGCAGCTGTGCTCCTGGCAAGTTACCTCTTCTTCACACCTTTGTTCTTTTCTTATTTTTAAATTGTTTTCACTTACAGTTGATATTCAGTATTATTTTATATTAGTTTTAGGTGTACAACATAGCAGTTAGACATTTACATAATTTACCTAGTGATCCCCCTGGTAAGTCTACTACCCACCCGGCACCACACGTAGTTATTATAATATCACTGACTATATGCCCTATGCTGTACTTCACATCCCCCTGACTATTTTGTAACTACCAGTTTGTACTTTTTAACAAAATCATCCTCACTGGAATATATATTTACTGATTTTACAGAGAGAGGGTGAGAGAGAGAGAGGGAGATACAGAAACATTGATGGGTTGCCACTCATACCCACAACCTAGGTATGTACCCCGACCAGAAATCAAACTTGAGACCTTTTTGTGGACAGGATGATGCTCTAACCAACTGAGCCACACCAACCAGGGCATGCATTTCTTATCCCTCAATACTTCTCACCCATCTTCCCAAGTCCCCTACCCTCTGCCAACCATCAGTTCTCTGTATCTATGAGTTTGTTTCTATTTTCTTTGTTTTTTAAATTCCAAATGTTAAGTGAAATCATATCGTATCTGTCTTTCTGTGACTTTTTCACTTAGCATAGTACCCTCTAGATTCTTCCATATTATCTCAACTGGTAAGATTTCATTCTTTTATGTTTGCATAATATTCCATTGTATATATGTACCATCTCTTCTTTGTTCATTTGTCTATTGATGGGCACTAAGGCTGCTTCCATACTTGACTGTTGTAAATAATACTGCAATGAACATAAGGATATCTTTTTGAATTAGTGTTTTGAATTTCTCCAGATAAATACACAGAAGTGGAATTGCTGGGTCATATGGTAGTTTCATTTTTAATTTTTTTGAGGAACCTCAGTACTGATTTCCATAGTGGCTGCACCCATTTGCACTCCCACCAGCAGTGCACGAGGGTTCCCTTTTCTCCAGTCCTCGCCAACACACGTAGTTGTTGGTTTACTGATGACAGCCATTCTGACAAGTGTGAGGTAGTATCTCATTGTGGTTTAATTTGCATCTCTCTGATGATTAGTCATATTAAGCATCTTTTCCTGTGTCTATTGGCCATCTATATGTCTTCTTTGGGGAAATGTCCTCTGCCCATCTTAATTGGATTATTTTGGGTGGGTTTTTTTGTTTTTTTTTTTGGTGTTAAGTTGTATGACTTGTTTATATATTTTGGATGTTAACCCCTTATCAGATGTATCACTGGCGAACATGTTCTTTCATTCAGTGGGTTGTCTTTGTGTTTTGTTGATGGTTTCCTTTGCTGTGTGAAAACTTTTTGGTTTGATGTTGTCCTGTTTTTTTCTTTTCTTTTCCTGTTCCCAGGCTATGTGTATGAAAGTTCCAGATGACCCTGAGCACTTAGCTGCCAGAAGGCGGTGGAGGGACCAGTGCCTCATGAGACTCGCCAAACTGAAGAGTCAGATGCCATCCCAGTGAAGTCTGTAATGCTGTCACTCGCCTCACCCGAAGTTCTGATTGGTGGAACCACAAGGACTTAATCATATCGCTTGAAACAATGGCAGCCAGAGGTACCTTGGCGTGCAGGTCCCGAGCGCGCTCCCAGCTTAGCAGTAGCTGAGTCAAGGTGCCCTGACCTGGTGTTGGAGCAGCACTTAGCTTCTGAGAGCTGTTGAGCTCCTGCGTCCTGGGCGAGCAGGTCATCTCGGGATTTTCACTTTTTATTTTTAAGTGTGATTATGCATCCTGCCTTTTATAGCTAACAATTGTAGTTTCAAGTCATTTTAATCTGTAGCAAAATATTTTTATAATTACTTCTAATTCCTCTCTGAATACCCTGTGGCCCTGCATTTTTGAGGCAACGAACTGCCTTCATTTTGCCAATGCTTATTCTAAATAAAAGTCTTTAATTCCGTACAGATGTCCGTTTTCTTCTGATCTTTCTGAGAAAGACAGTGTTTGAGCCTGATTATCAATGTGTTTCAGAGTGACCGTGATGAATGAGTAAGAAGCAAATATTTCATTGTGGGTTCTTCGTCTGTCATTCAGTATAAACCCACCTACTTGGGCCAGTGTTCTGAGGCATGTTCCGCGGTGCCCTGTGGCTCTGTGGTCACTCTGTTTGGGAACCTCCATGGACTGCCTGCCCCTGGGCCCTCACGTCTATAGGGAACTGGGGACTCCAAGCTCTGCAGTAAAGATACCTGTTTAACTTCACCCAACGTCCCATCATCTTTAACGTGGAGTCTGTTCCTAGCGCTGCTCTTCAAATACCCGGGTAATAGCATGGAAGTCCCCCCACCCCGCAGGGCCAGCACATCACAGTGACTGGTCACTGGATGCTGCTGCGGGGCCTGTGACAGCTCCCAGCCCCAGGGATGCTCCAGCCTTTACATTTCTGCTTCCCAACTTCACCCTGTAGGACATGCCTCCCTCGGGCAGGCGGTGGTGGTGCTGGGACCAGCGCCCTGCGGAAGTGGCGTTTCCAGCTGAGTGCACACATCACTCACCCATCCCGTGCATTGATTTACTTTATTAGTTAAAAAAGTTTAACTACAGTTGACATACAGTATCATTAGTTTCAGTTGTACAATATAGATTTTGAAGTGATCACTCTAATAAGTCTGGTTCCCACGTGACACCATACATAGTTATTACAGTATTATTGACTATATTCCCTGTGCTGTACTTTACATCCCTGTGACTTTATTATTTATTTAATCCTTACCTGAGGATATTTTCCCATTTATCTTCAAATAGAGTAGGGGGAAGGGAAAGAGAGAGAGAGAGAGAGAGAGAGAAACATCGATGTGAAAGAGACACATCGACTGGTTGCCTCCCTCATGACCCTGACCAGGGCTGCAACCCAGGTATGTACCCTTGACTGAAATCAAACCTGCGACTCATTGGTCCGCAAGCTGAAGCTCTAACCACGGAGCCAGGGCTCCGTGACTGTTTTTATAACTGGCAACTTGTACTTCTTAATGCCTCCCCCCTTTTGTCCATTCCCCCCACACGTTTATTTATGCAGCAGCATCCACTGAGCACCTGTGATGTACCAGGCATCTTGCACATGGTCATTGCCTCTCAGTTTACTGTAAGACAACCAAATGTCAGAGTACACCAGGACAGTGCTCCAGAGGGTCATAGACACAGGCGATCACAACTCTCTGTCCCTGGGTGTGTGCCTGGAAGGCCTCACAGTGGGCAACCTTTGAGCTGGGTCTTGAGTAACAAGACAGCCTTCTTGGCCGAGGGCGCAGAGCAGGGAGAGTGCTGGGCACCCTGGAAAGGGGATTGGTTCCCTGCGGCCTGAAAAACGGGAGGCTGGAGCTGGGCCAGACCCAGGTGGTGGGGAAGAGCCCGGGGCCACTTCAATGGTCAGACCTTATGAAAAGCAATAGAGAACCTCAGTGGCCTAGGTTACAAGTGGTCCAGTCATTCGTCCTCCCTGTGACCTGTTGGGCCGTTTCTCTGGGCCACAGTCAAGCCCTTGCTTTTCCCAGTAGCTTCTGGCTCCTGCTCTTCTCTCTTCAACGTTCTCTTCCTCATCTTCTTAAAATCTCTGCCCCGTGCCCCATGCCTGCCTTCCTTCCCTGAGGAGCACGTGAAGGCTGCACACGTCCCTGGACCCAGGTTTGGGATCACTGACACGCAGATGCCCGAACTGGGGGACATGGGGTGCTGGTGGGTGGCACACAGACATCCCGGTTGGTTTCACAGCACTGATAAGCCAGTTGGGTTCCAGAAGGAGTGGCCAAGTGAGGCCATCTGGCCCAATACTCAGGCCATAGGACAGCAAGGCAGGTGCATCCTGGTGCCCCCTGTGGTGGCGTGGGCGGGAAGACAGAGTGGGGGCAGTTTAGGATCACATTCACTTATACGTTTAAGTTATTTTTCCCTACTCTTTGTCAAGGACTTCTGTGGGGGTATCAGGTCTGTCCCGAGACGCGTCCGCACATGCTTCCCGGCCTCGCTGCAGCTGTCGGTGTGCGACGGGCCAGTCCCTGCAAGAGGTGGGCTGAGAATGCCAGAGGGCCGGGTTTCATCCTCCTCTAAGGGCTGAGAAGTTGGACTTTCCAAGCGAGAACAGCAGAGAGCGTATCTGTGGCTCTGGGCAGGAGACAGTTATGGAAATTGCTGGATAGAGTGAAGAATGGATCCAACCAGGAGCTCAAGGGAGGGCCAGGTATGTGAGCACCACCTCCCACAGAACCCAAGCAATTAGGCCTTTGAGACAAATTGCAAGACAAAGGAGGCCTTTCTGCTCTTCACTTTGTCGTGCTTGGGGCCTGCTTGCGTTGATAAGTTTAGCAACTGTGTAAGCGCACATACCAGTTTTCCCATTAATGTGCTCCTTCTGTCTCAGAATCCCATCCAAGACTCCACACTGCATCGCGCTGCCAAGTCTCCTCCTCTCTGGTCTGTGTCAGCGTCTCAGACTTGCTTTGCTTTTCATGCCCTGAGAGCTGTAGAGAGTCCTGGCCAGGTAGCCTGTAGAATATTGCGTGTGGTGTTTTCTTGTGGTTAGTTACACTGGGACTAGGTTTTGGGAAGAATACCCCAGAGGTGAAGTGCCTTCTCAGTCCATCCTTTGAGAGGCATGTGCTATTGCTGGGCTGTGAGAAGGACCAGCCCAGTTGGATATTGCCCTGACTGGTGTCTGAGTTCTTTTCCCAGAACTTCAAAGCTATCTGTCTCCATCCCCCTTGTAACGCACACATCGTTTCTCTCACGTTGGTCTCTGCTTCCAAATGACTTTTTCCCCAAAGCCCTGGACCACATTCGTGTGCACAGGACCCGTGGTTTCCCTTTCCACGTGCAGTTTAGCTGCTCGGTGCTCCGTCAGGACCGAGGTGGTGCCAGCCCCCAAAGAATGGAAGTTGTTTCCATGGAAGTTGCAGAAAGGTGTTAAAGATGGGGCTAGCCCTCGTGTCCCTGTTTTTCATGTCTGGTTCTTGTGTGGCTGATGAAGTACAAGGTTCTTTCCCAGGCTAATCAAACTTGCAAGACTGAAACAAGAAGCAGAATGGCAGTTTTATTCATTTTCAATTGATCCATCTATCAAACATTTTCAGAGCATCTATGGTATGCTGGGCTGTTCAAGTGTTGGGGATACACTAATAAACAGGCAAGAACCTGCCCGTGGGGAGCTTAGTCTGTAATTCTAGTGGGAGACAGCAAAACATAAACCAATAAGGTATAGAAAACATCAGAAGGGGATCGGTTATGTGGCTAAAAAATAAAGCAGGGGAAAGCAGTAGGGAGTACAGGTTGCGTGTGTGTGTGTGTGTGTGTGTGTGTGTGTGTGTGGGGGGGGGTGCGCGCGCGCACGCTTTTAGAGAAGTAATCAAGGAATGCATAACGAGAAGATAACAGTTGCGCAGAAATCTGAAAGAAAGGCCCTGGCCAGTTTGGCTCAGCGGTTGGTACAGAGAAATCTAAAAGAAAGGGAGGATGGGTCCGGAGAGGTGTAGGGAGGAATGCTTCAGGGAGGAGGAACAAAAGCAAAGGCCCAGGGCGGAGCGAAGCCTGCCCCTGCCCCAGGAGGAGGCTGTGTGGTGAGTGGCAGCAAGAGGAGGGAGCAGTAGGGATGAAGCAGAGAGTAAACTCCAGCCTTGAAAGTCAGTCTGACGACTGGCTTTTTCTTTGCACAAGGCGGGAGGCCGGAGAGCATTTTTTAAAAAAATTGTGGTAAGGAATACTTAATTTAACATGAGATCTACCTTTAAAATTTTTAAGTGCACAATATAATACTGTTAACTGCAGGCACAGTGTTGTATAGTAGATCTCTAGCATGGATTCATCCAGCATAACTGAAACTTTGTACTCATTGAACAGAAAACTCCCTTTTTCTCTCTCCTGCAGCCCCTGGCAACCACCATCCGCTCTGGGCTATAGCTCACCATACCCCCCGCATCCCGCTCACCCTACCCTGCGTCTCGGCCCCTCTGAGGAGCAGCAGCAGAGATGAAGCTATGCCTCTGGGCAGTCTCAGGGGGTGTCAGTGACTGGCTCTGGGGCAGGGGCATTCCTCCCACTTCCCAGCTGTGACTGGTGTTTTCCACTTACAGGAGAGCTGATGGAAACTTCCAGGTTCCAGACCCTGCCTGCCTACAAGGGGCTCTGCCCTGCTGAGTTCAGGGAAATATTTCCAGACTCAGATGTGTGGCTCTGGGGACAGAAAGCACACTCACCATCTTCCCTGAAGTCTGAATGGAACCTCCCCACTAAATGAGAAATCCAAGATCCCCATCTCCCAATTCTGCCAAAAGCCTCTCCAGTGACTAAGCCTGAGAGCTGGCTGGCAGGTGGAGGCAGGTGGAGGTGGATCCCGAGATGCCTTGGCAGGTTTGCTGACTGGCCTCTGGGCTTAAAAGCCAGCCTTGGAGCACAGACTAGCCCCTCCCATGTGCAGCAAAGTTCAGCAGAGGCAGCCACCGACTGTAAATCACTCAAAGCTTCAAATAGGTTGCTGAGATCCTGGGAGGCCTGGAACTTGCAGACAAAACAGCGTCAGACAACATCAGAGTAGGATTCAAAGGGAGATCTCAGCATGCACGGAACTTTGCTGAGAAGAATGCCACTTTGATTTTTTCATTATTTTCTTTTTAATCGCTTTATTATTTTTTTCTCTTTTTTCTTTCATAGCTTTTATTTTTCTTTCCTATTCTTACTTTATTTTTTTTCTCTTTCTGTCTCTCCTTTTTTCCTTTCCATAATTTTTTCTTTTTTCTTTTTTACCATTTTCCTGTTCCCATTTTTTATTATTATTATTTTTCTTTCTCTTCTTTCCTTTCATATTCTTTTTTTTCTCCTTTTCTCTCTTTTTAAAATCATTTTTATTTTTCAATTACAGTTGACATAAAATATTATATTAGCCCAGTGATTAGATACTATAAAACTTATTAAGTGATCAACCCCCAAAAATCTCATACCCATCTAATACATACATAGTTATTAGAATATTATTGACTATATTCCCTATGCTGTACTCTACACCCTCATAACGACACTATAACTACTCATTTGTACTTCTAAATTCCTTCACCTTTTTCACCCATCAACCCAACCCCTCTCCCTTCTGGCTACCATCAACATGTTCTCTGTATCTATGAGTGTTTCTGTTCTGCTTGTTCAATTATTTTGATTTTTAGATTCAACTATTTATAGATATGTATTTATTGCCTTTTTCTTGTTCATATTTTTTATACTTTTTTCCCTTCTTTTTCTTAATAAAAGACCCTTTAACATTTCATGTAATACTGGTTTGGTGGTGATGAACTCCTTTAGTTTTGTCTTACCTGAGATCTTTCTCTGACCTTCAATTCTAAATGAGACCTTTTCTGGCTAATCTTGATTGTAGGTCTTTGCTTTTCATCACTGAATATTTTGTGCAAAATCCTTCTGGCCAGCAAAGTTTCTGTTGAGAAATCAGCTGACAGTCTTATGGGAGCTCCCTTATAGGTAATTAACTGCTTTTCTCTTGCCTCTTTTAAGATTCTCTCTTTGTCTTTAACCTTTTGCATTTTGATTATGATGTGTCTTGGTGTGGGCCACTTTGGATTCATCTTGTTTGGGACACTCTGTGCTTCCTGGACTTGTATGTCTATTTATTTCACCAGGTAAGGAAAGTTTTCTGTCATTATTTTTTCAAATAGGTTTTCAATTTCTTGCTCTCTCTCTTTTCCTTCTGGCACCCCCATCATGTGAATGTTGGTACACTTGCAGTTGTCCAGAGGTTTCTTACACTATCTTCATATTTTTGGTTTCTTTTTTCTTTTTGCTGTTCTAATTGGGTGATTTTCACTTCCTCATGGTCCAAATCTTTGATTTGGTTCTTGGTGTTCTCTGCCCTACTGTTGATTCCCTGTGAATTATTCTTTATTTCAGTTGTGTATCCTTTATTTCTGACTGGTCCTTTTTTATGTTATTGATTTTCTCACTAATTTCCTTGATGTTCTCACTAAGTTCCTTGAGCATCCTTATAACCATTGTTTGGAACTCTGTATCTGGTAATTTGCTTGCTTCCATTTCATTTAGTTCTTTGTAAGAAGATTTCTGCTGTTCTTTCATTTGTAACATGTTTCTTTGTCTCCTCAATTTGGCTGTTTCCTTATGTTTGTTTATATGTATTAGGTAGAGCTGCTATGTTTCCTGGCCTTGGTAGAGTGGCCTTGTATAGTAGGTTTCCTGAATGCCTCCCAAGTCACCTGAGCTGGGCATTCCAGGTGCACCCCTCTGTGTACTGTCCTGTTGTAGTTGAGCCTAGATTGCTGTTGGTGTCCCTGGGAAGGATTGACTTCCAGGCCAATCAGCTGTGAGGACCAGCTGTAACTACAGCTGAAGAGTTGCTATGTAGTAGCCAACTCTGTGGAGCAGGACTTACTTCGTGGGGCTTTGTGTTCACTAAGTCTGCCCCTTGAGTGTGTTGCTTGTAGAGGTGGTAGGGTGGTAATCTGTTGTGGTCTGAAGCTGACCACCAGGTGCATTTGCTCTGGGGCCTCTAGGGAGATGCAAAGTCAACCACTGCCTATGCCCTGCGTAGGGCCACCCAGCATGCAGTAAAGAGCAATCTTCAGGAGGCTGCTACTTGTGATGGGCTTAGAGGTGCCAAGGAGAGGCCAAGTTGTGAACCAAGGCCAGCTGCTGCTAGTGCTGGGCCTGGGGCCACTTAGTGAGAGATACAGGGCACACTGAGGCCAGCTGCTGCTTGTTTGAGAGATTTTAGGAAAGTCTGAAGCATGAGCCAAGACAGGCCATTCATATGGAAAACCCACTGGAAACAGCTTGGATAAGCCTGCAAGTTAGGTGGGGCGGGCAGGGAATCACCAGGGCAGGGCAAAGAGTGTGAGCCAGGTTGATGGAAACTCATATGGTGGCTGCCTGTTAGCTCTGTGGTGGGGAGGGCTCAGCAAAAGAACAATGGCCTCTGCCAGCACTATTTTCTAGGTGATATCTGTCACCCCTCCCCAGCTCTTGCCCTGGTGCCAGAAAAGGTAGTTCCTCCCTGTGTGACCCTGGTTCATTTCAAGCTGCTGCCCCAATGCTAGAGCTCAGAGGGAGCTGAGTCTGAGTAAGTCCATGTGCAGGTTCTTTAAGAGGAACTGCCTGAGATTCTAGCCGCCTCTCTGTTACTCAGCCACAATCCACAGACATTGGGACTTTTCTTCTTGGCACTGGAACCCTGGGCTGAAGGGTCTGGTGTGAGGCTGGGACACTTCACTCCTCAGGGGGGACCTCCACAGCCAAGATTTCCCACCACATGTATACATGTGGGTCTAGCCTTCCTAAGCCTCCTATCAATCTTGATGTGGCTTCTCCTTTAATTCCCTAGTTGTAGGACTTCTATTTAGCCAGATTTCAGGTGGTTCTAAATGATTGTTGTTCTATACTGTAGTTGTAATTTTGATGTGGTTGTGGGAAGAGGCAAGTACCACTTTTAACCTACACTGCCATCTTGACCACTATGTCCTTTTTCTTCTCATATTCTTTTTCTTTTATTATCCTTGTTCTCCATCCTAATTATCTTTCCTTTTGTATTTGTTTTTGCTGTTGTTGTTGGGTTCTTTTGTATGTTTTTGTTTTGTTTCTTGTTTTGTTGTCTTCTGTTTTTTTCTGTCAGCAACTGTATAACAACTCACATGGTGTGATTGGGGTTGAGCCTCACAGCCAGCCAGCCCAAGGGGAAATTCAACCCATGAACATAAAAATAACAATCAAGACCCAATAACAACAGGAGAGTCCAAATAACTCATACAAGGGACATTTCTAGAGCCAAAGAGACTGAAACACTGGGCCCCACAGGACACTTACTACATAGGGTCACCTCACAAAGACTGGGAGTCATAGCAATTCTAATACATAGAAACAAGCACAAAGAGACAAAGAAACAACCCCCAAAAGAAAGAAAAGAAGGAATCTCCAGAAGAAGAGTTAAAAGAAATGATGGCAAGCAATTTATTAGACAAAATGTTTAAAGTAACAGTTATAAGAATGTTTAAGAAAGTTAGTGAGAACTGCAAGGAACTTAATGGAAACTTAGTGGGAAATAAATCAGCATGAAAAAGGACATAAAAACCGCAAATAAGAACCAGTTGGAAATGAAGAGTACCATATCTGACATCAAAAATACACTGGGAGGAATTAAAAGTAAGCTGGATGAAGCAGAGGACTGAATCAGTGACTTGAAAGATAAGGTAGGAAAAAACCAACCAGAACAACAAAAAGAAAAACAAAAACAAACAAAACAACAGAATAGTTTAAAGGAACTTTAGAACAATATGAAATGTAACAATATCCACATCATTGGAGTACCAGAAGGAGAAGAAAGTGCGCAAGAGATAGAAAACCTGTTTGAAGAAACTACGACAGTAAACTTTCCTAGTCTGGTAAAGGAAAAAGTCACACAAATTCAGGAAGCACAGGGAAGCCCAATCAAGATGAACCCAAAGGACCCACACCTAGACACATCATAATTAAAATGGTAAAGATTTAAGACAAAGAGATAATTTTAAAGGAAGCAATAGAGAGTCAGTTAATTACCTACAAGGTAGTTTCCATAAGGGTGTCAGCTGATTTCTCAACAGAAACACTTCAGACAAGAAGGAATTGGCATGAAGCATTCAAAGAAATGGAAAGCAAGGACCCGAAACCAAGACTACTCTAGCTAGCAAGGCTATCATTTAAAATTGAAGGTGAAATAAAGACCTTTTCAGACAAAAAAAAAAAAAAAAAGGATAAAATTACTACCAAAACAGTATTGCAAATAATGTTAAAAAGACTGCTTTAAGAAGAAGAAATATTTATAGAGAGGAACATAGGCATAAAGAATAAAATGGCAATAAATACCTATCAATAATAACTTTAAATGTAAATGGATTAAATACTCCAATCAAAAGACATAGAATAGCTTAATGGAAAAGAAAACCTGACTCACCCTGGCCAGTTTGGCTCAGCAGTTAGAGTGTTGTCCTGCGGTCCAGAGAGACCCGGGTTCAGTTCCCACCTTGGTTGCAGTTTGTCCCCAGCCCTGGTTGGTCATGTGGGTGGCAGCCACTCAATGTGTCCCTTTCATGTTGATGTTTCTCTCTTCCTTTCTCTCCTTCCCACTCTAGTTGTACAAAAAATGGAAAAATGTCCTTGGGTGAGAATAAAAAAAAAAGAAAGAAAGAAAGAAAGAAAACCTGACTCATATATGTGCTGTCTACCTCAGAATAAAAGATTCACATAGACTGAAAGTGAAGGGATGGAAAAAATATTTAATGCAAATGGAAACAAAAAAACAAAATCTGGGGTAACAATACCTATATGTGACAAAATAGACTTTAAAACAAAGGCCATAACAATAGACAAAGAAGGTCACTACATAATGCTACAAGGATTGATCCAAGAAAAGGACATAAGACTTGTACACATATATGCACCCAATATAGGAGCATATAAATATATATAAAAAGTCTTGTTTGACTTTAAGGAAGAAATAGCAGCAATACAGTCATAGTAGGGTACTTTAATACCCCAATATAATCACTGGATAGATTGTCCAGACAAAATTAACAAGGCAACAGTAACCTTAAATCATACACTAGATCAGATAGATTTACTTGATATTTAAAGAACATTTCATCCCAAAGCTGCAGAATATGCCTTCTTCTCAAGTGCACATGGAACATTCTCAAAGATAGACCCTCTGTTAGGACATGAAATAAGTCTTAACATATTCAAGAAGATTGAAATCATATGAAGCAACTTCTCAGAAAACAATGGCATAAATCTAGAAATCAACCACAATAAAAAAAAAACATCAAAAATGCTCAAACATATGGAGGTCAAATAACATGTTACTAAACAATGAATGGATTACCAAAGAGATCAAGGAAGAAATAAAAAATTACCTGGAAAAAATAAAAATGAACACTCAATAGCCCCAAATTTATGGGACACAGCAAAAGCAGTCCTGTGAAGGAAGTTCACAGACTTATAGGCCTACCTCAGGAAACAAGAAAATCTCAAATAAACAATCTAAGCCTACACTTAAGAGAACTAGAAAAAGGACATATATGAAAAACCCACAGCCAATAATATACTCAATGGGAAAAAACTAGAAGCATTTCCTTTAATAACAGGAACAAGACAGGGATATCTGCTTTCACCACTCTTATTCAACATAGTGCTGGAATTCCTAGCCACAGTGATCAGACAAGGAAAATAAATACAAGGTGCCCAAATTGGAAAGGATGAAGTTAAAGTCTTTATTCGCAGATGACATAATATTGTACATAGAAAACCCTAAGGACTCCACCAAAAAACTTCTAGATTTAATCAATGAATTTGGCAAAGTAACAGGATACAAAATTAATATTCAGAACTCAGTGGCATTATTATATACCAATAATAAACTCTCAGAAAAAGACACTAAGATAACAATTCCATTTATTATTGCAGTAAAAAAAATAAGGTACCTAGGAATAAACTTAACCAAGTAGGTAAAAGACCTGTACTTGGAAAACTACAGGACATTGAAAAAAGAAATAGAGGAAGATGCAAACAGATGGAAGCATATACCATATTCATAAATTGGAAGAATTAACATAATTAAAATGTCCATACTACTCAAAGCAATCTATAGATTCAATTCCTATTAAAATACCAATGGCATATTTCAAAGATTTATAAAAATATTCCAAAAATTTATATGGAAACAAAATAGACCTCAAATAGCCTCAGCAATCTTGAGAAAGAAGAACAGAGTTGGAGGGATCACAATATAAGATATCAAACTATACTAAAAAGCCACTATAATTAAAACAGCCTGCTACTGGCATAAGAATAGGCATATAGACAATGGAACGCAACAGAGAGCCCAGAAATCAACCCACACCTTTATGGTCAACTAATATTTGACAAAGGAGGCAAGAGCATACAATGAAATATAGTCTCTTCAATAAATGGTATCAGGACCCTGGCTAGTTTGGCTCAACAGTTAGAGCATCAGCCCACAGACCAAAGAGTCATGGGTTCGATTCCTAGTCAAGACCATGTACCTGGGTTGCAGGTTTGATCCCCGGTCCCTGTCAAGGTCATGCAGGAGGCAACTAATTGATGTGTCTCTCTCACATCAATGTTTCTCACTCTCTCTCTCCTTCCCTCTCTTCCACTCTATTGAAAAAATCAATGGAAGAATATCATTGGGTGAGGATTAACCAAAAAAAAAAAAAATGGTGTGGGGAAAATTGGGCAGGTACATGCAAAAATATGAAACTAGACCACCGAAGTACATCATACACAAGAATAAACTCAAAATGGATAAAATACTTTAATGTAAGTTGTGAAACCATAAAAATCCTAGAAAAAAACATCAGCAATAAAATCACAGACATCTCTTGTAGCAATATCTATGAAGGCAAGGGAAACATAGGAACTAATAAATAAATAAATGAGACTATCTCAAACTAAAAAGCTTCTGCACATCAAATGAAACTATCAACCAGATGAAAAGAACATATTTGCCAATGATACATCTGATAGGATCTGATAGGGGTTAATTTTCAAAATATATAAAGAATTTATACAACACAACACCAGGAAGACAGACAATCCAATTAAAAATGGGGAAAGGACCTGAATAGACACTTCCCCAAAGAGCATATACAGATGCCCAACAGACCTGAAAAATGCTCAAGGTCACTAATCATTAGGGGGATTAAAATTAAAATGACAAGTATCACTTCACACCTGTCAGAATGGCTACTGTCAATAAATCATCAACAACAACAACAACAAACAAATGCTGGAGAGGATGTGGAGAAAAGGGAATCCTAGTGCAATCCTGGGTGGGAAAGCAAACTGGTGCAGCCACTGTGGAAAACAGTATGAAGTTTCCTAAAAAATTAAAAATGAAACTACCTTTAACCCAGTTACCCCACTTCTGCATGTATATCCTAAGAATCTCAAAACACCAATCAGAAAAAATATATGCACCCCTGTGTTCATCATAGCAGTGCTATTTATAATAGCTAAGATCTGGAAACAGCCCAAGTGTCCATCAGTAGATGAATGGATAAAATATGGTACATTTACACAGTGGAATACTATGCAGCTGTAAAAAAAAAAAGAAGAAAATCTTACCTTTTGTGGTAATCTGGATGGACCTGGAGATTTTTTTTAAATTCTTTTTTCTTTATTGGAAGGAAGGGAGAGGGAGAGAGAGAGAGAGAAACATCGATGAGAGAGAACATCAACTGGCTGCCTCCTGCATACCCCACTGGGGATCGGGCCCACAACCTGGGCATGTGTCCTGACCAGGAATTGAACCAGCGACCTCTTGGTGCATGGGTTGACACTCAACCACTGAGCAACACCATCCGGACGGACCTGGAGATTTTTATGCTAAGAGAAATAAGCCAGTCATAGAAATACAAATACTATATGATCTCACTATTACATGGAATCTAATGAACAAAATAAACTGATGAACAAAATAGACCAAAAAAGCGTGGATACATGGAACAGACTGAAAAATGTCAGAGAGAAAGGGGGTGGAATGGGTTGGATAAAGGAAAGTGAAGGTATTAGCTGAAGAACCTATATACATAGCCCATGGACACAGACAATAGTGTGGTGAGGGCCTAGGGAGGGGAGTACAGGGGTTGGGGTGGAGGTGGGTTGGGGGGGAATTTGGGGGACATCTACAATAGTGTCAATAATAAAAATTAAATTAAGGAAAGAATGGGGTAGGAGCTTCTAGTGCTGTCATTGTTCTATTTCTTGACTTGGATGGTAACTACATAGGTGTGTTTACCTTTTAGTTATTTATTACTAAATAGCATTTATGTTTTATAAAAAATTTTTATAAAACATATAATGCGTGCCCTCATTCTGTCTGTACCTAACTTCAGTACTTATCAGATACTTGGACATGTCCCAAATCCTGTCTCACTGAGTCTTCTCTGTGTGTGTCTCTCTGGTGTATTAGGTCATCCAGACCCACTCGTTCAGTTTTGCCCCTCTCTTCTCTTCCTACCCCACTTTCAAGACTTGGTTTCATCAATCATCTCTGCCTCTTTGTTGCTTTCTTCCTTTGAGACTTCTCAGATCTCTCTTCTACCCTTAAAGAAAAATTCCTTTTCTTCACCTTTTCTGTCCACCACCCTACCTTCAACACAATTCTAAATTTTGTATTCTAATGTGTTGGTAATCCATACCCATTACACTTGAACGCACACAAATGGACCACAAGCCCACCCTGGGACCTTGGGTGCTCTAGGTGGAGAAGCCCTGGACACACAGCTCTTAGCTTTCTTCCCAATATCCTTTCCTAAATGAATGGCAGGTCCCAGGACTCTCCCACTGACTACTGGGTAGCTATGCTGGCTCAGCAGTGGGCCGGAGCTGGCTTATCTTGGGCCACGTGGATCAATTGTGGGCATCTCTTTGCAGCTTTATGTTGATAGCTTGAAATTGGCCATACACTACAATGTGTTACATGTATGGATATCCTGGCAAGGCTAAAAACTAGGTGTTTTGTTTGTTTGTTTGTGTTTTTGTTTTTTGGCGATGGTGGTGGTGATTAAACCTTCCCCAGCACTCCACAGCCCGAAAGCCATGCCTGTTTCCTAGTCTCACTGTTTGCTGGGCCAGCTTCTCAGATTGACACCCTCACCTTTCAGACCTGCCTGCGTCATTCATCCCTCCCCACCTGTTACCAACCACCCAGTTCAACCTGCAACACCCTCCAAACCTTCCAGAAGAAACGTATGAACCAAATATTCTGAAACTACCACCGAGTGAATTGGATCCATAAGGGCACTTGTGAAAAATACATTTTTTCCATCTGCTGGTTTGGCTCAGCTGTTGGCACGTGGGTCTGCAGAACGAAGGTCACAGGTTTGATTCCCTGTCAAGGGCACCTAACTGGGTTGCAGGTTTGATTCCCGGCCCTGGTCAGGGTCATGTGGGAGGCAACCAATCAACGTGCCACTTTCACATTGATGTCTCGCTTTCTCTCCCTTCCTCTAAAAAAATCAAGGGAAAAATATCCTCAGGTGAAGATTATTTAAAAAAAAAAATACAGTTTTTCCATCTCTTAGACTGTCTAAATTAGAATCTCTGGGGTAGGGACCAGGAATTTATATATTAAACAGGAACCCTAGGTAACTTGGGTGAACAGCCAGTCATTGCTCGAGTACAACCATCCATCTGCGCTCTCTCTTAAACCTCTGCAGAGACAAATTCTTTTTGATTTTTTTATTTTATCCTCACCTGAGGACTTTTTTTTTTTTTCATTTATCTTCAGATACAGCAGGAGGGAGAGAGGGAGGAAGAGAGAGAGAAACATGGATGTGAGAGACACATCGAGTGGCTGCCACCCACATGACCCCAACTGGAACCGGGGACAAACTGCAACCGAAGTACGTGCCCCCAGCGGGAACCAAACCCAGGACTCTCCGGTCAGCGGGTGGACACTCTAACCGCTGAGCCAAACCAGCCAGGGCTGTAGAGACAAATTCTTACCACTTCCCAAGGTGCCTATTTGATGTGCGGGTAACCTTGATTGAGGAGGTTCTTTCTCATGTTGAGTCAAGTCTGACCTGGAGACGCTGCCACGTTCCCAGTCGGTCCTTTAATCCCTTCTGTGCTCTGCTGATCGAACCCAGCTCTGCACAGTGTTGCTTGTAGGACAGACCTGAGAGTGGCCTCCAGCACGATTCTGTGATTTCCCAAAGGCAATGGAAGGGCAACTATGTTCAAGAGAATGGTACTTTCCACCGGGTAGAGAAGGGAGTTCTCCACAGATGTGGGTTGCCAGGACTGGAGCTCCTCTGAAACCTTGAGACTTGTCACTTTAAACTTACCGCTGGATCTGATGCAAAATCTGATAGTTACAGGGTTCAGAGACCTACCACTGGGGCAACATGACTTTAGAAAGAGACAGTGTATTTCTTCATGAGTCTAGAATCTGGAAACCAGTGTCCAGGTGCCATGCTAAGAAAATGGTCTTGACGAAGGGAGAAAGTACACCTTTCCTAAGAAAAGCTTTCATAGGTTACTAGTTAACGTTTGAAAACTGAGCAATTCTTCTGTAATACTGGGAATTGGGAAAACTGTCTCTGACATGTAGAAAGATACAAGATCCCTGAACTAGGCATCCTTCCAAGGATTAGGGCCACTATTACTATTGTGCTTAATCCAAAAATAATAATCTAGAAAAAGGCTTAGGCCACCCAAATATTCTCTACAGCTGAGCAAACTATTCCTTGCTGAGCACTTTGGAAAGATGCTTAACTTTTTCAGACAGATGGTGACATTTCATTCAATTTCACCAATAGTTGAAGATCTCGTGGGATGCATATTCTCTTTCTGTAATATATATAAATAATATATAAATATATAATAAATACTCTATAATAAACAAATATAATATAATTATAAATATAAATATGAAAATATATAAAACTATAAATATATATTATGTAACTATGTATATATAACATTTTATATATAAACTATAACATATACAAAACACTATATATTATATAAAACTATATAATATATTCTCTCTATGTATAATATATTATATTCTAATATAATATAATATAATATAATATAATATAAATAACATATAACATATTGTCTGTGTTTGTGTGTGTGTATCACATCTCTTTTGTCTTCAACAGTTTTAGAAGTAGATTAATAGAACCACTTTATCTTTTTAAAAAAATATTTTTATAATTTTTCAGTTACAGATGACATACAATATTATATTAGTTTCAGGTGTACAACCCAGTGATTAGACATTTATATAACTTATGTAGTGACCCCCTGATAAGTCTAACACCAACTTGGCACCATACATGGTTATTACAATATTATTGACTGTATTTCCTACGCTTTACTTTATATCCCCATGACTATTTTATAACTACCAATTTGTACTTCTTAATCCCTTCACCTTTTTCAGCCATCCCTTCTACCCTGTCCCACCTGGAAACCATCAAAATGTTCTTTGTATCTATGAATCTGTTTCAGTTCTGCTTGTTTGTTTATTTTATTTTATTTTTCAGATTCCACATATAAGTGAAATCATGGCATTTGTCTTCCTCTCTATTTCATTTAACACAATACCCTCTAGGTTCATCCATGTTGTTGCAGATGGTAAGGTTTCATTCATTTTCTTGCTGGGTCATATTCCATTGTATAGATGCACCACTTCTTCTTATTCATTCATCAATTGGTGGACACTTAGGTTGCTTCCATATTTTGGCTATTGTAAATAATGCTGCAATGAACATGAATGTATAATCTTTTTGATTTAGTGTTTTAGATTTTTTCTGATTAATGCCCAGAAGTGAAATGCTGGGTCCTTCTTTGTCTCTTGTTATATAGCCTTTGTTTAAAATTTTATTTCGTTTGGCCCAGACATGTGGCTCATTGGATTGAGTGTTGTCCCATGGACTGAGAGGTCCTGGTTCAATCCCTGGTCAGGGCACATGCCTGGGTTGTGGGCTCAATCCCTATTATGGGGCATGCAGGAGGCTGCTAATTGATGTTTCTCTCTCACATCAATGTTTCTCTCTCTCTCTTCCTTCCCATCTCTCTAAAAAATCAATAAAAGTATATTTTAAAATAAAATATATTTTGTCTGGTATAAGTATTGCCTCCCCAGCTTTTTGTTTGTTTTTATTTTCATGAAATATCTTTTTCTATCCCTTTACTTTCAGTCTGTGTATATCTTTCTATATGAAGTGAGTCTCTTGTACACAGCATATGTAAGGGTTTTGTTTTGTTATCCATTTAGCCACCACATGTCTTTTTCTTTTAATTTTTATAATTGATTTTAGGGAGAGAGAAACTTCAATGTGAGAGAGAAACATTGATCGGCTGCCTCCCACATGCATCCTGACAAAGGATCAAACTCACCACTTTTTGATGTACGGGACAATGCTTCAACCAACTGAGCCACACTAGCCAGGGCCCTCCACATGTCTTTTGATCAGAGCATTTAATCCAACTGCATTTAAATTAATTGTTGATAGATATGTATTTATTGTCATTTTATTATTCATATTTTTTATCTTCTTTTTCTTCCTTCTTCTTAAAGGAAGACCCTTTAACATTTCTTGTAATATTGGTTCAGTAGTGATAAATACTTAGCTTTTTCTTGTCTGAGAAGCTTTTTATCTGTCCTTTGATTCTAAATGATAGCTTTATTGGGTAATCTTGGTTGTAGGTTCTTGTTTGTCATTACTTTGAATATGTTTTGCCACACCCTTCTGGCCTACAAAGTTTCTGTTGAGAAATCATCTGACAGTCTTATGAGAACTCCCTTGTAGGTAACTAACTGCTTTTCTCTTGCTGCTTTTAAGATGCTCTATTTGTCTTTAGCCTTTTGTACTTCAATTATGAATTGGTGCGGGCCTCTTTGGGTTCATCTTGTTTGGGACTCTCACCAGAGCGAAGAGTTTTCTGCTATTATTTTTCCAAAGAGGTTTTCAGTTTCTTGTTACTGCACACTCCACATCACCTACCTGGACACAAACTCGACAAATGATCTACTTACCTGAGTCATCCAAGCAGAGATTAAGTTATCTAAGGAGATGGTTTAAATGATGGGCTTGCGGTGAAGTTGCCAGATGGACTAAAATAAAGGCTTTTCTCCAAAAGACATTTGTCCTAGTTATCTAGCAGGCAGGGCTTGTTATATGATTTGTCCATTTATCTTACTGTTTATGCCAGCATGGCGAGATGGAAAAATGACTCCATGTGGCTGCACACAGACATTCAGATAATTTCATTTAGTATAATGAATGATAGGGTTGAAGTTCAGTCCACCTTCCATTTGTCCTCCGTTTGTTCTTTCTTTCTTTTAAAAAAAATTTGTCTTTATTATTGAAAGTATTACAAAAGTCCTTTCCCTTTCTCTCCTATTGAACCCCCTCCTCCCTGCTCCCACCCCACTCCTGCCTCCCCACACTATTGACTGTGTCCATTGGTTATGCATATATGCATAGAAGTTCTTTGGTTTATTTCCTCCCAGCCCCTCTCCCCTCTTCCCTTTGAGGTTTGTTAGTCTAACAACCAATTTGTACTTCTTTTTTTTTCTTTAATCCTCACCTGAGGATATTTTTCCATTTATCTTCAGATAGAGTGGAAGGGAGAGAGAGCGAGGGAGGGAAAGAAACATTGATGTGAGAGAGACACATTGACTGGTTGCCTCCCGCAGGATCCCGACCACTGCCGGGAATCAAACTGCAACCAAGGTATGTATCCTTGACTGGAATTGAACCTGAGACTCTTTGGTCCACGGGCCAATGCTCTAACTGCTAGGCCAAACCAGCCAGGGCCCAATTTGTACTTCTTAATCCCTTCACCTTTTTCACCCATCCCCCCAACACCCCTCCCATATGGCAACCATCAAAAAATTCTCTGTGCTATGAGTCTGTTTCTGTTCTGCTTGTTTATTTGATTTGTAGATTCAATTGTTGATATATATATATATATATATATATATATATATATATATATATAGCCATTTTATTGTTCATATTTTTTATCTTCTTCTTCAAGATCCTTCAACTTTTCATATAATAATGGTTTCATGGTGATGAACTCCTTCAGCTTTTTTTTGTCTGGGAAACTCTTTATATGGCCATTGATTCTAAATGACAGCTTTGGAGGTAAACAACCATATAAAAATTACAACTAAACTACAGAACAACCATCATCCAGAACCACTTGAAATCCAGCTAATGGAAGTTCTACAACTACAAAATTAAAGAAGCAGCCGCATAGAGACTGGTAGGAGGGGCAGAGGCGTGAACGGGCTGGTCTTACACCCCTGTGTGGCGGATAAAAATCAGGAGGACACCTCGGCTGGGAAGGTCCTCCCTGAGGAGTGAGGGTTCCCTGTCCCACACCAGGTGCCCCGCTCAGGGTTCCAGTGCCAGGAAAAGAAGTCCCCACAACTTCTGATTGTAAAAACCAGAGGAATTGAGGCTGAGGGAGGCTGAGGCTTCTGGAGCCCCAGGCAGTTTCTGAGTAAGTCTGTGCTTGGGCCCTTTAAGAGTAACTTCCTGGGGCTCCAGCAGCCTCAGCCTCCCTCAGTCTCAAACCTGCTGGTTTTTCCAGCCAGAAGTTATGGGGATTCTCTTCCTGGCACTGGAACCCTGAGCTGGGCTCCTGGTGTGGGACAGGGACCCCTCACTCCTCAGGAAGGACCTTCCCAGCCAAGGTGTCCTCCTGATTTTATCTGCCACACATGGGTGTGGGACCAGCTCTTCCTAGCTGCCACCCCTCCTACCAGTCTTGATGTGGCTTCTTCATTAATTTCGCAGTTGTAGGACTTCCAGGCAGCAGAGTTTCAGGCAGTTCTGAATGATGGTTGTTTTGTAGTTTAGTTGTCATTTTGATGGGTTGTGGGAGGAGGTGAGTACTGCATTTACACCACCATCCTGATTGGAAGTCCTTTTCTTTTATTCTTGCCTTCTTTTGATTTACTTGAAAAGTAATGTTTAGTATTCTATTTTATCTCCTTAACTGATTTTAAATAAAGGCAAAGGTCTTAGTTTAACATATTTTGGTGATTTCTCTAAAGATTGTACTATATATTCTCAATCTATCACAGTCAAATTTTAATATTTACATCCAATGCAAGAACCTTATATCACTATAATTTTATTTATAGTCATAGCCATTTACTATTGTTGTGGCGCGAGAGAACTGAGAGACCACCAGAGCCAAATAGAGAGCAAAACCGGCCGGCAACTGATCCCGAGTTCTCGGAGATCAGCCCCAATATGCTTTATTACGTTCCTTTTATCCCTTACAGCTAAAGTTTAATGATATAAGAAAATAGGAAATTCTTGATATAATGTCCAGGGCTACAACAATGCTGTATAGAATTAGTTTGCCTTGCGGATAACAGGTACACCCGGGAACACCCAGGCATTTCAAGGTACATTGAGTCACACTTAGCCTCCAGCTGCACAAACACAATACAAGCCTAATTTCTTGAGATTGTGGGGGAGGTCCAGTCTCTGACTCAAGACCTCCAGGCTCTGTGGACTCTGTCAGACACATAGCCGGCCCCCAACAATTTCTTGGTTCAGGGGGTCTTTACAAAACAGGTTCAGCTAGAGGGCTTTATGGAGCTATAAACAAGTCAGCACAATAATTTACCAATCATCAAATATGGAGTTATAAACATGCCAGCACACTATATTGTCATACATTTTACTTCTACTTACATATAAATTATACAAAAACCACATTTTTATTATTTCTGCATTTTGCAGACAATATGCTTTTTTTAAAATCTTCACCTGAGGACATTTTTGTTTTTTGTTTTTTTCATTTTTTGTTCAGATAGAGTAGGAGTGAGAGAGAGGAAGAGAGAGAGAGAAACATCGACATGAAAGGGACACATCAAGTGGCTGCCACCCTCACGACCCAACCAGGGCCAGGGACAAACTGCAACTGAGATACATGCCCTTAGTGGGAACTGAACCCAGGTCTCTCTGGACCTCAGGCTGACACTCTAACTGCTGAACCAAATTGGCCAGGGCCACTTACATTTTCTAAGAAGATTTTTGCTCTGAGTAGATTTCTCAGTCTGCCTCCCCCTGCCCCCAGCCCACCCCAGCACTTTGAAGATATTTTTCACTTGTCTTGCAACTTCCATTCCTTCTATTAAGATCTTAACCACTATTATTTTTCGAGTTTGGCTGTGATATGTTCTTTTGTATTTATTATCTTTAGAGTTTGCTGAACTTTATGGGTCTTTATGCTGAACTTATCCTGGGTTTTCTTATATCAATTTTGGAAATAAAATGGCCACTGCCTCATTAAGTATTTCATTGCACATTATCTGTCCTGTCCTGGGCTCCAGGTGCATATGTGTTAGATAGACGTTTGCTCTTCTCCCACAGGAATCTTTTGGTCTATGTGCTTCTGAAAGTGGATAATTTCTAGTGACTTATTTTCAAGTTCATGATGCTTTCTTCAGCTGTATAAAGCCTTTAGTGAAGGCTATCTGATGAAATTTTAATTTGAGCATTGTACTTTTGTTGTTGTTGTTGTTAATCCTTACCCGAAGATGTTTTTCCATTGGTTTTTCAGAGAGAATGGAAAGGAGAGAGGGAGGGAGAGGGAGAGAAAAAGAAACATCAATGTTTGAGAGACACATCGATTGGTTGCCTCCTTCACGACCCTGACCAGGGCCAGGGACCAAACCTGCAACCCAGGTATGTGCCCTTGACTGGGAAACCTGTGACCCTTTGGTCAGTGGGCCAATGTTCTAACCACAGAGCCAAACCGGACAGGGCTGAACTTTTTAATTCTAGAATTTCCTTTTTTTTTTTTTTTAAGTTTCTGTTTCTCTGCTGAGATTTTCTACTTCTTTGCCCCTTCTTTCCATCTTTTTGGTAAATCCTTAAACATATTTATAATGACTGTTTTAAATTGCTCATCTGCTAAATTCAACAGGTAAGTTATCTACTTCATTATCTTGATTATGGACCACATTTTCTGAAATTTTTTTTCGTTGTCTAGTGTCTTTTAAAAAATTATTGCTTTGGGAATTATGAATGGTATATTTTAGAGACTGAATTATATCTCTTCCTCTGAAATGTGTTTTTGTTCTGGAAGGCTCTGAAACTACTGCTGGCTCACCTTGAGCCTCTGAAAGCTTGGCTTTTGGCTTTGTCATTGTCCTGGGACATAGCCTTTAGTCTTGGAGTGTGGTTCTTACTCTAAGATGTGGTCCATCTAGGTTTTCAGGGTTTTACTGAGTCCTGTCTAACTAAGTGGGACTTGAACTCAGAACACTGAACACTCATTTGCAGCTTTTTAACCCCCAAGTTGCTTGGCCCCCTCCTGCATGCCCCCCACTGGGGACTTGGCCCACAACCTGGGCATGTGCCCTGACTGGGAATTGAACCGGCGCCCTCTTGGTGCATGGCTAGACGCTCAACCAGTGAGCCACACTGGCTGGGCCAACTTCCGTCTCTTTAGCCACTTTCTACAGGACCACTTGTTTTGCTTTGTTTTGGGGCAGCCAGAGCGTCTCCTCAAGGGTCAAGCTGGTTAGATGTGGAGCTCAGTGCTATGCCTCTCTCCTTTCTGGGCAGAGGGTCTGCCACGTGGTGGGCTCTTGGTGCCTTCAGACTGTTGGTGTTTACGTTCTGACTGGGGTTTGTCAATGTTATTTGCAGTATGGTTAGTCCAATATTAACTATTCTCCCGTAACTAGAAGCAGAACCCACCTGAGGAGCTCTAAAAAATCGGGACGCTGAGTCCTCATCTCAGACCAATCCCATCAGAACTTCAGGGTGTGGAACCCAAGCGTCACTGCTTTTTAAAGGACCCCAGGTGACTTCTGTGTGTAACCAACATTACCGAAGTGTGTACCAAGTTAACACTTGAAATATTTATCGAGCCCTTTCAGTACTTTTCGTTAGTTATTTTTATATTCTGTGGTAGCCTTGTTATTTACAGACAAGAAAACTGAGGCTTAGATCTTTAAGTGTTCCATGGTTACACAGAATGTTCCAGAACCAGGATTTGAATGTAGCCAGTCTGTCTTCTGACCTGCAATGCAAATCCTCTACTTTACCATTGTGCACTGGGGGGATAAGCTTGGAAGGGAAGGCTCAAAAGTTTAGTTTGGAATGAATAATATTTAGCATATTGCCATAATTTATTTTAGAATTTCCCCTTTGTAGGACAGTTAGAATGTTGTCAATATTTTTACCATTATATATTATTTTGCATTGAATATTTTGTACATAGAGCTAAGTAAGTCTCTAATTATTTAGAATAAATTACTAGAAGAGAAATTAGATAGTCCATAGATAGGAACTTTTACAAATCTTGGTACACATCGCCAAGACCTCCAATAAATACATGAACACATAGCTGAAGGTAGATTTTTCACTGGGAAATAAATAGATTGTTTTTTTTTTCAACTTGGACATCTGCACTTGGAAATTTTATTTTTATTGTGTCTTTCTTGTCAGTGACATTACATGTATTGATCCTCACACCTGTCCATCGGAATGTGTGTGGTCCATTTGCCTGGTGGGCTTCCTGCTAGGATGGCGGTGGCTGGAGGGGAATGGAAGGGGGTGTCCTGTCCACAGCGCACACACATCTGTCCTGGGGGCAGCAGGTCCTTCAGCAACTGAGGCTGAGCTACAGCCACAGCCGGTTTGTCTCTTAAGCCGCCTAAGAATTTCCTTGCCAAGTTGCCTTTTCATAATTCCTAGCCACATTTATCTTTGGGGCAGTTTGTGAGACTTGGGGAAGGAATAAGATGAGGTTTAAAAAATGTTGCACTTTTTCTAGATTGACGACTAAAGTGAAGAAAAAGACAGGTGAACTGATGGCCAGATGTATGTCAGTCTGATTTGACTGAGACATAATCAAGAGAATGGTTTGATATTCTTAGTTCTTTCTTTTTAAAAAAATGTTTATGACAGACTGATAACTTGGCACTTATAGATATTTTCAAAGCATTGTTTCGAATAGAAAATGCAATGCAAATTGAGGCCAAAACTTCAGCACACACACAACTCTATAACGCAACACATCGTCTGGTTTTCTCTCTCTTTCATTATGTGTAGGTCAGGGAAGTAACTCCATTCATACTAAGGCAGCTGAAGATCTGCATCAAGGGCTTTAGGGTTTGTGTCTCGCCTTGAACTGCTGTGAAAGTACCAACACTGAAATGTGTACAAGCTCCCTGTGGCGTGAGGGTTCAGCTGGGGAGGCCAGGAAGGACCAGGACGAAAAATGAGAATGCATTCCAACGGAAAGGCATCAACTGTCTGCTTCGTACCAACTTCCTGAGCCGGTGGAGAGGCCTGAGACACGGCGGTCCGGGCGCACCCGCCGCGCTGGGCACTGTGCGTCCTGAAGTTTCATCACCATCCACAGGCCTACGTTTCTGGTATGAAACACCTTTTAAAACCACCAAACCCTACATGCACTCGAGGATCACTCTTATATCCTAAAACCCAGAGCTGAGTGGGTCGCCAGGCCTTCCTTATCACTTCCTTCAAGAAGGGTCATTTCCTGAGTAATTTCTTGGAATGGCCATCCAAAAATTGTTGACAGCCACTTTCTGGTCACTGCCTGCTCTTTAGATTTCAACACTCAGAGCTGGTAGTGTGGCCCTTCATAACGTTTTGCTGTGATTAATCACAGGTGGGGCCTGGAAATGGTGGCGATAGTTACCGCAAATGAGAATTTGCTTAGGAAAGGCGGCAAAGAACAAGAAATAGAAACAAAATTTTAAAGTTGGCTGTTCTAGTTCCAATTCGTGCTGAATCACGGTTTTGTCGTAGTACATGCAGATCGGGGAGGAGAGGGGTGGAGAATGAGCTCGTGGGCCTGGATTGCACTTGTGTGTAGAAGCTGCAGCGAGAATCCAGACCTAGGGGCAGATGGTCACGAACTCCAGCCACCGGCCAGACGTGCTCTCGGTGGGTCTGTGAGTTGTTATCCCGCATGTTTCAGTTGTCCTTTCTTTTTTGTGAATCTTTACCTGAGGACAATTTTTCCCCCATTTATCTTCAGATAGAGTGGGGGAGAGAGAGAAAGAAGGAAAGAGAAACATTGTCATGAGAGAGATGCATCGACTGGTTGCCTCTCGCATGACCTGGACCAGGGCCAAGGATGAACTGCAACCAAGGTATGTGACCTTGACCGGAATTGAACCCGTGACTCTTTGGTTTGTAGGCCGACGCTCCAACTACTGAGCCAAACTGGCCAGGGCTTCAGTTTGTCCTTTCTTAAGCAACCCCACATCAGTGCATCTGGGCAAAACATTTTCTATTGAAAACGCAGAGCAGATTTAGGGATGTTGAGTTAATTTGGATTTATGTTGGAGATAGGTGCACAGAACTCATCAAAAACCAGTTTGCCTTCTTTTTCTTTTCTTGGTGGGAGAGGAGACAGTCTTCTCTGCTGTCCTATGTAAACCCACCATTTGCCCCCTAATGTGTGGCTGAACTGTCTACCTGGCTGGCTTGGAACATGAAATAAAAGGACGGAAGCCCATTGGGCCCTTTGCTTCTGTGCACATCAGGACCATTCCCGCCTTTTGTGGCTACTGCTGGGACCTCCCTGGAGAGGAAGGAAGGAGGACTCATCCCCAGGTCTTGAGAGTGGGTTCTCTAATCTAATTCTGTTTGGGAGAAGGGTTTGTACTGGGGCCAACTGTTGTAAAATTTCTGCAGCAAAGCCCAGACCGCACAGTAGGTGTCTCTGTCTCCTGTCTCCATGTTCCACTTCAGCTGCTCACTGAGACAGGCCAACTGTCCTGTCTCCCCTGGGCCCGGGAGCCTTGAAAAGTGATTCAAGACCCAAGTTCCTGGCCAAGTGCTCGTGCTCATCTGCAGTGTGATTAGGACTAAGAGCAGATCTGAGCAGTGGCTGTCACCGTAAAGACCACGGTGTCTTTCCTGTATGTTGGCCCTTTCTATGTTGAGTCCAACCCCGTGCACAGAGGAGCAGGGCTGCAGGACTGTCCCTTGCATGACGTAGGAAACAGACCTTCTGAGGTTAGGAGTCCAGTGACTTTCCAGTTTTCAGTGCTCAGCTGTTCGGCATCTAAGTTCCTTCCGCAGGGGTTCTCACTGTAGCTGGAGGTTCACGGTGATCATGCAGGTGGCGGCTGTCGGCCCCTCGGTGGCCTCTCTCCTGAGAGGACATGCGTGCTGAGTGGCTGGAGGAGACCGGAGGGCACAGTACCTGGGGACAGAGACCTCACGAGCACAGAGCAGTTGAAGAGCCTGCACTGAAGACTTTAGCTGTACTTTGAAGGCTGGTTGGGACAAAAGGACAGAGAAGTGGGGGGAGTCCAGGCTGGCACGTGACAGCCGCAGGACACAGCCTTGTTGCAGTTCAGGGTCTGTGTTCGGTTGGTATGACACCCGCCAGTGGCTCTGGAGCCCAAGCAGGCGTGGGCCGCCCTCTGCTGTGGCCGGGTGGGCTGCTTGCTCAGCGCCACCCAGGAGCAGCCGGCAGCTGGGAGGAGGCAGCCACAGCCACTGCAAGTCCCACGGTGTGACCTGTCTGGAGTTGGGGGCTGGAATTTCCACCTTCCAGCAGAGGCAGCTGCCTCTTTGGTGGCCTGAGCTGTGTTCTTAGGAGTCACTTCTGGGCCTTGACTTTGTTTCTTCAACCTTTACCCAATACCTTAAGCTGTGGGATATCCTAGAATAAATCTCTTCCTGCTGAGACTAGGCTGCAGCGGAGTTGTCTCTGCAATGAGCCCTTGCCTTACCCATTCTGAGCGGCCGTGCGTGTCTTTAACAATGGAGGACACATGAGGTCAGACACCAAGCACATTAATCCCCTGGAGAAGAGAAATGGTTTCATTAAGATTGCTTCTGAGCCGGGACCTCACAATGCTTAGCCAGAACCGCAGCTGCCCAGAGAGCCTCTTAGCTGTGCAACCATGAACGTGTGTGAAACTAGTGAAGGACCCCCACCCTAACTCACGGTTGGTTTGGGGTCAACACAGTGATATGCTTCCCAGAAGGTAACTGCCTAGGAGAGAGGGAAGCTCTTCATCCGGTAATTAACCGTATCTTCTGCATCTAACCCTACCCCGGAGAGGAGAGCTCTCCCACTGTTGCGTGATATAAGCACAGGCTGATCTGTCTGGGGCTCTGGGGAACAGTTGGATTCTGAACACAGGGTAGGGGCATCTGGCATCCTTCCTCTGTGTGGCCCCACACATGAGCCCCCACCCTGAGCAGGGTAACACACACACACACACACACACACACAGGTCCTGGCACGTGGCCTTGCTAATGAGGGAGCAGTGAGTCTCACAGGGTTAACTTCCTCCCCGTCTGCTCCATCGCACCTTGTTCCCACCTCCAGACCACGTTTCCCCTCCTGTGTCCCACAAAACAGAAGTGTTGATAGAAGAAAACTGAGCTGCCAGGCGGCTCAGAGAGCAGGCAAAAGCAAGGAGAGGAAGCTGAGGGCAAATTTCATCTCAAGTTTTAAAAACTCACCTTTTCCTCTGTTTTTATTTGCTTGCTTACTTTTCAAACAGTGGCGTTCCATAATGGAAAAAACCACCTCACCACCAAACAGTCGTCTGTTGAGGGTGTGCACGGTGGCCACCCATGGTTCTGGATGTGATGACAGGAGCCTCTGCGCCCATCCTGTGAGGTCTGGTGCTGGTGCTCTTTGCGCCCACACATCCAAAGGAGGGCAACCTCCGGAGATGCTCTTTGCTCTGTGGGTTTAGCCCCCAGTTGCCCAACCTTTGCTAAGCATTGCTAAAATAAACAAACAAACAAACAAACAGCCCTGGGGAGCTCCAAAGCCCCAGGGTGGGAGGCTTAGCATTGCAGTGGTTCTCAACCTGTGGGTCGTGACCCCTTTGGGGGTCAAACGACCCTTTCACAGGGGTCGCCAAAGACATAACAGTAGCAAAATTACAGTTATGAAGTAGCAACAAAAATAATTTTATGGCTGGGGGTCACCACAGCATGAGGGACTGTATTAAAGGGTCGGCAGTAGGAAGGTTGAGAACCGCTGCCCTAAGAGCTCGGGGTGATTCTATGGGCAGTGAAGCTTGAGAACTCAGCCTGACGGCAGAGGTTTTGCTGAGGACACCAGTATGAAATCAGAAGCTGGACCAGGACCAGACTCTCTCCTCTTGGGAACCAATCTGTTGAAGAGGTCAGCTGGCCCCGCAGAGGCCTGGCGCCTGTCATCACAGGCACAAGCAGGCCTGTGTGCACTTTGGTCAGAGCAGGGAGGAGGTTTGAGGCTCACTGGGGGGCAGGAGACCACCATGTAAACAGACCCCTTTACGGAGGCAGGTGCTGAATATCACCACCACAGGGTCAGGATGTGGCCCACTTGGCAGTCACTCAGGTTCTCTGTGCGTTGGGACCATTCTTCTTGCTACCAGGAAACCACCCTGCTGCCCAGTGCATGATCCCCAGATGTGCCTCTGGGGTCCTTAAAACAATTCATGGAGCCCGGACAGTGTGGCTCAGTGGTTGAGCATTGACCCATGCACCAAGAGGTCGCTGGTTCGATTCCTGGTCAGGACACATGCCCGGGTTGTGGGCCGGATCCCCAGTGGGGGCATGCAGGAGGCGGCCAGTCAATGTTCTCTCTCATTGATGTTTCTCTCTCTCTCTCCCTCTCTCCATTCCTCTCTCTTTAAAATCAATAAAGGGAGAAAAAAAAAATCCGTGGCAGGGAAACCTATGAATTACTTTCAAGTAACGTGCTGGGACAAGGGATTCCAGAGTTAATCGTAAGAAATAGTTACTGCCGTGCAGAATTTCTTAGATTAGTAGGGTAGAAGGAACATATAAACAAACAGTAATACAATGTGATAATTCCATGGGAAAAATTAGTACTATATTACGTGCTCACGTCGCGGTAAAGTGAGGGCTGGCTGGACAGAGGCTCCCTGAGCGGAACCGCACCACCGCCTCCGCGCCCATGCCCTGCACGTCGGCCGCTGAGGGAGCTGCTGCTCAAAGTGGGGTTTGACCCCAGCTCTGTCTCCTGCTCTTCTGCAATGGCCCTGTGAGAGGGAGCAAATGAGTTGAGGGTTCATGGAGGGTTCATGGAAGTTTCTAGAAGGGAGGAGAGACTGGTAGATAAATAGGAACCACTGGGAGAAGGATCTCAGGAAGAAAGGCAGAGAGGGTGGGTTATGTCCTTTTGACTGTGGAATCCAACGCCTGGCCCATGGTGGGTGCTGGATGTGCGGAGGGTGCTTAGATGGGAAGGACTCCCCTGAGCCTGGAACGGCGAGGACTTGTAGGAAGTGCAGGGGCCTCTGTGCAGGTGTGTCTGAGCGCAGGGGTTGCTGGGCTCCAGATGCAGCGGGAGAAGCAGGTGAGTGAGGTTACATCATTGCTGGCCTGGGTGGGCCTCGGTGTGCTGGCTTTATCCTAGAGGTGACCAGCTCTGTGAAGGGTTTAAAGCAGAGGGGCACAGGGCCACAGTAGCTGGCCTTATAGACAGATCACCCTGATGTCTAGATGGACTGAAAGGAAGCAAAGTGGTGGGCAGGTGACTGGTTAGAAGATGCCTGGGACACAATGGGCCCGAACCGAGGCAGGGATGGCGAATGGACCAGGGGGAACATAGAATAGGAGTTAAAGAGGGAAGAGGCTTTGTCCCATCATCAGTATATCCCTAGTCAGTGCTCAGCCTTGTGGCTCCATTCAGAGCACAGCAGAGATCGGGACACATGTCCAGAACAGGTGGTTGTGTGCGCACCTGTGACAAGAGGGTGACACACCCATGGCTATGCTCCACTTATTTAAACAGTTGACCTGCAATTCTGCACCGGAGGGAACTGAAAACAGGCAAACACTCGTAGACAGATGCTCATCGCAGCATTATTTGTAATAGACAAGAACTGGAAACAATCCAAATGTCCATGTAATGGTGGGCACATGTCATTATGCATGTGTCAAACCCACAGAATGTACAACAGCAAGAGTGATCCTAATTTAAACTGTGGACTACAGTGAATAATAAGTATCAGTGTTGGTTGGCCGATTATAACAAAGTCACAGCCCTAAGGCAAAGTATTGAGGGGAAGTGTACAGGAGGGGAGAGGCGTAGAGAACTCACTGCATTTTCTACTTAATTTTGAGTAAACCTGAAACTTCTCTAACAAAATCTATTAATTAAAAAAATACTCCCTGACAAGATATAGCCACTGAATGTGTGAACAAAGATGCTGAGAAAGCCCTGACACCACTGTCTAGGGGTTTTTCTGGGGTGGTGAGGGCTCTCACGTAGGACTCCAGGAATAGGAGCTGTTTCTCACACACACCAGCCAGTTCCCCTGGGTGTCTGTCTGAGTGGAGCTGGCAGATGCCTGCATTGGATGTAGTGTAAATTAAAAAGTGCAAGTCCTGGGCCCTACCTAAAATTTGCCAAACTGGGCCCGGATCTCTGCATTTTCTTTAAATACTCATCTGAGGATGTGTGTGTGTGTGTGTGTGTGTGTGTGTGTGTGTGTGTGTGTGTATTTTAATTGATTTTAGGAAGTGAGGAAGGGAGAGAGAGAGAAACATCGATTAATTACTTCTTGTAGGCACTCAACTGGGGACCAAACCCACACCTAGGTATGTGCCCTGACCTGGAATTGAACCTGCAACCTTTTGGTGCACAAGACAATGCTCCAACCAACTGAGCCATCTGGCCAGGGCAGAAAGCTTCATTTTTAACCAGACATTACAGGTCAGTGTTATGCACAGTAAAGTATGAGAACCAGCATGGTATTATTCCCAGTACATAGCTCAGTGTGTATTTGGTTGGTGCTCAATACAGAAATGAGTTTATGGAAGAGGCCACTGGTAGGATTATTAAAGTGATGGGCAAGGTAAGCTACTTTCATGATCTAAAACTGCCCGTAGTTTATGCAAGTGTGGGAGTAGAAAGGTGACGTGTGCTTATAGCACACAAAATTATTTAGAATTTTACAATTTGGCTAAATTCATGAGTGAAATCAGTGAAAATACTCAGGACTGGACCAGCTTCCCAAAAGTCACTTATTAGAGAGTATATAGCCCTGGCTGATATCCCTCCAGAGTGGGACATTTAGGCTTCAGTTCCAGACCTTCAGTTCCAGTGCTTCAAGCCATGCTAGATTTAGAGATGCTGGATTAATGTGCTAGCCAGAGGCTCTCAAATGTCCTAGAACTGAGCACTGTGACAAAATAGTCATATGAGAATAAGGTGGACTTGATAACAAAGAGCTCAAAGAAAAATCTAACAAGGGACTGTTAACCACAACTCATAAATTATAATTTATTTCAGGTGTTAGCATACTTACTCAACAAGTGTTTGTTGAGCATCTACTATGTCCTAGGCACTAGGGATGCACCTGGAAATAAGACAAGTAAGGCCTCTGTTCTCATAGAGCTTATACAAGACAGAAAATAAACAACAAAATAAATTAGATACCTTTGGATAGTGATAAGTGCTCTGAAGAAAATAAAATAGGAATCAATGGTAACAAGTTGAAATGCTATTTAGATAAGGTGGTCAGAGCAGGCCTCCTGGGGAGGGTTGTATCTAAACTGAGATCTGAATGACACAAAGAGCCAACCCTTTCAAGATAAAGAGCAGTGATTACAAAGGCCCTGGGGCATATTCTAGGTGATGAAAGAAGATCAGTAGGATTGGAACAAGATCAGGCAGGAAGAGAAGAGTCCAAAAGGAATTTGGAAATTAGGAAGGAGTAAGGAATGTGTTCAACGTGTAGTGGGAAGCTGTTAGAGATTTTAAGGGGGAGGGTAACATTTAGATTTAAGTTTTGCAAGAACATTCTGTTAATTCTTCAGTAGGGTAGTAGGTTCACAAGTGTCATTTTATTATTGAGCTTCATAAATAAAATATAATGTATATAATATTGATAATATAAATATTTTATAATTTAAGAAAACTCTGTCTTCCATATAGAGAATAGTTTATAGATGAGTCAGAGAGCCTTCAGGAGGGATTAGATAATTATGGAGGGCTTGGACTCAGACTATAGCAACGGAGGTGGAAAGAAACAGGTTGACCAGATGTTTGGGCAGTAACGCCAGAATAATGGACTGGATAAGGAGGAATGGTGAAAAAATTGAGTAGAACCAAGGATGACTTGGACTTTTGGCTTGAGCAGCTAAGTTCATGGTGAAGGTATTTACTCAGATGAGGAAGATAGAGGAGGAAAATTGGGGAACATATTTGGGGATAAAAATGAGACTTTTGTCCCTGTTAAGTTTGAGATGCTTATTTTGTTTTTGTTTGTTTGTTTGTTTGTTTTTTAATCTTTATTGTTTGTATTACAGATGTTCCTCATTTTTCCCCCATTGACCCCCTCCTCCCCACTCCCACCTTTTCCCACACGATTGTCTGTGTCCATTGGTTATGCATATAAGTTCTTTGGTTTATTTCTTCCCACCCCCCAACCCCTTTCTCTTTGAGGTTTGCCAGCCTAGCAACCAATTTGTACTTCTTAATCCCTTCACCTTTTTCACCCATTCTCCCAACCCCCTCCCATCTGGCGACCAACAAAATGATCTCTGTATCTATGAGAATGTTTCTGTTCTGCCTGTTCATTTTGTTTGTAGGTTCCATTGTTGATAGATATGTATTCATTGCCATTTTGTTTGTTCATATATTTTATCTTTTTTTTCAAAAAAGACCATCATTTCATACAATAACAGTTTGGTGGTGATGAACTCCTTTAACTTTTTCTTGTCTCGGAAACTCTTTGTATGGCCATCAATTCTAAATGACAGCTTTGCAGGATAGAGTAATCGTGGATGTAGGTTCTTGCTTTTCATCACTCTGAATATTTCTTGCCACTCCCTTCTGGCCTGCAAAGTTTCTTTTGAGACATCAGCTGACAGTCTTATGGGAACTCCCTTGTAGGTAACTAACTGCTTTTCTCTTGCTGCTTTTAAGATTCTCTCCTTGTCTTGAACCTTTTGCATTTTTTTGATGATGTGTCTTGGTGTGGGCCTCTTGGGGTTCATCTTGTTTGGGACGTTTTGTGCTTCTGGACTTGTATGTCTGTTTCCTTCACCAAGTTAGGAAAGTTTTCTGCCATTATTGTTTCAAATAGGTTTTCAATTTCTTGTTCTCTCTCTTCTCCTTCTGGCACCCCCAAGATGCGAATGATGGCACGCTTGAAGTTGTCCCAGAGGCTCCTTACACTATTCTCATTTTTTTGGATTCTTTTTTCTTTTTGCTGTTCTGATTGGGTGTTTTTTGATTCCTTATATTCCAAATTGATGGTTTGCTTCTTGGATTTACGTACTTTACTATTGAATCTGTGTAAATTATTCTTTATTTCAGTTAATGCCTCCTTCATTTCTGACTATGCATCCATCATTTCGATTGGTCCTTTTTTATGCTCTTGAGGCCCTCACTAAGTTCATTGAGCATTCTTATAAGCAGTATTTTGAACTCAGCATCTGTTAGGTTGCTTATCTCCATTTCGCTTAGTTCTTTTCTTGGGGTTTTGTTCTGTTCTTTCATTTGGGACCTGTTTCTTTGTCTCCTCATATTGGCTGCCTCCCTGTGTTTGTTTCTATGTATTACTTAACGAGAGGTATGAGGCTAGCTGAGACCAGATGCTGCTTGTTTGAAAGAATTTAGGAAAACCTGAAGCAGGATCCAAGACAGGCCAATCCTATGATTAAGCAACTGGCAACAGCTTGGATGGGCCTGAAAGTTGGGTGGGAAGGGGTGGGGCCTCAGGGAGTCACCAGGGTGGGGCTACCAGTGTGAGCCAGGTTGCTGGAGTCCCAGATATGGTGACTGTCTGCCGCCCCAGGGAAGGGCTCACCAAAGGAACAAAGGCCTCTGACAGCACGTTTGTCCCAGAGAAAGCCCCCTCTCCAGCCCTCGCTCCAGTGCCAAACAGCTCAGTTCTTCCCTATATGTCTCTGGTGCCCCTCGAGCTGCCTCCCCTCCAAGCTTAGAGGGAGAGAGTCCGATATGTTCGTGTGCGGGCCCTTTAAGGAGCTGCCTGGGGCTCCAGTCACCTCAGCCTCCCTGAGCCTCAGTTCCCACTGGTTTTACAGCCAGAAGTGATTGGGATTATCTTCCTGACACTGGAACCCTGAGCTGGGCGCCTGGTGTGGGACGGGACCCCTCAGTCCTCAGGGAGGACCTTTCCAGCCGAGGTGTCCTCCTGATTTTTATCCGCCACAGGTGGGTGTGGGACCAGCCCGTCCGCCTTCGCCCCTCCTACCAGTCTGGATGTGGCTGCTGCTTTAATTCCGTAGTTGTAGGACTTCCATTCAGCTCGATTTCAGGTGGTTCTGAATGATGGTTGTTCTGTAGTTTAGTTGTAACTTTGATGTGGTTGTGGGAGGATGCAATGCCACGTTTACCTGTTCGCCATCTTGACCGGTGAGATACTTCTTTTGAAGTCTGTCAGAATCCTGGACCAAAAAAGCATTTTTTGTCATCTTCTTTTGTATATTTTTCTAGTGAACCTTTTCCCTTAGGATATAGTCCTTTGAACATCCTTAGGTTTGTTCACATATAATTTTCACATCCTGTCTTATTTGGGCCCACTACCTCTTAGCCTGTTTCCATATGAGTATTAAAACGTAAGCCCATGGATTACCAAGAAACTTTACCTACCTGCCAGCCCCACCTAGCAATGAGACTATAAGTCATGAAGTCCTGGGGAGGGCCAAGGACAAACCAGGGACACTCCAGCATTTATAGGTCAGATCCAGAAAGGCAAGAAAGCAGAAGAGGCCGAGGAGTGGTCAGCAGAGAGAAACAGAAACCAGGAGGGCGTGATGTCACAGGAACAAAGAGGAAAGAGTGTGCCAAGAAAGAGGGAGCAGTGAACCATGACAGATACACTGAGAGACAAAATGAAACGAGGACAGAGAAGTCGTGACTGGATGTGGCAAGAGTGGGAGTGGAGGAAGTGGGTGCAGTGATTACAGACAGTTCTTTTGAGACCATCTGTCAAGGGGACAGAGATAAGTTAGAGGAAATAAAACACTGGAATCAAGGGGAGTTTAAAAATGAAGGAGGGACGATATACTGGAGCATATTAGGAGTGGTCCAGGGGAAACAGGATCAGTGCAGAAGAAAGAGGGCTCTGTTTACTGAAAGAGCAAGGTCCTCGGGGATGTGGGAAGGACGAACTCTCTGCCTGAAGCCAGGACATGACACCCACCATTACAGGAGGACTGAGAGGAGGAACAGACACAGGGGGACTGACAGGTTGGAGGTGGGGAAACGGAGTCTAGTCAATGGCTGAGAATAAGGGTAGTGGTAGAGGTCTTGGAAGTGTGAGGAAAGGCCAGGTCTGAAATGATCATCTGTAACTTTAGTGACCCTCAGTGACTCTCAGTATGGCATTAAAATGTTCTTGGCTTCCACCAGAATCCCTCATCTTAGAGGAGAGTTACTGTTTTGGGTACTTGGTTTTTCTGAGGCGCATGAGCCATGGTGCTGGAGAGCCTGTTATAACCCACAGGCCAGCTACTGCTGGTATAGCCCAGACGGGTGTGGGCTGGTGGAGAAAACCCCGGTCTGAGCATCGCTTTGCTGGGTGAAGGCCGCTGGCTGTTCCTTCTCACGCCCCTTTGGCCTTCTGGGGAAAGGAATACAGTGGTGTGACTTTCTGGGACCCCACACCCCGACCATGTCTAACACTTCTGACCAAATGGGTATGTCTGAGACATAAAATGGTAAAATAATTTACTTTTCACAAACTAAAAGCAAAAAGTTTAAAAAGATATCACTTGATTACATTAAATGGGGTTTTAAATGGGTCTGTGTATAGAACAAAAACAGTACAAGTTTTTAAAATTAAAAAAGAAAGATCCCAGCTTTAATGATATATAGTTCACATACCACACAATTCACTCATTTAGAGTTAAAATGCAATGGTTGTTAGCATAGTCCCAGATCTGGGCAACTGTCACCACAGTGTCTATTTGGGACCTTTTGATCACTCACAACGAAAGCCCACAGCCATCAGTAGCCACCCTCACTTCCCTGTGCCCAGTCCTGGCTCCCCATCTACTTCCTGCCTCCGTGGATGTGCCTGTCCTGGACATGTCATACAAATGGAACCGAACCACACACTGTATCACCTTTGATGCCTGTTTTCTGTCACTTAGCATCGTATTTCCAAGGGTCACCCGTATTGTAGCGTGGATCAGAATTTCACTCCTTTTAATGGCCAAATAATGTATCATATGGAGAAACCATATTTTTTTTTGTCCATTCATCAGTTGATGGTCATTCGAGTTGTTCAATTTTAGATTATAGAGGTTTTTATAATTCAAATTACAACTTTTCCACTCACTTTTCTGGTGGGGAAAAGCTACAGACTCCCCGTGGTTCAAACCTGGTGCGTGGCAAGTGCTGCCGGGTGCCGCCCACGCCTGCTGCTCCCTGCAGCCTCCTGCTACAGCAGTGCCAGATCAAACGACACAATTCAACCAAGACTATACACTGAACTGAATGGGAGCCTAACTTTTCTTGACAAATTCTCCAATTTGGCTTTAAAACTTACCCTGGGGCCCTGGCCGGTGTGGCTCAGTTGGTTGAGCATCATCCTGTGCACCAAAGGTTACCAGGTTTCATTTCCTGGTCAGGACACATGCCCAGGTTTGCTGCTCACTCCCCAGTAGGGAGTGTGTCCCCAGTAGGGGGCGTGCAGGAGGTGGCCAATCAATGTTTCACTCTCACAGTCATGTTTCTCTCTCCTTCTCTCCCTCTCCCTTCCTCTCTCTCTAAAAAATCAATAAAAACATTTAAAACAAAACCAACCAAACAAACAAAAACCCTACCTTGGGAAAATAACAGTCAAACCTGACAGGCCAGCCCTGGCTGAGATTATCAGTTGGTTTGAGCGTTGTCCCACACACCAAAAGGTTACCGGTTTGATTCCCAGTCAGGGCACATACCTGGATGCAGGTTTGATCCAGTAGGGGCAAGTATCAAACATCCAATTGATGTTTCTTTCTCACACTGATGTATGTTTCTCTCTCTCTCTCTCTCCCCTTCCTCTAAGCATGTCCTTAAGTGAAGATTTAAAAAAAAACAAAAACATGACTCGATGTTGACCCATTGTGCCACATTTTTCTAATTTGATAAATTGACTTTCCTTGTATGATCAGATAGTAACATGAAAAATATTGATTTTGGTTACAGATTATGATTGGATCATGGAACCATCTTAGTACCAGTTGCAGGAGGTAACATCTGTTTGTTTAACATCTGTTTAGGGCCAATTTTCCCCATAGACTTGATGAAGTTTATCAGCTTTGCAGGGGTCCCTGTGGACCCTCAGGACATGCTCTTGTGTCTGTGGTTCATCTTCTGCTGTTGGGGCCCAGGCAGAGAAGATCACCGGGCAGCAGGCATTGCCAGAGATCAGCAGGCATAGGCTCTGACTTAGCAAACCCTGGGCAATGGGAAGATTACAGCCGGTGTTAAGCCTCAATCCACGGAAGAAGAAAAGCAGATGCGTTTGTGTTCTCTGGTAGGCAAGGCTCTGAGTGCACAGTGTCTCATGTTTTCAAAGTGGGAAAGTGTCCACAGCTAATATTTGGATGGGCCCACAGCAGCTTCTTTCTCCCTGAAGCCTGGGCCTGTCCCGGCAGAGATAAAGGGACCCTGCTGTGCACCTGCCGAGAGGAAGGCAGGGCCAGCCTATTCTATGCTCTTTTTGTTTTAAGCAGAGTTTTGCCAAGGGAGCTGTTCTGGGAGAAAGTGGAGCAAGGGTGTCTGAGCCTGGGTTGTTTTGAAATACACATCTGCTCTAGAGATCCCCTGTCACCGGGCCTCCACATACGTTATTCCATCTCTCCACCCAGGACTGCTGACTATTGCATGTTCTGCCAAGGACAACACTGGCCAGTGGAAATGAAATGCGTGCTGACCCATGAACCTGAGCCCCCTGCTTTCACTGGTAGAGAAGGGGGTGGGGAATGAAAAGAAAGCACTGGGTATGGTAGCTTTCCTGCAAGTTTCATCTAGAACCTCTAGCCCAGGCCAAAAAATACTTGTAAAGGCCTCAGGACTGGGCTAAGCACTGGGCACCTCTCAGGGGGCTCCCCCACAAGGGTGGGGGCTAGAACACAAGGAAATGTGGCTGAGATTCAAGGTGGAACACAATGGACAGAGAGAGAACTGAGCAGGGCGTCCTGAGCTGGGTTCTGGGAAATGAGAGAAGCACCAACGTGATGACCCGGTAGGACAAGAAATCAATGCATAGACAACATGGAGCACGCAAGAAGACTGGGGTGAGGACAGTATTCCAAGTCGAGGAACTACGACAGGCAAGTGCCGGGCAGGCATCGTGTGAGCATGAGTCAGCGCACTTAATGATGGATTTGTGATCACACAGGGACTTGATGATTTGGTTTACAAAGTCCTGTGGACATTTTAACACTTCCCCTATCAACACTCATCATACTTTATTAAAATGATTTTTTAAATTGTCAATCTTCTTATTAGATTGTAAAAGTCATGTCTACCTTTATCAAATTTAAGAAGACTAAGTGGAGAGCCAAATTCTATGTTCCTAGATGAAAAACTTAATTTTGCAAAATATAAATATCCCTAATTAACCTATACATTTTTAATGTGATCCCAATCAAAATCCCAATGTGATGCCTTTCTTTGTAAGATGATTCTAGATTAAAATTCTATATGTACAAGTAAATGTTATAATATTCAAGCCCAAGTTTTAAGGGATGAAGTTCATCAGCTTTGCAGGGGTCCCTGGAGCCCCTCAGGATGTGCTCTTGTGTCTGTGGTTTCTCTCCTGCCATTTTGCAAAACTGTAACAATAAAACATATGGTGGTCATGTAGGACTAGCTACATAAACAGACCAGAGTAGAAAATTTAGCAACAAAATTCAGGATATTTGGTAATTCAGTTATTATACTGGATTAGACCAGTGATTTTCACCATGTGGTACTTGACTATTTAGACAGGGACACTGACCTCTTTTTCCTTAGACTGAGGGGGAAAAAAAGACAACAGCTGGACTTCTGGTCAAGATGGCAGGTAGGTACATGCGGTATCACGTCCTCCCACAACCACATCAAAGTTACAACTAAACTACAGAACAACCATCATTCAAAACCACCTGAAATTGAGCTGAATGGAAGTCCTCCAACTACAGAATTAAAGAAGCAGCCACATCTAGACTGGTAGGAGGGGCAGAGGCAGACGGGCTAGTCCTACACCCACATGTGGCGGATAAAAATCAGGGGGACACCTTGACTGGGAAGGTCCTCCCTGAGGACTGAGGGGACCCCATCCCACACCAGGCACCCCACTAAGGATTCCAGTCCCAGTAAGAGAATCCCCATAACTTCTGGCTGTAAAACCAGTGGGAACTGAGGCTCAGGGAGGCTGAGGTGACTGGAGCCCCAGGCAGCTCCTTAAAGGGCCGGCGCACAGACTTATTGGACTCTTTCCCTCTAAGCTTGGAGGGGAGGCAGCTCGAGGGGCACCAGAAACATACAGGAAAGAACTGAGCTGTTTGGCACTGGAGCGAGGGCTGGAGAGGGGGCTTTCTCTGGGACAAACGTGCTGTCAGAGGCCTTTGTTCCTTTGGTGAGCCCTTCACTGGGGCGGCAGACAGTCACCATATCTGGGACTCCAGCAACCTGGCTCACACTGGTTGCCCCGCCCTGGTGATTCCCTGAGGCCCCGCCCCTCCCCACCCAACTTTCAGGCCCACCCAAGCTGTTGCCAGTTGCTTAACCATAGGATTGGCTTGTCTTGGATCCTGCTTCAGGTTTTTCTTAAATTCTTTCAAACAAGCAGCATCTGGTCTCAGCTAGCCTCATACCTCTCATTAAGTAATACATAAAAACAAACACAGGGAGGCAGCCAATATGAGGAGACAAAGAAACAGGTCCCAAATGAAAGAACAGAAACAATCTCCAGGAAAAGAACTAGGTGAAATGGAGATAAGCAACCTAACAGATGCTGAGTTCAAAATACTGCTTATAAGGATGCTCAATGAACTTAGTGAGAACTTCAACGAACTTAGTGAAGGCCTCAAGAGCATAAAAAAGAACCAGTCAGAAATGAAGGAGGCACCAATTGAAATAAAGAATAATTTACACAGATTCAATAGTAGAGTATGTAAATCCAAGAAGCAAACCATCAATTTGGAATATAAGGAATCAAAAAACACCCAATCAGAACAGCAAAAAGAAAAAAGAATCCAAAAAAATTAGGATAGTGTAAGGAGCCTCTGGGACAACTTCAAGCGTGCCAACATTCTCATATTGGGGGTGCCAGAAGGAGAAGAGAGAGAACAAGAAATTGAAAACCTGTTTGAAACAATAATGGCAGAAAACTTTCCTATCTTGGTGAAGGAAACAGACATACAAGTCCAGGAAGCACAAAAAGTCCCAAACAAGATGAACCCCAAGAGGCCCACACCAAGACACATCATCATCAAAATGCAAAAGGTTCATGACAAAGAGAGAATCTTAAAAGCAGCAAGAGAAAAGCAGTTAGTTACCTACAAGAGAGTTCCCATAAGACTGTCAGCTGATTTCTCAATAAAAGCTTTGCAGGCCAGAAGGGAGTGGCAAGAAATATTCAGAGTGATGAAAAGCAAGAACTTACAACCAAGATTACTCTATCCTGCAAAGCTGTCATTTAGAATCAATGGCTATACAAAGAGTTTCCGAGACAAGAAAAAGTTAAAGGAGTTTATCACCACCAAACCGTTATTATATGAAATGTCGAAGGGTCTTTTTGAAGGAAAAAATAAAATATATGAACAAACAAAATGGCAATGAATACATATCTATCGACAATGGAATCTACAAACAAAATGAACAAGCAGAACAGAAACAATCTCATAAATACAGAGAACATTTTGTTGGTTGCCAGATGGGAGGGGGTTGGGGAAATGGGTGAAAAAGGTGAAGGGATTAAGAAGAAAAAATTGGTTGCTAGGCTGACAAACCTCAAAGAGAAAGAGATTGTGGGGGTGGGAAGAAACAAACCAAAGAACTTATATGCATATATGCATATCCAATGGACAAAGACAACAGTGTGGGAAAAGGCAGGATGGGGGTGGGAGTGGGGAGGAGGGGATCAATGGGGGAAAATGAGGAACATCTGTAATACATTCAACAATAAAGATTTAAAAAAATGACAACAGCCAACACAACAATAGCCGTCTGGTGTGACTAAATTGAAATTATACTTATTTTTTGTCAGATTGGCAAACAATATATTTTGTGTGTGTTGCGGAATTTTAGTCATTAGTTTAGGTGTACTGTGAGAAGCAGAAGGTTGAAAATCATGTAATTAGACAGTTATTGGTGTTGGAATAACTGCTTGTCATTGGAAGATAGTTAGCATACACAGCAAGTTGATCCGTGAGTTCATCCGTGAGCACAGTGGCTTTGCATGGCCAGTGGACATCGGTGTACAAAAGGTGAAATATGTCTTCCAGGTATGAGCCGCCCATCTGCCCACTTAGTATGCCCGGAATCTGTGCCTTGTCGGGAAGTCCTGTGTTGTCTATATGGGAGTTGTGTTATCTGAGTCTCTTTTTGGAGCACATGGGGTCTAGTTGATAAATGTCCACCCTCCAATGGCTGAATTTACATTGGTCCTTCTTCCAGGTGAGAAAAAAAGTCAACCAAGGACCAGTGGCAAGTGAAAAGGAACTTACAATAAATCCACTGGTGGGGTTTTAATGAAAGATTTTGAAAAAATAAAGAATTTTATTCAGTACATACAATAATACAATTTTAAACAAATTCCATTATAATTAGTTGAGTGCCTAGCAAAGAGAAAGACAGGAAGATCTTATTTTATTTTTTTTTCCTTTATTGATTTTTAGAGAGAGAGGAAGAGAGAGGGAGAGAGAGACAGAAACATCAATGAGAAATAACATTAATTGGCTGCCTCCTGCATGCCCCTCACTGGGGATTTGGCCAACATCCTGGGCATGTGCCCTGACCGTGAATCAAACCGGTGACCTCTTGGGGGATGGGTCGACGCTCAACCACTTAGCCACACCGGCTGGGCATGAAGATCTTTTTGAAAGAAGCTGATGAGCCCTGGCCCGTTTGGCTCAGCGGTTAGAGCGTCAGCCCATGGACCAGAGAGTCCCGGGTTTGGGTCCCGCTAAGGACATGTACCTCGGTTGCAGTTTGTCCCCGGCCCCAGTGGGGTTGTGTGGGTGGCAACCATTCGATATGTGTCTCTCTCTCTTCCTCCCTCTCTCCCTCCCGCTCTATCTGAAGATAAATGCAAAAAATGTCCTCGGGTGAGGATTAAAAATAAATAAATAAATAAAAGAAGCTGATGAGTCCTGGCTAGTTTGGTTCAGTGATTAGAGCATCAGCCCGCAGACCAATGAGTTGCAGGTTCGATTCTGGTCAAGGGCATGTACCTTGGTTGTGATTCTTCCCTGGCCCTGGTTGGGTCGTGCAGGAGGCAGCCACTAGATGTGTCCCTTTCACGTTGATGTTTCTCTCTCTCTCTCTCTCCCTCCCACTCTATCTGAACAAAAATGGAAAAATGTCCTCATGTGAGGATAAGAAAAAAAAAAGAAGCTGATGAAAAAGTTCTGTAATGGAGGGTGGTGATGGATGCATAACAATGTGAATGTATGTTGTGCCACTGAACTTTACCCTTAAAATGGTAGGTTTTAGCCCAGCCAGTGTGGCTCAGTGGATTGAACGTTGTCCTATGGACTGAGAAGTTTTTGTTCGATTCCTGGTCAGGACACATGTCCAGGTTACAGGCTCAATCCCCAGTGGGGGGCTTGCAGGGACGGCTGATCAATATTTCTCTCTCACATTGATGTTTCTCTCTCTCTAAAAAAATCAATAAAAACACATTTTTAAATACAGCTTAAAAAATAGTAGGTTTTATGTTATGGATCTGTTACTACATTGAAAAACAAAAAGGCTCCCCAGACAGGTGGCTCATTTGGTTAGAGTGTCGTCCTGTACACCAAAGGCTACGAGTTCAATTCCCAGTCAGGGCACATGCCTCGGCTGCAGTTTCAGTCCCTGGTAGGGCACGTGCAGGAGGCAGCTGGTGGATGTTTCTGTCTCACATCAATGTTTCTCTCTCTCTCCCTCTCAAATCAATAAAAAAAATGTCCTTGCATGAGGATTAAGAACGAAAGGAAGGAAGGAAGGGAGGGAGGGAGGGAGGGAGGGAGGGAAGGAAGAGAGGGAAAAAGAAAGAGAAAAAGAGAGAAAAAGAAAGAGAAAAAGAAGCCAGGAGGAGAGAAAACAGAGGGAAGCGAAGATTGTGGGGAGGGGCCTGCTCCTCTGTGCCAGGACTCACCCTACCCCCTGTGACTGTCTGGGTTGTCCAGAGCTCCTGGTCTCCGTCACAATGTCCCTGATCCTTGGCTGGCCCGGGACATGGCACTTTCAGGTGTGTTCCATGTGCTGGGAACTCAGCTCAGTCAGCAGTTTTCTTTTTTGTCTCCTAGGCTGCGACTTCCAAGGACTTGTTCGGGTCTCTGCAAAAGCATTCTTCAACATGGGACATATCATCTGACAAAGGGACTTCTGTCTGCATGTTTGCACAGTGGCATTAGCTGTCACATACACTTGTTGGGTTAGTGGCCATGTAGGGGTGGTGGAGGTGTCCTGAGACAACTGAGCTGTCACTGGACTAACCTCATGGAGCCACCAGGCGACCTCTCTCTCTCCCCCCACTGTGGCCCTTGGATAGCATACGCTGTTGCCTCCTCCTGTCCCTGCCCCCTGGCCTGACTCAGACACCACTGTCCTGCCGCCTGTCACAGGGCACACCACAGACCTGAGAGTGCCCGAGTCGTGACTCTCCCATTATATGTGACGCTCTGTGAGAACAGAGACCAGGTTGTGCCACCTTCTAACTAACCCACATGCCCGCGATGCCCCCCACGGAGAGTGCCTCCGGTTCGTGCCCAGAGAGTAGTGAAGGCTGAGCCTCTCCATCGTCCGCTGAGGCAGAGCCTGAAGTAGCAGAGCCTGAAGTAGCACGCCCCGGTCACAGGTGAGCAGTGGTGGACACACCTGCTGACACTCCGAGGTGCACAGGGAAACAGAGCGACTGCACTGAGCTCGTTCTGGTATCCCCAGGGTCCACTGGGAATGTGGGATCACCGAGTCGCTGGAGACGCATGTGTGACCTTGCTTTCCAGGGACACCTAATCCCACCTCTGAGCTTGGGGCGCCTGCCCACAGCACCCCGGCAGGCAGTCGCTCGCTGCAGCCTCGAACAAAGATGATTGTGTCTGTTCACCCACTGAGCTTCATTTCTTTCAGCTACAAAGTCCGCGTTTCCTGAGAACCCTCTCAGTGCAGAGCATGTAGGGTCGGGACTTGAGGATTCTGAACCCCACTTGCTTTGTCTTCAAAAGGGGCTAAGAGACCGGGACACCTGCAGCTATGAGCTTGGTTACTGGACAGGTGGGGGTTTGTGGAAGCCCCAGAACCTTCGTGCAGAAGGGCCTTCGCTTTGCCTCTGCCTACTCCAAATACCTCCCTACAGTTGGAAACAACAGAGAGAGCTGATGCGGCCGTGAGCCAGGCAGCTTCTTCCCACCCCTGCTCACAGCTCGGCCCCCACCCCAGACACAGGTGGCTAGGATCTCAGACGGGGCTCTGGGGTCACAGGCTTTTAACATAAAATACAGAAATGACACAGAGCTACATGAGTTCCTAGTAAAATTCAGTTTCTGCCAAACCCAGGGCCCTTGTTGGTTGTAGATTCGTAAAACTACAAGGTCCTGGAGATGACGCGGTCCAGCAACGACAGCTGTCTGCATTGGTGCCCCCCACCGCGTCTGTTCCCCAGGTGGCCCCTATCGTCCCCGCTGGCCTCTCTTCCCCTCTGCCTGATCACAGCCTTAACCAGCACCTCCCCCAGCTTCCACCCGTGGACTGCACGTAGCAATCGAATGGAGACCATCTTGCCATCCTGATCTCATCCAGTCCTTTCCACTTGGAGAAGAACCAGAGCCTAAAGGCACTGACGGATCAAGCCAGGATGAAGCCAGGACCTCCCCGCGACCCATGGCAGAGCCCGGCATGGACCCAGGCCCCTGACGCCAGCTGCACACCCACGTCCTTTCCACTCCTTCAGGGCTAAGGACACCCAGCGCTGCTGACCACTCACTTATTTGCCGAATAGTTGCAGAGAACCTACTACCTGCCAGGAAGGCATCATGCTCAGATCAATGACTGACTCTTGGTCCAGTAGAGATGAGCCCTGTAAAACAAAGGCCTTTTTTTCACTCAGTACAGGCTGGATCAAAATTCAGGTAGATATATAGATAGATAACGTATCGCATCACTTGTCCTGGGGACTTTAGAAATCTCTCTCTAAAAGCAGTTTACAAAGCTGATAATAATAATTAGTGGCTACTACCCACTACCAGTTGTCTTGGGTTTTCTTTTTTCCGTGCTCTTCCCCTAGGCATTGTGCTGTAAGACTCTATACAGAACAAGACTATATGTAGCTTTGTTGTTGTTGTTAATCCTCACCCGAGGATATTTTTCCATTGAGTGGAGGGGGGAAGTGAGCGAGCGAGAGAGAGACATAGATAGATGGACATCGATGTGAGAGAGACATAATCAGTTGGTTGCCTCCCACATGTGCCCTGACTGGGGCCGGGGATTGAACCTGCAACCCTTTGGTGCACTGGCTGCCACTAACCACTGAGACACACTGGCCAGGGCAGGACTATACATAGTTTTTTTTTAAAGTACTTTGAGTTTTTTAAAATTATCTTTATTGTTGAGAGTATCACAGATGTCCCCCCATTTCCCCCACTGCCCCCCTCCACCCTGCTCCTGTGCAGCCCCACCTTCCCCGCACGGTGCTTCGTGTCCACAGTGCATTTAGTTCCCTGGTTTACCTCCTCCTGCCCCCCACACCTTCCCTTCCTGCTGAGATTTGCCCGTCTGTTCCCTACTGGCATGTTTCTGGGTCTATTTTGTTCCTCAGTTTATTTTTTTCACTCGATTCCACATATAAGTGAGAGCATGTGATACTTGTCTTTCTCTGACTGACTTATTTCGCTCAGCATAAGGACTATATATAATTTTGATGGGAAAACTACTATGGGTCTGGTCAGTGTGGCTCAGTGATTGAGCGTTGACCCATGCACCAAGAGGTTGCCGGTTTGATTCCCGGTCAGGGCACAAGCCTAGGTTGTTGGCCCGATCCCCAGTGGGGGGCATGCAGGAGGCAGCAATCGATGGTCTCTCTCATTGATGTTTCTATCTCTCTCTCCTTTCCTCTCTCTCTAAAATCAATAAAGGGGAAAAAAATTAAAAAAACAAAACAAAACTACTATGGGAGGAAACTGAGCACTTTGTTCCAAACAAATGTTTAGGAGAGAAAAAGGATCTAATCATCATATCTCTTGGTCACATTTAAATGATCACCCAGAAACAAAATGTCTGTTGAGGACCAGCTGTATTAGAGGGAGGGTGGCACTGAACCCGGTATCAGGACACCTGCGTTCAGATGTGCCCCCCCGCCCCCCGGGGCAGCTGTAACACCAGGTGAATCACTTTAAGATCACTGAGCCTCTCTCCTGCCTTATAAAGTGACTTTGTGTCCTGCCTGCCTGGCAAGGTTGTTATTAGGATTAGTAGTAGTAATAAAAACTCCCACTGGTATTGTGACTTACCCTTTGAAACACTCTTTCACAACAACCCGAGAGGTGGGCAGGGCAGTTGTAATTACCACCAATTAAAGGTGAGAAAGCCAAGGCTCCGAGAAGTGAAGTAACTCCCTGGGGGCCACCCAGCTGGAGGCCACGGCTGGGGAGTGAGCACCCCGCTCTCTGTGGGACACGGTTCCCGTCGGGGCAGCAGGGTTGAGACTGGAAACCTCTTCACCTGCAGTGCACAGGGGTGGCTGGTTCTCTAGGCAGCTCTGGAGACCTTGGAAATATTGAGGTGGCTCTTGGCAGGTTTTCTGGGTGCAGAGAGGAGGACAGATGTGTGCAAAGACTCCTGTGTGTTTGCCACAGTCGGCTCCATCTCTCTGGCACGTTGTCCTTAGCTGTTTCCCTGTAAAAGGCACAAAATACACACACACACACACACACACACACGCCATTTAATTAAAATATAAATTTCAGTGGAATGGCCCTCCATCAAAATCCTGAGACTCGTAAACAACAGCATCTTTGGGAATTTGGTAGGTCATGTCCTACAATAGGTTATTGCAGCACGCTGCCCAGGAAGAGACCAGAAGGAGAAGTGGAAAATGCACACCGCGTGGATGAGCATTCTCTGCCGGGCTGGCTCTGGGGCAGGCAGTCATTTCCATGTGACAGCAGAAACCAACACTGCTGACCCCACCCTTCGGAGCTGTGCCCCGAGCGAACCTGTCCCCAGTGCAGACACTCTTAGCCGGGGGAGGGGGGGGGGCTACAGACGTCACTGTGGGGCCCCTGAAACCAAGCAGCGGTGTTTGGTCGGGTTTGTTGTGTCATAAAATCAAAGATTGAGTTCACAGACAAAGGGCAAGCAAAAGGAAAGTTTTATTTGAAAGTCAGACAGACTCCCCGCAGCAGGGAGGGGACCCAAGTGGGCTTCCCGGGAGGCTCCTTGGTCTAGGGGTGGACATATGCCTTGCTAACTTTTGATTGCTTCTTTCAAAGAATTCTGCCTTAGCAACATCTCTACAAGGTTTGTGTTTTTCCACCGAGCTGGGTTCAGCTCTAAATCATGGTTTTCACAGGATGATCTCCGCAGGAAGCTGCACCCCATCAGTGTTCGCAGGGTCCTCCAGTGTATTTCCCGCCATGGTCTCGTCCCCGGCTGCCCAGCCGGCCCCTCACTGCGAGACGGAGCCCCGGGAGAGGATGGCCGACAGACGGCTATTGAAACTTGCAAAGGTTCGAGCAGATGTGACATGTCCGATGTGACTTAAGTCAGGCAGTTCTACTACAGTGTAATCATGTTTTAAAGGGGGTTGGGGGAGCCCTGGCTGGTTTAGCTCAGCAGTTAGAGCGTCGGCCCACGGACCAATGAGTTGCAGGTTCGATTCTGGTCAAGGGCATGTGCCTTGGTTGCGGGCCCTGGTTGGGGTCATGCCGGAGGCAACCAGTCGATGTGTCTCTCTCACATCGATGCTTTTCTCTCTCTCTCTGTCTCCATTCCTCCCTCCCACTCTATCTGAAGATAAATAGAAAAATATCCCCAGGTGAGGAGTCAAAAAAAGGGGTGGGGGTTGGGAGAGGCCTTGTACCCAATAGTAAGCAGAGCATCTAACTCAGGCTGCATTCATTTCCAGCAAGGTTGCTCCTTTTCACCACACATTTATAATTAACCCTTCTTTTAAAATAATGATGGAGAAATATTATTTCAGGAAGAGTGTACAACAGGGCCTGGAAGAGAGGTGGTGCCCATGAGGAAGAGCCCCCCTTAAAGAGGAGCTCAGGCGCAAGGCGGGAGGACAAGTAGGACACAGGACGTGACCTCAGCTCCATCTCAGTGAGAAAGCTCACAGTGGGCTGTGTTCCTCAGGGCTCACCCCACTGGGCAGTTCTGTGTCCAGCCCAGATGTGGTGTCCAGCCCAGATGTGGACCTATTCCAAAAGGAGGGGGCAACCAAATCCTCCGTCATGTTGTTAAAAGAATTTGAGACCATCTCAGGGCTGGGCATTAAGGAAGAGTAAGGCCCTTTTGTTTAAAATCCTCCTGAGCCACAGGGCAGAGTTTGGAAATGACTTTCTCAAGGCAGCCAGGCAGGAGACGGGGCGGTCTAATCCGAGGCCGGAGATGTTCGGGGTCTGCGGGCAGGCCTAGAGCACAGCAGAGCTTCAGCCCCTTAGGGTGTTACAATACGGGTAGATCAGCAAGCAGGGGTCACAGAAGACACCAGACAGCTGGGAAGGGAGGGCATCACCTCCAGAGCTCGTTATGGCAGGTGTACTGCTGGTGGGGATGGCTAACACGTCGCTTCTGCAGAGTCAAGCAAGCCTGCGACCTCTTAGTGGGATGAGAAGCAGAAGCATTCACACCAGTGGTTCTCATCTCTGCCTAAAATCAGAGGGGTGCTGGTTAGAAAAGCGGACTCCTGATGTCACCGCAAAATTACAGGCACCCAGGGAATTCTGCCGCAGATGGTATGGCAGCCTCATTCTGGGAATCGGGAAAACTCTTGGGACCAGGGCTGATAGGTCCCCAAACCCACGAGGGAATGGCATTGACTTTGACACGAACACCTCGAAGGTAAAGTCTCTTGCCCTTGGAGGAAGTTGCTTTTCTTTGGGGCATCTTAAACAGTTGTTTTATGGAAGAGGAGGTAATACAGGACCTACATTGCTTTCTATTTAAAAATAAAATTGGAAACTAATTTTGTTTTGCTTTGGGGTGAAATGAACAGTAGTAATTGAACCTCTTGTTTTCTTGGTCTTAATGGTCCATTTTTGTAAGAAAGTGAATACCAAGCAAAATACAAATGGATGTAGAAAATTCTGCTGAATTAAGCAGTATCTGTAAAAGTAAATACAACTCTAGAAACAGGAAAGTCTCCAGGGACGCACACTAGGCCTGCCCCAACCTCAGACACCCTTCAGGTGAAAAAGGTCCCATGTTACAGGACTCAGCAAGAGCCAAGCCCTTATTTTGCCCAATCTCTGCTTTCACATCTATTTCTAAAAACAGCTTTATTGAAATACAATCTACATACCAAATAGTTCAGCCATTTAAAATGTGCAATTCAACCCTCGCCAGTTTGCTCAGTGGTTAGAGCATTGGCCCTCAGACTGAAGGGTTGCAGGTTCGATTCTGGTCAAGGGCACATACCTGGGTTGCAGGTTTGATCCCCGGCCCCAGTTGAGGTTGTTCAAGGGGCACCCAAGTGATGTGTCTCTTTCACATCAATGTTTCTCTCCTTCTCTCCCCCCCCCTTCCTCCCTCCCTTCTACTTTATCTAAAAAAAAAAGTCAATGGAAAAATATCCTCAGATAAAGATTAACAAAAATAAATAAAATGCAAAATTCAGTGGTTTTTTGAATATTATACTATTAACTATTAAAAATGCGGTAAATATATATTTAACATAAAGTTTGCTCTTTTAACTAGTTTGGTGTGCACAATTCAGTGAGTAGCATTAAGTTCATTCACGGTGTTGTATAACTACTACCACTATCTATTTCTAAACATTTCATCACCCCAGACAGACACTCAGTGACCATTAAACCCTACCTCCCTGTTCCCCCCTCTCCCCACAGCCCCTGCCAACCTCCAGTCTACGTTCAGTCTCCATGAATTGCCTATTCTAGGTAATTCATATAAGTGGACTCACACAATATTTGTTTTTTGTTTTTTTTTGGTCTGAATTATTTCACTTGGCATATATTTCAAGGCTCATGTCTATGGTAGCATGTGTTTCAACTTCATTCCTCACTTAGGCTGGATATTCCATTGTAAGTCTATACCACAGTTTGTTCATCGATTCATCTGTGAATGGACACTCGGGTTGCTTCCACACCTTGGTTCTAGGGAATAGTGCTGCTAGGAACATTCACGAACCAGAGTCCCCGTTTCCAGTCCTTCTAGGCCCATCCCCAGGAGCGACGCGCTGGGGTGCGTGGTAACTCGGTGTGTCGCTTTCTGAGGAGCTGCCAGGCTGCTTCCCCAGCACCGCACCGGTTTACATTCCCGCCAGCAGGTGCACGCCAGGTCTCCACATCCTCACCAACACCCAGTTTCCCTCTCAAAACACTGCAACCATTTCAACGGGTGGGAGGTGGTCTCCGTGGCTTTGGTTCGGGTGTCCCTGATGACTGGTGGTGCGGAGCGTGTTTGCTCGTGCTCACCGAGCATCTGTCTGTTTTCTTGGGAGAAATATTTATTCAAGTTCTTTGCCAGATTTTTAATTGGTTTGTTTGTGTTTTGTGGTTGAGTCATAGGAGTTTTTTATAGATTCTGTATATTAAGTCCTTAATAGATAGATGATTTCCAAACAGTGTCTCCCATCTAGAAGGTTGTATTTTCACTTTCTTGATCATATTCTTTGATGTATTTAAAATTTTCACGTTAGGAGCTCAGTAAAGTATTAGTACTAGCCACTGCAGAGTGGATACAAAATAAGATCACTGAAATTTTGCTGTGAAATCACTGACAAATTTTACAAACTCTTTAATGGATGAGCAGTCTTGGAAGACATGTTTCCATTTATTATCAGCTTGCTGCTTTGAGGATGGAGTTCCCACATCCGAATACAAAGGGCCTTTCTTCCTTTTCCCAAACCCACTTCACAACCTTCACTCTGCGGTGCCAGGCCAGCCTTATGGGCCCCAGGTTAAAGGGAGACGTGGTTTCCTTTGATGTTTTAAATGGTTATTTAAATGAAGAAACTGTCTTTTCCTTTGTCCTTCTCTTGTGCTGTTTTCTCCTGCTCTTTGTACCTGGACTCCCCTCCTACCTTCCTGGTGGCTTTGGTTTTCAGATTTAATCCTTGATATTAAATCTAGTATTTTTCTTCTTTGCTCCTTCTCTCTGTCTTCCCCCTCCCCCACTGGAGTGTCCACTAACACTTATAAAGGTGATACTGCTTAAAAAGACATACTCTTAGCTTGGCCAGTGTAGCTCAATGGTTGAGTGTCGACCCACACACCAAGAGGTCGCCAGTTCAATTCCTGGTCAGGGCACATGCCCAGGTTGTGAGCCTGATCCCCAGTGGGGGGGCATGCAGGAGGCAGCAATCGATGGTTCTATCTCTCTCTCCTTTCCTCTCTCTCTAAAATCAATAAACAAAGAAAAAAACGAAAAAAGAAAAGATATATTCTTAGCAGAAGGACTCAGAAAAGAAATTATTTTCAGTTGACTTCTGGTGTTTGACAACAAAAGAAATCTGTGAACCACATTAATTATTTTAATTCACACTGGGGAAAACTTAAGTGAACTTCCTTCCGATGGATCATGTTGTAATAATGGGGTGTTCTCGCTCTCGGGAACAGCTTTCATGTCATATCCTAAACTTGATCTCAGGGATTTTCAAATGGCCAACATTCATGTTCTGTAACCTCAGAAAACAAATCTCAATGAATGATCTGCCTTACGGGGTCACGTAGCCAACTGGTCAGAGATGAACACAAAACTTTGGGTTTAGAACACCTCACCTTGTAATCAAGTCCTGCCCCTGCTCAGTATAATGACAGGTGAGAATGAAATCCTTCTGTTTCTTCTAGCATCAAAGTGACTTTATTCTGAGGTCAGCAGCAGCCTCCAGGGTGGGCCAGAGGGGAGGGTGAGAGCTAATGTCAGAGTTACCACAGGCTTTAGGACTTTCTGCCTCTCATGGATGTTGTGGAGGCATGTTCCCTGACAAGCGAGATGTTCGACGCCACTGAGCTCTTCAGCGGGCACTACAAGCTGTCCACCTGTCAACGCCCCCACTTTTCTCCTCTAATTAACATGCTTAACGGACACAGAAGCACCGCTCAGACCTTGGCCCACTCGCTCCAGACTTGTGGGGAAGATTTAAACTACGGAGACAGGCAAACGCAGAGCGGGAAGGAATATGTAACTCCTTAAAACTAGTATCCCAGAAAGAGGCACGGCCTGGCTTTCTGAGCCCGACAATCTTCCAGTCACTTCATGTTAGTATCACCTTCTCCTGCATCATTTTTCAACCCTTTCTGACTATGGTCTATAGTAAGAAATATATTTTATATTGTGACCGACTACACACACACACACACACACACACACACACCCCACACAAGTATCCAGAACAAAAACTATACAAAACGATGCCAGGCATTCTATTTCAACTCTATTTTATCCTAGTTAGGTAGACAATTCCTGTTGTGACCCACAAACATTGATGTCAAAGCCTGTTACTGGGCTGGACATTGTTTGGAAATCATGAGGCTACTCTAAGCAGCGAACAGGAGAGGTCCCTATCCCTGCTCAATACTTCGGTCTCCATTGCGGGCTGTCTGTGGAAATGATCTGACTCCCGGGTTTCTGCATCATGTCAGACAAGCTGCAGCTGAGAATGTGGAGTCCGTCGGTGTCTGACGGTTTCCCCGCAGGCAGGAGCAGGTGCAGAGACCTCGAGGACCGGCCTTCAGGGCCAGCAGAACACACAGCAGGGAGCAGGGCCCGAGCGGGCTGCCGGGCTTGTGCTAGCCCTATTGTTCTGAGACTACGCATTTTTAAAATATACTTTATTTTTTTTAGATAAGTTTTAGGTTCACAGCAAAATGAAGCAGATACAGAGATTTCTCATATACTTCCTGCCTCCACGCATAATAGTCCCCCTGAATTATCAATATCCTCCACCAGAGTGGTGTATTTGTTACAACTGATGAACCTACACTGACCCTTCACTATCATCCAAAGTCCAAAGTTGACACTGGGACTCACGCTTGGTGTTGTGCAGTCTACGGGTTTGGACAAATGTATGACATGTACCCACCATTACAGTATCACACGGCTAAGTAGTTTCACTCCCCTCAAACTGCCCTGAGCTCCACCTCTGCATCCCTCCCTACCCCAACCCCTGACAACCACCAATCTGTATACTGTTTCCACTGTTTTTTCTTTTCCCAGATGTGAAATGGTCGGAACCATATAGTGAAGTAGTCTTTTCAGATTGTCTTCTTTCACTTAGCAACATACATTTAAGTTTCCTCTGTGTGTTTTCACGGCTTGATAGCTTATTTCTTTTTACTGCTGAAAAATATTCCATTGTCTGGTTGTGCCACGGTTTATCTATCCATTGACCTACTGAAAGACACATCAGTTGCTTCCGAGTTTGGGCAATTAGGAATAAAAGTGCTGTAAACATGTGTGTGCAGGTTTTTGTATGGACATACTTTTTCACCTCCTTTGCGTAAATACCTCGGAGCACAATTGCTGGATTCCATGGTAAGACTGTTCCATTGTGTGAGAAACTGTCAGACTGTCTCCAAAGTGGCTGCACCATCTGGCCCTCCGGCCAGCAGTGAGCGAGAGCTCCTGCTGCCGCACACCCTCCCCAGCCGGTGCTGCCGGGCCTCGGCCTTTCCGACGGTGTAGCAGTGTCGCACTGCCGCTTTGATCTGCACTTCCCGGAGGACATATAACAAGGGGCATCTTCCACGTGCTCATTGGCACCTGTACATCTTCTTCGGTGAGGGTGCTGGGGGTGCAAACCCCCTGCTCCTCGGGAAGAAGCTCTGTTTATCTACTTCTTTGTTTTCGAGGTTCCTCCCAGTGGAGGGTCGCTGTCTGGGGGTGAAGTTTTTGGTGAGATTGTGTCTTTGCCTCTCCTACCCATCTCGACAGGCCCCTTTGTCCTTCATTGTGGAGAAGCTGTTCAGCTAGTTCTCAGGTTCTTTTCAGGGACTCGTTCCACATGTCGTTGTGTGTGTGTTGTGTCGTGGGGAAGGTGAGTTCCGGATCTTTCTGCATAGCCATCTTGAATTGCCTTCTCCTACTGTTAAATTTTAAGAGTTTTTGTATAACTTGGATAGCAGTCCTTGATCACATGTGTCTTTTGCAAATATTTTCTCCCAGTCTGTGGCCTCTCTTTTTATTCTCCTGACAATGTCTTTCACAGAGCAGAATTTTTATTTGAATAAAATCCAGCTTATTAGTTATTTCTTTTGTGGATCGTGCCCTTAGTGTTGTATCCAAAACAACATCATGAAATCCCAGGTTATCTAGATTTCTCCTTTGTCATCTTCTAGGAGTTTTATAGTTTCACATTATACATTTAGATGTGTGCTCTATTTTGAGTTAGTTTTTATGAAGGGTGTAAAGTCTGTGTCTAGGTTTATTTTTTTGCATGTGGATGTTCAGTTGTTCCAATACCATTTGTTGAAAAGACTGTCATTTCTATATTATTCTGCCTTTGCTCCTCTTTCAAAGATCAGTTGACTATATTCACATTGGTCTATTTCTGAGCTCTCTATTCCTCCCATTGATCTATATTTGTCTTTTGCAAATATGACACTGTCTTGATTACTATAACTCTATAATAAGCCTTGGGATTGCATAGCATCAGTCCTCTGACTTTGTTCTTCCCCTTAAACACTATGCGTAAGTCTGTTATCTCTCCATATAAACTTTAGGACCAGTTTGTTGATGTTCACAAAATAACTTGCTGTGATTCTGTTTGAGATTGCATTGATTGAGTTAAGTGGAACTGACATCTTGACAATATTGACTCTTTTATCTATAAACACGAAACCTCTCTTCATTTATTTAATTCTTCTTTGATTTCTTTCATCAGTATTTTGTAGTTTTCTTCATATAGATTTTGTACATATTTTGTTATATTTATACTTAAATACATCATATTTGAGTGCTAATATATATGGTATTTTTAAATTTTTTAATTCCGCTTGTTCATAGCTGGTATTATTGGAAAGAGGTTCTTTTGTATCCTGCAAAGTTTAACTTTGTATCCTGCAATCTTACTAAATTAGTTGCAGGAATTTTTTGCCCATTCGGATTTTCTATATGGGTCATTATATCACCTGCAAAAAAGATAGTTTTATTTATCCCTTCTCTCTCTGTTCATCGCTTATTTATTTTTCTTTTCTTATTGCATTAGTTAGGACTTTCATATGGTGGTAAAAAGCAGTGATGAGAGGGGACATTCTTGCCTTGTTCCTGATATTAGTGGGAAAGCTTCAAGTTTTTCACCAGTAAGTATGATATTAGCTATAAGTGGTTTTTATTTTGTTTTGTTTTTTCCTTTTGGTATGTGCCCCTAGTGGGAACCAAACCTGTAACTCTCTAGTCCGCAGGCCAATGCTTCAACTGCTGAGCCAAACTGGCCAGGGTTAGCTGTAAGTGTTTTGTAGATGTTCTTTAACAAGTTGAGGAAGTTCTTCTCTATTTTTAGTTTGCTGAGGGTTTTTAATCATGAATGAGTGTGGGATTTTGGCAAATGTTTTTTCTACATCTGTTGATATAATCATATTATTTTTCTTTTTAGCCTATTGATGTAATGATATTACATTAACTGATTTCAAATGTTGAACAAGCCTTGGATACCTAGGATAAATCCAACTTGGTTGTAGTGTATTATTCTTTTTATACATTGTTGGATTTGTTTTGTTAATATTTGTTGAAGATGTTTGCATCTATATTCATGAGAAATATTGGTCTGTATTTTTTTCTTTTAATATCTGTTTGGCCCTGGCCAGTTTGGCTCAGCGGTTAGAGTGTCGACCTGCGGTCCGGAGAGACCCGGGTTCGGTTCCCGCTAAGGGCATGTACTTCGGTTGCAGTTTGTCCCGGCCCTGGTTGGTCGTGCGGGTGGCAGCCACGTCGATGTTTCTCACTCTCTCTCCCTTCCTCTCTCTCCCTCCCACTCTATCTGTACAAAAAATGGAAAAATATTCTCGGGTGAGGATAAAAAATATATATATATATATATATCTGTTTGGTTTTGTTATTATGGTAATGTTGGCCTCATAGAATGAGTTAGAAAGTGTGCCCTCTGCTTCTGTCTTTGAGAAGAGATAGTAGGAAATTTGTATAATTTCTGTGTTAAATATTTGATAGAATTCATCAGTGAGCCCTCCTCGGCCTCCTGGTACTTTATTAAATATTGATCCAATTTTGTTAATAGATATAGGCCTATTCAGACTGACTGTTTCTTCTTGTGTGAGTTCTAGCAGGCTGTGTCTTTCAAAGAATTGATCCTTTTCATGTAGGTTACCAAATTTGTGGGCATAGAGTTGTTCATTGTATTCCTTGATTATCCTTTTGATGCCCTTGGGATCTTTAGTGATGTCTCCTCTTTCATTTCTGATTATTATTATTTATGATCTTAAATACTGTCTCCTCTTTTATATCTAATTATTATTATGCTTTAATTATTAGTAATTTCTATATCTTCTCTTTTTTTTTCTTAGTTAGCCTGGCTAGAGGCTAATTGATTTTATTGATCTTTTCAAAGTACCAGCTTTCTGTTTTTTTATTTTCTCTTCTGATTTCTTGTTTTCAATTTCATTGATTTCTTCTCTAATTCTTATTTCTCTTCTTCTGCCTACTTTGGTTTTAATTGCTCTTCTTTTTCTAGCTTCCTGAGAAGGCAGCTTAGGTGATTGATTTTAGACCTTTCTTCTTTTGTAACATATGCATTTCAATCTATAAATTTTCCTCTAAGCACTGCTTTTATGGCATCTCACAGATCTTGAGAAGCTGTATCTGTAGGATTTGTAATGGTTTCCCATTTTTTATTTCTGTTATTTGTAGCTGCCTCACAAGCTGACACCCTCAACTCCACTGACCTTCACCCCACCCATTAGCCACCCACCAGCAGTGTCACATCTTGGATCTTATCATCCCTTAGACCTGTTCCACCTCTCGAATCTTCCTGTTGGCCTCTCCTGACCTGAACTTACTTGACTTCTACCTCTCCCACATGATATACCCACTGAACTTGCTTATCCTCTTTGTTAGGAGCTCTTGTTCCTTCACCCTTCCCAATCTTCCAGGTCCTTTGTCACTCTCCTTTGAAGGTAATTACCTGCCTCCCTTCCCACTCAGAATTAGACACTATGAGTTAAAGATACTACGAGTTGATCATAATTGCATTTAAATTATAATGAGTTAATCTTGACTGTGGAATCCAAGTGGTACTGTTTCTGTTTTTCATAAGTCTCAAAATTTTATGCTATACCACGAACACTATAAATAAGTAAAAATGAACAGTATAAATGAAAGGGCTATTGACTGCTAACACAATTATTCATTGAGAAGGATTTTCACTGTAAGAACTCTGAATGGAGATGGTTAAGTGCCTGTTAGTTAGTGAAGGAGTTTCAGGAGTTGGCTGAAGACCATATTCCCATGACAGACCTCCAGAGAACTATAAAACTAATGGTAGTTTACAGAACATGGCAGAAATTCAAGAAAGCAGGACAAGAGTGCATTTTAACCATGAACAAGATCAAATGCCAGAGAAAATGATCTGATTAAAGAATACCCTACATTTTGAAGAAGTTGGAAATACATTTTGAAGAAGTTGGCACATCAAGGATGGGCATGGGCTGCGTTGGCTACTCCATCCAAGGCCATGGTACTCCAACTTTACTTTTTTAAGCTATAGAATTATTTCTTCAAAGTGAAACAAAAGCAGAACTCTGATTAAAACTGAAGTCAGGGATCTGGAGTCTATTACCCAGTCCTACTGACTTTGGAGATATTTCTTTAGAACAACCAAGATGGGAGATAGTTTAAAGACTATTGGTCTGGGAACTTCACCTTCTCCTTACCCAACAACTGGTTACTATCATATCTGGCCTTCAAGTATGAGAATATTTGTTAAAATATTTTTACTGGACTACCTGGATATATGTGTGGAGCTATAATTTGTAATAAATAATGAAATCTGGGCACACTTTTCTATTTGTAACTTTTTTCTTTTTATCCTCACCTGAGGACATTTCTGCATTTATCTTGAGATAGGGCAGGGGGAGGAAGAGAGAGAGAGAGAGAGAAACATTGATGCAAGAGAGACACATCAACTGGCCGCCACCCCCATAATACCAACCGGGGCCGGGGACAAACTGCAACTGAAGTACATGCCCTTAGTGGAACCGAACCCGGGCCTCTCTGGTCCACGGGCCAACGCTCCAACCACCGAGCCAAACTGGCCAGGGCTATTTGTGATTTTTTTTTTGGAAACTTTCTCAAGTTTTTGTTTTTCAAAGTTACTATGTGCCATTGCTTTTATTTTTTCCTTAACTCCAGCATCCAGATACTCAAAGTTAGGAGCTTCATTGTTATCCTCTTTAAGGTCTCTCTTAATTATTCATTTATCCATTCAATATTTAATAACTAATTACTAATTATATATACATATGTATGTATGTATATGATAGGCAATTAGAAAACAAATTTGAATAATGCATAATATCTGCCCCTAAGAATCTTGGTGTCTAATGTAGATTAAAATTGCTAGAAGTTTGCGCAGGATGTTATGGAAGCTCAGAGGAAGGACATCTTAATTAGCCTGATAGTGAGCAGAGGTCAGGGACACTTCCCAAAGAAATGACAGTGACTGAGTTTTACAGGAAAAATAAGATTAAGATAAAATCGAATGAGCCCTGGCTGATTTGGCTCAGCTCTTAGAGCATCGGCCCACAAACCAGAGGGTCCAGGGTTTGGTTCCCACTAAGGGCACGTACCTTGGTTGCAGTTCGTCCCTGGCCCTGGTTGGGGTCGTATGGGTGGCGGCCAGTCAATGTGTCTCTCTCACATCAATGTTTTTCTCTTTCTCTCTTCTTCCTTCTCTCCCTCCCGTTCTATCTGAATATAAATGCAAAAATGTCCTCGGGTGAGGATTTAAAAAAAAAAAAAGATAAAATCAAATGATTGCAAGAGACATGGGGCAAAGTCTTAATTGTGAAAAACTTTGGGCTTTTTTTTTTCTTGCATTTATATGACATTCTCAAACAGATAAAACTATAGGAATGGAGAACAGATGAATAATTGCTGTAGTTAGGGCCAGGGCAACTGTAAGGGTATAGCAAAAGGAAGTTTATTCGGGTGTTAGAACACTTCTGTTTCCTGCCTGTGGTGGTGGTTACACAAATCTATTCCTGTTTATAATTCATAGCTCCCCCCAAATATCAAACTTACTGTATGATCAAAAAATATATAACTGTTTCTCAAAAATCATAATTAATCGGTCCAAGGTCAACCATTCAATGCATTGACAGGGGAGGGAAGGGGAATGAAAGTCTTCATTCGTGACTTTTTTGGTGGATTTTTTCCCCTCTACCATTACCTTCCAGTTTTCTAAACTATTCATTATATCATTAGTTAACAAAATATTGCCACATTTTAGTATTTACATTTCTTTTTCATTGGTTCCACAATAATGATGTATTAGAAAGTTTGACTCCTATTTTAAAATAAGAATGATAAATTTTTATCTTTCTATACCTTATAAAATTTTGCAAAATAATTTTTATAAATTATATATTTTAAATGAATAATTATAAATACTTGATGTTTTCTAGAATTGTTCTAGAGTGAGTTATCAGTAACTTTCAAATGCAATCTGTTAGCTGAATATTTTCAATAAACCATAGTACAGTTGTAAAAATTAATTGTATTTAACACTAGTAAATATTTTAAACTGAAAATTTCAAAGATAACATTTAAAATAGTGTGAAAATATTTGTTGATTGTAATTTTTTGCTGTAGTTCTATTATACAAAGTCACTGCAAACACTGGATTAGTGAATACTGAATTATTGTTGCCAGGGGAAATAAAGCCTTAGGTCCCTTTGAGTCTCTGGTCACATTTTCATCAATGAATCAGTACATCACCTGTTTTATGTGTGTTTCTCTTGAAAGACACCTAATTAATATATTGTTGTTTTATTAACTTTGAACTCACAGCCAACAGCGCTATAACTCGTGCCCGGACAAAGCTCATCTAACACAGATTTTCTGCACATCACAGCCTTGTACTTGGGAACATCACATAGCGCTATGCTCTGGGGCTATTTAAAAAAATTTTTTTAATTGATTTTAGAGAGAGAGAGAGGAAGGGAGAGAAAGATAGAAGCATTGGTTAGAGAGAGAACACTGATTGGCTGCCTCCTGCATGCCCTGCACTGGGGATTTGGCCCACAACCTGGGTGTGTGCCTTGACCGGGAATCGACCTCTTGGTGTGTGGGCCACATGGGCCGGGCTTCTCTGGGACCATTTTAAATGGCAAAGTTATCCCTGCACCCCCACCCCCACCCCTAACCCCCACCCCAAACCCAAAATGTGGGAAATGTGGCACTAAATAGACTTTGTAAAGGACACTTGTTTGCAGAGTTAAAACAAACAGGCAGTGCATCACCTGTTTGACCTCAGCTGGGAATGCGAGTAACTCAGATTTTTCCCACTCTCCACGCGGCCACAGAGGACCATGGGAACATCACATCAGCAAGTAGGCCAATTGGCAAATTATGGAATCCACTAACAATGCACCTTGAGTATTCCTGGGACTAGATCTAACAAATGATGTCCAAGACCTCTACATAGGCACTGCCAAACATCACCAAGAGAAAGTGAAGAAAAGTGCTAGATAAATAGAGGGACTCACCATGTTTTCTATTAAAAGGATCAATATTATAAAAATGCCAGTTCTCCCCAAAGTAACATGTTCTTATGGACATTGAAAAGCTGATTCTAAAATGTATATGGAAATGCAAGGAGCTGAGAATAACCAAGAGGCTTTTGAATGAGAAAACCTGGGAGGACGAGCTCTGCCAGTGTGGTGTCGACACAGGGTAGGTCAGCTGCCAACGGAACAGAAGACGGCCGCGTATGAATGCTGGGCTATGACCTAGGCCGTTTATTGCACAAACAAAGCGGTGAAGAGAGAATTTTCTTTTAAATCCTCACTGAGGATATTTTTCTATTTATCTTTAGATAGAGTGGAAAGTGGGGCGGGGGGGAGAGAGATATCGACTGCATGTGCCCTTGGCTGGAATCGAACCTGGGACTTTTTGGTCTGTGGGTGATGCTCTTACTGCTGAGCCATACTGGCCAGGGCCTAAATTGGGTTATTTTAATAATTATTTTCTTAATTCTTAAGTTACTTAATTTAAGCAATTTCCTTAATTTAAGATCTAAATTAAGACTTTGGTTCATCAAAAGACACCATAAAGAGAGTGAAAAAGCAAGCCACAGAGTGAGAAAAGATATTTGTCACGCCAATACTGTACAACGAACTCCTATCCAGAGTATATGGATATGTGTATATGAAACAAACAGTACAAATGGTCAACAAACATTTGAAAAAGGATCAATCTTATTAGAATTCAAAAAATACAAATTAAAACAAAATATTGTTTTATATTTATCATATTAGATTAGATAAAAGAGCTAATAATCAGGTAGAAAATTAGTGCTTTCATTAAAAGAACAATCTGAAATTCTCATCAAGTCATAAACATTTATCCTTTGAAAGAGAAAAATAGAAATTCTGACAAAACTACAGAAGGACATATATGTATGTGTGTGTTTGAATAGTTATTGAGACATCATTTGTAGTGAAAAAATAGAAACAACTTAAATGCTTATTAATATGGAATTATTTCCCAAAATATACGGTATATCCATAAAATGACAAATTATTCGCCTATAAAAAATGATGTATGTCCACACACAGCAGCATGGGAGATGACAATAAGCTAGAAAGTATAGTATGTATCATGCAGTCCAGTGTTTGTTTTTAAAGAAATAAAATAATAGATATGCATATGTCTAAAGTTCTGAAGAGTGTGCAACCAGTTCAGTATGGTTATCTTTTGGGAATTAAGATTACAGAGCAAATTTACTTTTCAGTTAATTTGTGTGAAAGATTGTTTAATTTTAATATGATGTACTTGTATTATTTCCTCCACAGAAACACTTTTTAAATCTAAAATTTTAAACTAAAATGGCCAAACGTAAGCATTTTTAAACTTCCAATGCGAAAGAGTCAAACTAGTAATATCATTCCAGTATTGAAAGCATCCAAAGAAGCATCACTGAGAAACACTCTACAGCAGAATGCATCAGGCATGCAGAAAAGTCACTGCGTGGCTCCCAGGTCATGGCTGCCCCAAGCACCGAAGAGGCCGATGTAGCTGCGGCGGAAGCAAGGATGACCAGTGATGGGAGATGAGGTTTAAAGACCAGAATAAGGAAGCCAGATTGATAATTTAAGCATATTCTCCCAATGAAAACCATCCCGGCAAAGATTGTTTTTTGAAAATATGCTAAAATTTAATTATTCATCAAAGCTATAATTTAATCTGACAGTAAAACACAAGAAGCAATATTAGAGTTGGTTTAATATATTATATTCTTCAGCTTTGAAAGCCATAGAAATCAGTTACCCCAGTTTTTTCCAACAAAACACCCATTTCTCCAAAGCATTATACACAAACAATTTTAATTAGGATATAGTGACAGAATGATATTTTTAAAATATAAAATGAAATCAATGACAAAAAAGTGATCTGCTGTAATGAATCTGAGGGGAAATTTCATCCTATACCAGGATAATGTTCAATGTTTTAATGCCTGACAGGAGGAATCATGATAAAAAAGTCAATATGAAATCATTTGATTACAGTTGCAATATCTAACTTCTGAAATGCATCCGTGCTCTTTTAGAGTCAAGTCTATTTATTGTCACATCTGTTTTAACTGCTATTGTACAGAAGAACTACTGTTGTCTTGTTTCCTTAGAGATATATGCAGAGTAAAAATTTTTTTCTCCAGGAAACTTGTGCAAACCAATATAAGATCTAAATTCTTCACATAATATATAAAACAAGAGAAGCCTCTTCAGATTTATTTTTTGAAGGCAAAGATTAAAAAATTTTTATTTTATTTTATTTTAGAGAGAGAGGAAGGGAGAGAGAGAGAGAGAGAGAGAGACAGAAACATCGATGAGAGAGAACATCGATCGGCTGCCTGCTGCATGCCCCCAGTGGGGATTGGGTCATGTCGGGAATCGAACTGGCGACCTCTTGGTGCATGGCTGGACGCTCAACCACTGAGCCACGTGGCTGGGCATGAAAGCAAAGATTTTTGAAGGAGACAAAATGTTTCCCTCAGGAGCCTTCCAAGGAATCCCCCAATATTTTATTGTTAGTTTTTTAAGTTGTAGAGACAGAGGCAGGCTCCCACAAGCCCCAGAGATGAAAGGAGTAAGTGTGGTTCAAGATGCCGCGATAAAGACACCCAGACCTTACCTTTGGAAGCATCACCATCGCTCAAGGGTGTCTCTGTTTAAGTCAGGGAAGAACAGTTCCAAGGCAGAGGCCCTGTGTGGACCTGGCAAATCTGTTTTTAGATTTGAGAACTAATCAGAGATGTACATAAGTGTGTCTGTCCTGGGAAAGGCACTGTAGTTCTAATAGCTAGATGTTGAAAACTTCCACTTTGCCTAAAATTAGGGGGATGGCTAAACAAATTTTGTTATAGTCATAAAATCAAATACTATTCAGCCACTAAAAATTATACTTTAAAAATATTTCACAATATAGCCTTGGCCAGTGTGGCTCAGCAGTTGGAGCGTCGGCCTGCGGTCCAGAGAGACCCAGGTTCGGTTCCCGCTAAGGGCACGTACCTCGGTTGGGTCGTGTGGGAGGCGGCCACTCAATGTGTCCCTTTCACGACAATGTTTCTCTTTCTCTCTCTCTTCCTCTCTCTCCTTCCCACTCTGTCTGAACAAAAAAAAGGAAAATGTTCTCTGGTGAGGATAAAAAAAAAAATTCATGCCCTGGCCGGTTTGGCTCAGCGGTTGGAGCGTCAGCCTGCGGTCCAGAGAGACCCGGGTTCAGTTCCCGCTAAGGGCACGTACCTCGGTTGCAGTTTGTCCCCGGCCCTGGTTGGTCGTGCGGGTGGCAGCCACTCGATGTGTCCCTTTCACGTCGATGTTTCTCTCTCTCTCTCGTCCTCTCTCTCCCTCCCACTCTGTCTGAACAAAAAATGGAAAAATGTCCTCGGGTGAGGATAAAAAAAAAAAAAAAATTCACAATATAAAAATATGCTCACTTTATAATGTTAAAAAAACAAGAATTAAGAACTGTAATACAGGCCTGGCCAGTGTGGCTCAGTGGACTGAGCGTTGTCCCATGGACTGAGAGGTTCTGGGTTCAATTCCCAGTCAGGGCACATGCCTGAATTGCGGGCTCGATCCCCAGTAGGGGGCGTGCAGGAGGCAGCTGATCAATGTTTCTCTAGCATCAATGTTTCTATCTCCCTCTCCCTTCCTCTCTCTCTAAAAAAGTCAATAAGAAACATATTGGAAAAAAAAAAAAAAAAGAACTGTAATACAGGGTAAGTTCTGATATACACAGAAGAAGGACCAGGAGGAAATACAACAGAATGCCAGTATGGACCAACTCAAGGATAGCACATATTCAAGGGCATGTTTCCTGTAAAAAGAAGAAGATGGCAAAGAGAGGTAACAAAGAAACAAAACCCAGGATCTCGCCGTTGGGTGGTAGAGAGCCATCTACCTGCTCGCTGGTTTCCCTGGGTAAATTGTTTACCTCAGTTTCCTCATACGTAAAAATGGCAGAACATAAGGATTAAATGGCAGAACATAAGTAAAGCAATTTATATTGCTTTACACAATAGGAGCTGGAAATGACACATTTAAAATAATAATAATAATAGTGATAACTAGTAATTGACATTTATTAAATGCCAACTCAAGTTCAGACACTGCATTTGGGGTATTATTTTGTTTAATCTTCAAAATCCCCTTATGGAGTTAGGAACTATTATTTCCACTTTATAGAAAGTGAGGCACAGAAGTGAACAGAACTAGACTGAGCTCAACAAAACACGTCACAAAACTGGCTGAGCCCGGATGAGGCGACAGTGGGCTGACCAGTCACACTCTCAGCGCCTGCTGAGCAGGACGGGCCTCTGGGCGCGAGTCTCGGCTCTGCCAAAGCTTGTTCCACAAGGCTGGCAGGATCTTGCCTGTCACTTAGCTTTATTGTCTAAAATAAAGGGGTTCGAGTGCCAAAGGCTGCAAGCTGGCGCCTCCCTGTTCCTCTCCCTCCCTCCCCGTGGGCACGTGTGTCCGTGTGTCTGCGTCTCTGTAGGTGTGCTAGCCGTCTAGCCCTGAAATTCTGGGTTAAATTAACTAACATAAAAGATAATAAATTTGATCCCTAAGGACCTCTGGTTAAGACCAAAGGGTACTTAATCTCTTAATTTCACTAAAGAATTTTTGTTTTATTCATTTAATTGTGGTTAAAAAAACAACCACCACCTACATTTTACCATCTTAATCGTTTTAAAGTACATGGTAAATTAGCGTTAAGTATGTTCACATTCTCGAGCAACCAATCTCCAGAACTTTTTCATCTTGCAAAACGGAAACCGTATGCTCATTAAACACCAACTTATTCCTCTCCTCCCTCAGCCCCTGGCAACCACCATTCTACTTTCTGTTACTGTGAATTTCATCATTTAGTGAACTTTAGTGGTTTCAAAAAGATAATGTTTGTCTTTTTGTGACTGGCTTATTTCACGTAGTATAATGGCCTACAGATTTATCCATGTTGTATCTGGAGTCAGAAAATCCTTCCTTTTTTTAAAAAAAAAAAAAATTTTTTTTTCTTTATTGATTTTGCTTTTTAGAGAGAGAGGAAGGGAGAGGGAGAGAGAGAAAGAAACATCGATGAGAGAGACCATAGATTGGTCACCTCCTGCATACCCCCCATTGGGGATCTGGCCCATAACCTGGGTATATGCCCTGATTGGGAATTGAACTGGTGACCTCTTGGTGCATGGGTTGATGCTCAACTACTGAGCCACACCGGCTGTGCTCACCATTTCTAATTTCAATAAAAATAAAATTAATCACCTTTTCTATATTTCAGAGTTTTAAAATTGCTGTGAGATTTTTTTTTTAATTTAAAAATATGTAGTTCTGGCCCTGGCCAGTTTGGCTCAGTGGTTGAGCGTCGGCCTACGGACCAGAGAGTCCCGGGTTCGGTTCCTGCTAGGGGCACATACCACACACACACACACACACACACACACAAAATATGTAGTTCTGGATATGAGGGCAAACTGTTACCCATTGATGGCCAGGGTGGATTGAGCTGCTCTGGTGTCCCCCCTCCCACCTGCTGCATGTGTGTCCCCCGAGCTGCACTCGTCATGAGGATGACCTTGCCCCATAGCTGCAGGAAGACTGTTCTCGGTAGAGCATAGGAGTAGCTGCCCCCATGCTAGAACCTCCGCACTTGCTCTCAAGTTCCACTTGCGGGAGAATGTAGGGCAGACCCATCCACCTGAGGGGTAGCACTTGGCAGTCTCCCTTTTTAAAATAAAATTTAAAAAAAGTACTATAGTTCTATTTTTGGTCTTATTACTTGGGCATTACATGATTGTCTAGGAAGAAAATCCAATGGACTAAGCAAAAATATACTAGAAGCAATAAACATATTCAGTAAACTGTCAGCATGCGGTGAAACTATAAACACTATTCCTAGAGGCCCTTAATTAGAAAATACAGTAAAACTCTCTTTGTGGGATGATTGAAAACAGTTGCCCACTAACACCTGGGTATCCACTTACCTGCGGAAACAAGCAATAGACACCTTAGGGCTCAGTTAACTCCGTCATTTAGTGAGATGACCATGGCCCATGTGGTATGGCACACAGGTCGTGACCTCATATGTCTTGAAAAGCTTTCACGTGTCCACGCATGATATGAACGTGACTGCACAGAAAGGCCTGGGAGGAAGGCCACGGCCAGCAAGCGTTACTGCAGTGAGGGAGGTGGGGTTGGAGGTGGTGTTGCTGGGACTGTCACTTATGACTTATACATTTCTCTGTTATTTGAACTTGCACTAAAATGTATTCACATGCTGTCTGTGTAACTTTTTTAAACAATGAAGAGGCCCTGGCCGGTTTGGCTCAGCGGTTAGAGCATTGGCCCACAGACCAATGAGTCGCGGGTTTGATTCCAGTCAAGGGCACGTACCTTGGTTGCAGTTTGTTCCCAGCCCTGGTCGGGTCCTGCGGGAGGCAACCAGTCGATGTGGCTCTATTACATCAATGTTTCTCTCTGACTCTCTCTCTCTCTCTCTCTCTCTCTCTCTCTCCCTCTCACCCTATCTGATGATAAATGGAAAAAAAAAATCCTCGAGTGAGGAATTAAAAAACAGAACAAAACAATAAAGAGAAGAAAACTATGGCCCAGGCCAATAAGTCACTACAATAACCCCCGATAGCCAGGTACGCAGTGGATGGTTGGATGAACAGAAGGACGGGCTGGAGCGAGAGCGGACAGGGGCTCTGCTGTTCTGGGGCTGTGGAAGTGTGCCCAGGCTCAGACCCAGCTGGGGCGACCCCGCCTCACAGGCAGTCAGGCAGGCACTGCTGGGTCTTGGTAAGAGCCAGTCGCATGGAGGAGGGGACGTGCTCCCCCAAGAGGGACTGGTATCAGGAGAGTATTATCATACGAACCATGAGACAAATGCCTCTGAGAAGCAAATATCAACCCACATCAAATGCCAAAGAAAGGTAAAAATTAACGGCAGCAACTATCCCACTGGATTTCACATCCAGGAAGAAAGGGGCTGACTTAGCAAGAACAGTTTTCATACCGTCGTGGGGTGGAAGTCAGACTGCAATGGGTCACAAGGGAAAAGAAAACACACAGCCCTGGCCGGTTTGGCTCAGCGGTGAGAGTGTTGGTCTGCGGATCAGAGTCTTGGGTTCAGTTACAGCTAAGGGCACGTACAAAAAAAAGAAAGAAAAAGAAAACACACAAAACACTCTTTCAAGTAAAGCAAGACTTGGAGAAAGAGGCTATATAGCAGGAGTGGTGGCAATGGGCTTCTAGGGGTTCTAGTCAAGGGAGATAAAAGTGGGAGGGAAAGGCCCTGGCCAGGTGGCTCAGTTGGTTGCAGGGTCATTCTGTGCACCAAAAGGTTGCTGGTTCAATTACAGGCCAGGGCACTTACCTGGGGTGCAGGTTCAATCCCCAGTCAGGGCACGTATGGGAAGCAGCTGATCAATGATTCTCTCTCACACTGATGTCTGTCTGTCTCTCTCTAACCCCTCCCACTCTCTCTTAAAAAAAAATCAATAAACATATCCTCAGATGAGGATTGAAAAAAAAAGATTTTTACCCCGGCCAGTATGGCTCAGCAGTTAGAGCGTCAGCCCCTGGACCACAGTCACGGGTTTGATTCCTTGTCAAGGGCATGTACCTGGGTTGCAGGTTTGATCCCCAGCCCTGGTCGGGGTTGGGCAGGAGGCAATCAGTTGATGGGTCTCTCTCACATCCATGTTTTTTTCTCTCTTTCTCTCCCCCACTCCCTTCCACTCCATCTAAAAACAAAAACAAAAACAAAAAAACCTCAATGAAAAAAATATCCTTGGGTGAGGATTAACAACAACAGCAATAACAACAATAAAAAAGAAAAAGGATTTGCACTTAGCTCAATGACTCAAGGTGAAGTCATGTCTCAAACATACAGAGAAGCCAGGATGGTAGTTGAAGTGTTGGAGCTTCAAACACACGACTTAAACTTCCCTGGGCTTTTCCAGCGTCCATCACACAAACCCTGGCCCCTGTGGCTGCTTCGAGGGTGGCGTCTGGGAACCGTTACTGTGGCTCTGGGGCCTGTGTTCCCTGAATCACAGACTCCTCTGACTTTTTATTACCATATGGACAGAGCAGAGATGAGACTAGAGTGTGATCAATCTGGGAAAAATAGCTTTTCAGTCTAGTCAACAATGAGCGAGGGTTTTCATTGCAAAGAGGGCACTAAGCGCTCTGACTTTCTTGCACGGGCTTGCTGGAGACCAGCTGCATGGAGCCCCACGGTCGCCTCCAAGGCTGCAACTTGCCACCCAAGCAGAGCACCTGAGAGAAGCTGGCAGGAGCCGCCGGGAGCCACTGTTTACTGTCTGCTCCGCGCTCGGAGCTAATGAGTTGAATGAACACTGTTTACTCTCAGTGCTGGGAAGCGTGGATCTGGCAGTGGGAAGGCGAGTCAGGCGCCCAGGGTCATATGAGTTTGCTGAGGGACGGTTCTTCGGCTTCTAGACTGTAGACCACCTTCACTTTCACACTGTGGAACTTGATGCTTGATTGTCTAAGTGCCTGGACAGCTCTGTCCAGTAGAAATTTCTAGGAGGATGGAAATTCTCTGTATCTTTTCTGTCCAAGATGGTAGCCACCGGCTGCATTTGGGAGCTGGGCGCTTGCAATGTGGTTACTGTGACTAAGGAACTGGACTTTTAATTTTAATTAATTAAAATTTAAACTTTAATAGTCACATGTGGCAAGTGGCTATGGAATTAGAAGAGATCTAGAAAATCAATAATTTTTGCTTGGCTGAGGAAAAATGGCTGTTTTTCTGCAGCAGCCGTAAAAGGCGGTTTCCTCCTCAGGATGGATCAGAACCATTGCTCAGACACGGGACAGAGGCTGGTGACTTCCTGGTTTCCACCTAAATGAGAGGCACATCCTAGGTCAGTCACTGGAAATGTGGCTGACTCAAGGCTGTTTGGGGTACAACAGTTCCTCAAGAAATCTGGAAAAGTGTAAAACTGAAAAGAGAAAGATCCATGTTAAATACTAAGGTGGGACTGTATTTATCAAACAGTAAATGAAATCACAAACCCTGCTAAAGAAGTTTATTAGTTTTAATTTGTAAAATGGCTACAAACAGGTGAACCCACAGCTGTGTCTCACCAGGAAGACTGTATAATATAATGGTTAACAAGGCTGTAGCCCATACAGGGTAGGCACGTACGTGTAAATAGATAAATGATAGCTACTGTTACTTTGTTGTTCCCCCTCCTTAAAGTGAAGACTGATGACAGGCAGAAAGGCTCAAAGATAATCCCCATGTACTAATCATACCCTGATACTTTGAATATTTTTTTTTCTTTATTGATGTTAGACAGAGAGAGAGAGTGGGAGAGAGAGAAACATCAAGGAGAGAACATTGATTGGTCGCCTCCTGCATGCCCCCCACTGGGGATGGGGCCCACAACCTGGGCATGTGCCCTGACCAGGAATTGAACCAGCGACCACTTGGTGCATGGGTCTATGCTCAACCTCTGACCCACACTGGCCGGGCAACCCTGATACCTTTAGGTTTGACATCTACAGATGGGTAAACTAGCCTCGCTAAGACTTCTGACTGTCCATTTCTGATGTTTTATACACACTCGTGTGCTCTGGAGGAGTCTGCATAGTTAAAGGGTTGCTGTTGTTCAACAACCAGAGCATTTTACTTGGATGCAAAGAATTGCAGAGTTTAGGGAATAAATTAATACATAAAGCATTAACATTGTCCTAAATTCCAAGCCTTTTTAGGATGTATCTGTCTTCACCCTACAAAAATAGAGTAAATACTATGTTTTCTGTTTTAAGGATATTAACAGGAGCCAAACTTTCTTCTACTAAAACATTAAATCTCAAGCGTGTTTTTTTTAAAGTCCAAGTCAGAGCTAACCTTAGGTTTTTCCTCCTGGAACTGTTGTATAATGATAGAGTTTAGTAGAGATAGTCTGATAATGAAAGTGAATTAAACGTATCTTGGAATAGATTGTTGAATACCTGTATTTCATAGGAAAAACTCTATCCTGACGGCAATTTAAAGGTGTTTGTGCAAATCTACACACACACCTGTATACACGTGGTCCTGCCTTTTCTGAGTGTTGCCTGTGCCGAATTAGGAGGAGATAGAAAGTAAAATTGCACCAACTATGAAATCAGTATGAACATTTTAGATCTAATTTGTATTAAAGCCATCAGTTCTTAACAATTTCTTCCTAAATAAAACCGTCTTTTGAAAGGGCTCATGATGCATTCATGAGTGAATCCCATGACTGTCCTTGCACCCTTCATGACTGACTTTCAGGAAACAATGCAACGCATTGAAATAGACTCTTAACAGTTGTCTTATACTGTTTTTTTAGCCTTGGGATATAAAATTTGGGAAAGGAGCACCTTGCTTTTCAACAAAGTAGAACAAAAACATTTTTGCCATCTTTCATTTTGAAACAGGCCCTGAGACTGGAACTGGGTTTTTCAGGCCTGTTAGTGTGGGTCTGCCCTGTGACTCCTTCCCCAAAGCAGTCTCTGGGTGTGCTGGCTGTGTGCAGGTGCGGGGGGGGAGGGGGGCACAAGGGCCGGTGTGCTGGCTGTGTGCGGGTGCGGGGGGGGGCACAAGGGCCGGTGTGCTGGCTGTGTGCGGGGGGGGGGGACGACCCACAAGGGCCGGTGTGCTGGCTGTGTGCGGGGGGGGGGGACGACCCACAAGGGCCGGTGTGCTGGCTGTGTGCGGGGGGGGGGACCCACAAGGGCCGGTGTGCTGGCTGTGTGCGGGGCGGGGGGGGGGTGGACCCACAAGGGCCGGTGCACTGGCTGTCCGGGGGTGCGGGGAGGGCGCACCAGAAGCCCCAGGACCAGTCCCGCAGCAAGGACCCTCCCCTCCTTTCCCTCTGCCTCCTTCCTTCCCTCCACCCTTTACCATCACACCCTCGATGTAGGAAGAGCGGACGCTCTGCAGGAAATGGCAGAGGGTGAGTTAAGTAGGACTTTCACACCTAACCAGCTGCCATGTCTCCGCTGAACATAAATGAGCGGGCCTGTGGGAGCTGGGCCTGGAGCCCTTGGCTTCTGTGCGGTCAGTTCCTCACTCCTCCCAGAGCGCTGCCAACAGGGCCGCAGTTCTTCCCCAGGGTCACCGGACACCCTACTACACAGATGCTCGGCCATGTGGAACAGGCCCGCGGCTCCTGCCGGGCATCAGTCCTCGCTTGGCACTGGGCTACTAAGCTGTAGACTGCAGGACCCTGCGCCCGAATGGTGAGCAGGGCAATAGGTCAAGGGCAAAGTATTCTCCAAGTGAAGAGGCGAGTAGATGAACTACATGCAGTGAGTGTGCTGGGGACTCCGCTCGTCAGACAGACCCTATTAGACCCCTGAAAACTAACTAGGTAAGAGGGGACCTCCAAAAAGTTTGTCTTAACTTGGATCCTCTTTCAGGAAGAGAAACAGCACCAGTGCAAAAACAATCAGAAAAAGTCTATTTTGACTCTATAGTGAAATGTGAAGTTTTCAATAGAATTTAGTGGCGACCAAAAGCAACTTGCTTCTCAGAAAGAACTACAGGAAAGTTGTGGGTTCGTGTGTTTTGTTTTGGTTTTGGAGTTTGTTTTGGAGAGACAGCTTTTGCTTGTTTGATATTTTTTAAAGAATAATAAATAACAGTTGGCAACAGAAAAAAACCCTGCAGTCAAGTTCTCAAACCATCTTCAGTCGTCCTCAAAAACTGAACACAAAAAGTACCTTCACTGGGTAAAGAAGAGTGGGGGGAAGAACTACCACCACCAGGCCGCCTCGTTTTTGCAAAAGCCCAGCATTCAGGAGACGCTTCCTCGCCTGGCCTACATCAGCTGGTGGGTAATTTGTAATTCAGGTTAAAAACAAAACAGAAGTGGACATTGTTCTGACACTTGCCTGATAACATCCCAAGAAAACTCTAGAACTGGCAAGAGAGAAAAGCAGATAATGGTCCACGCTGTTATTTGAGTTTAAAAAGCACTGATTTTTCTTTTAAAGGAACATCTTCAGTTTCCATGCACATGGTTTCTAACTGCAGCTTAAAATTTTCCACTGGGCTCCCCCTGAGAACAAACACTGCTCCGTGGACAGAGCTCGATGCCGCCACACTTCCCAGCTGCCCTGGGGACACTACAGGGCCTCTGCCAGCAGCACCCCACACCCCACACCCCACACCACACCTTAGACTTCGGTCAGCAGTTTGTCTTATCCATTGGACCACCACTTGCCTATAGGAATTAGTTTCTGTTTATCCTTTGCCTGTAAAAATAGGACGAAATCCTCAGACTGGCAATCCAGGTTTTTATAAGCATGGTGGGCCTCTTTAGGCTGATAAGAATACTTTGTATTTATCAAGTGCTTTAAAGATAATAAAATATACATTTTGCATATAACATCAAATCCTCTAAATAGAGCTTTGAAGAAGCTTTCGTCATCCCCATCTTACAAGTGAAGCCCTTTCTTAAAGTAACTTGCCCCAGGTCAGGTGGGTCAGGTGGAGCTTGCCCACTCCAGGCCTGGATTCTACCACGCTCTTCTTTTACCTTGTAGCCTACCTCTCGTAGACATGCTGCCCTTCACCTGCTGCTTCTCAGCATTGCCAGCCCCTTCCACCTGCCCCCGTGACTCACTCTACCTGAATTACACTTCCCACTTATCTTAGCCATGCTGCCCATTCCGTCCCTCTTCCTCAGAGCCCGTCCTAGTCAGCAGGCAGCCATGGTACCTTCTAGTGCTCCCCCATTTATGTGGATGTGTGCGCTTGTGTCTTGGGTTTGGTTGTTGCATGGTGGGGTGGAAAGGGAACAGTCTTTGATTCAGACTTGGGTTTAAATTTGAGTTCTTCTGATCATGAACTGTGTGGCCTTGGGAAAGTTGCCTAACTTCTCTGATTCTCGTTTCGTCATCTCTCAGAGCTGCACTGTCGTGCCTCTTTTACAGGGGGAGCCAAGCACAGAGATGGGCCCACTCTGCGTACCCTGCTGTACCTTGCACAATTACCTCATACAAACTGAGGGACTGAGATAGTAAGTTCATAAAACACACATGCACACATTGTGACTTCTGGTTAATTGAGCCTAAATGTCCTTATTTATCTCCACTTCTATCTTAAATGTCATTTGAATGACAGTGAAGAAAAAAGGTAGAAACTCATAAGAGCAAAGAAAATGAGAAAGGAAAGGAGAATACAGAGGAGGACAGCAAGACAGATCAACTTTGGGTAATATAAAGTTTTTTCTTACACAGAGGACACAAAAATTTATCTACCCCTACATCCCCTTTCTTAGGAACCTACTAGAAGATGTACTTCAGCAAAATGAGGATATAAACCAGGAAAGGAGAAGACATGGAATTCTGAACGTAAAGGCTGTGACCAGGAGCGAGGTAGAAGGTGCCCAGGGCTGGCACTGGTGGCCACCCTCCAGGGCCGTCCAGACTAGAGGGAGGGAGACGCCAAGAAGCAAGCGGAATAGATAGTGTTCAGAACTAGGTCTGGGAGTTTGAAAAAAATTATTCCTGCGCATGTGACAGATTTGTTGGAAGAGTAGGAAGAAATTGAACAATAGAGACATACAAAACTAAGCAAATAGAAAAACGGTCATCGTTTACTCCAGGGTTGGGGGAAGGTTGGGAGAGAAAGAAAATGTCAACACTTAGTTCAGAAGTGATTATGTACATAACTAAGATAAAGTAAGTAACCAATATTTATTTAACCAAAATATGAGCCATTATTATGTTATGAGGATAGAGGGAAGGGATGTGCATGGTGGGTGTGAGCAGTGGGGACTAGATAAGAACTAAACCTTCAAATATTATAATGAAAATGTCATCTGGTCTGAAACCCATAGATCAGTAAAGAGCATAATAAGCACGTTGTTTAGAAATATAGAGGCAATTATCAGAAGAGCTATAAGAAATTAAAGGTGTTGGTTACCTCTGAGGCAAAGCATGAAGCCTTTGTTCTTCTTGAATGTTTAAACTGTCCATTTATTATTTTGATGAAAAATTTAAACTAATTAATATCATCATTTGTATTTAGGGAAATTGTATGAAATGCAAGTAAATCCCATATTTTACTAATTTAAATCATGGGATGTAGGTGTACCGGTATAAGTTCATATAGGTTCAGTATAAACAGCAAGTGTTTGATCTTAAGTGCGGCAGACCTGGTCTATAAAACCTTCAATCTGCAGAGAGCTGTGGGCATCGCTGGGACAGCCCTCGAGCAGTGCCATTACCGCTAATGGGATCTTAGGACACTCCTGGGGCCTGGAGACTTAATGCTGGACTGAAACTCAAGGCGTCAGAAGACTTAACAATTTAGCTCTAAATGGTGTTTTAATGATAGAGAAGAATTTAGGAAAACTTAAGAGGAAGGAAAGGTTTGTGACCTGAAATACCCGAGTAAGCTGTCTGAATGGATCCCAGCTGACATTCCCTTTCACGTACCCTTAGAAAACACGTGGATTTGGGGGAAGTCAGAGGGATTTTTAGCTAAGTTCTTTTTGTAAAATTGGGATAATCAGCTTCTCTAGAATTGTAATATTTTTGTCCTTTATTCACGTATTAGAATTCTATTCCAAGCTCATACAGAAAAGAGATTTCAGACTTCGAAACCCACCCAAGAGCTTGTGGTTATTACAGATGTCCCCAAAGGGCCTCACCATGGGCAAGTTTGGTTGTACAAGACAAGTCTATAATACATTTCCCGAAGATCTATACAATCCTGGATCAGATGAAACCCAGATGACCGTCAGACATGTTATAGGCAGTGAGGGGAGAACTGTGTGGAATGAAGAATTCTTGTCCCTAAGGAACTTATGATCAAATTTAGGACAGGTAAAGTACAAAACTAACTACAGAACGACAGGGTGGGACCAGTGCCTTTGGAGAAATGCAACGTTCTACAGGCGCTGGGACAGGTGGTTTTTTGCTGGAATGATCAACCAAGACCCTCAGGACAGGTGGCCAGCGGCTCCCACAGTGGCTCATCCCAAGATGAGGCAAAGACTTCAATCTCTTATTGGAGCTGATTGTCCCCTCCTTGTTCAATCACCTGTCGTCTGTCACCCTGCTATTGATCCACTGTGTAATTAGGAGAGAGACCCTCTAGATTGAAGTGGGGTCATGATCAAGTCCACTGAAAACACTGTCATTAACTCTCAAACCTACTGCCCCCTCCCCGGCCGCAGGCCCAGCAGTTGGTTGCATCTGACTGTCTAAAATTGTGACATTCCTGGTTGTGGCTCCCGACACCTGCTTACAGCAAAGTGAACAGCAGCTGTGGACCCCACTTTCACTGTTGTCAGAAAACTCTGAGAACCACAAAATGTCGGGCCACGGCTGCTCACCACTTCAGAACACAAAACACTAAGTTCCTTTGGACTGTATCTGTCTTGACCCAGTGCTTAGGACACAGGAGGGACCTGATTAACCTTTGTTGAAAGTCAATGAGTGATTGGTCCACATACTTATTTAAAAATTTATCATAGTAGGTCACACATAAGAAGCTATCTAATTATGTAACAAATAACTGATCTTAAGGGAGTGGGAGGCTAAAATCAGCCCCGTGGAAGCATCGCTGTCCGGAGAATGAAGATAAAACCATGCGCATTAAATAAGAAGAAAACACCGAGCACAACACGAGGTGGAACAGCACGGAGATCTGGTGAAGGACCTTATTAATAACTGGTCCCAGAAGAAAATGAGCAGCCTGCACTGCGGCTGTGCCGGGGGCGGGGGTGGGGTATCAGGAGAGCCAGGCACCAGGGCCAAGAGGCAAAGGAAGAGCCACTAGAGGCAAGTGTTTAGGGAGAAAAATGAAAACGATAAGAGATTTCCATTTCCAAGCTTTCCTCTTTCCCAGACCCTTCCTGAGGTTTTGTTTGAAAAGCAAAATAACTACATTCCAAGACTGCGGCAGCAGTTTACCAACACAGATCTGGACATTTCAGATCCACTCAAGTCACACTCACCAGGGTGACGCGGGGCCCGAACAGGGGTGGACTCATACCCGTGGGGACCACACTCATGTCCACGTACACTCAGGCGTCGTTTGGGAGCCAGGTAAAACCCAACCGACTGCTTTCACACCGGGCCAGGCCATGTGTGCTCAGGTCACCAGCCCTTCGATCAATCCTGATGCAGATCGACTTTCTGACACTTTCAAATCCCCAGTCCTCTCCTGTTGGGTGAGGCTTTGTCCCAGAGCATGTGCAGGACACAGAGTCCAGGGGTCAGGGGACAAGTCCGGCTCCTCCTCTCACTGACCACAGGACTCAGGGCAAGTCCCTTTCCTGCTGGGAGATGTGGTCCTCCAGGGGTGAAGGTATAATTGCCTGCAGACCATGTTAGATGGCTGTGTACATGAGCTTGACAAGCTCTAGACGTCATTGGCACCTGCTCCAAAGACAGGTAACTGATGAACTGAAGTTGGAGGCTGTGTCCTTGCTGCTTGACCGTGAGCTGCCCTTGTGACTTGCTGGGACCAACAGAATGGGGCAGAGCTGACTCCGGGGCAGCCCCAGACCTGGGGATCAGCGGGCACATAAGACACTCTGGCTACACGACCAAGTTCAGAGAGTGATGAAGGGTCCTGGTCCTAGCCCAGCTCCCGGCATAAGGAGCTGCACAGAAGACCCCACATGGGATGGGCAGGGGCCCTCCCACTGACCCACAGAGTAATCAGAAATAATAAACCATTGGTTTCTTAAATCACTCAGTTATTGGAGCAGTTTGTTACACAGCAACACACAATGTAAATGATAACTCGGAAAGAAAAGTTGTAAAACAGTTTCCATCATTGACCAGACTCTGTAACTTCTACTTGGGCAGCGCTGAAGAGGACAGTCACCTCTTGGGTGTCTAAGGTCTCCTTTGGGCCTTTTCTTGGAGATGGGAAAAAGGAAGGGATGACCTCCCGGGGGCACCAGGGATTACTTAGATCTGCCAGCTTAGCTCACGTTCCCATCCTCTCCCCCAAGTTCTCTAGACATTTGACTTAGTATAAATGCAAATTCAGATATTTACTCTTTTCTGCTTCTCCCTTTTCAATTCATTTTATCTATTGACATCGTCACCCGACATACCCAGAAACGGGAGAGAGAATGGCCCTGGAGATCTGAACTAAGCCTGTTAACCCCAAGAAGCCGGTGATCCCTTGTGTTCAGGAGGCATCGCACCCTCCTGCGTTACAACCTGCCTGAGAAAGGGTGAACTCCAGCTCCGTCACCTCAGACTTTCTCTGAACCTGCCTCTCTCCCACAGTTGGCCACCCACCTCATTTTCCCACTAGTCTCAGGTAATTAATTCTTAGACATCATCTGCCAGGAATAGTTTCACTGACAAAACGCTAGGAAATTACACTCATGCTGTGGAATGTCAGGGAACTTTCAGGCTCTTGCTGCCCAGACAGGGCAAGACAGAGCGGCTGCGAAAGTGGGGTGCTCCAAGTGCAGAGCTCAGGGACAGGCAGTGTTCTGATTGTGCGCAGTACACAGTACAAAGTACAATAAAGTGTCAGCTTTCCAAACAGAGAAACTGCTTTATCCAAGTACAAAAAATACTCCAGGAGGTTTAGCCTTTATGGCTACGATCCTTATTCTCCAACTCTGTGCTCCCTTCATCTGCGTCTCGGCCCACACGGGATCACAGAGGACAGATGGGGAAAGGACCATAATTAGAAACATTTTATACCCAACATTACAGAAGTCAGTTGTCTGGGCAAAATTAGTCACATGGTAAATGGAACCTGACACTACATTTCAGAGACGTCAGAAAGGCCAGAAATTGAAACCAGAAAGAGTTGGTCTTCTCCTGGCCTCAAACCTGGAGAAGACAGATGGGAACTGTCGTGGTGGACATCGCTGTACCCTGCTCATCCCTGAAGCCACGCGGCTCTTACAGAATCTGATGAACGCCGCGGACACTCCCCCTGGAAGGCGCACACGAGCACGTGGAAACACGTTTTGTACACAGCGCCATGGAGCTCACGAGCCAGCGATCTGCAGACCGTGGACCAGTGCAGAGCTCTCTGGGTGTCCGGAGTCCATGCAGCGCGTCCCCGGGCACTGTGACCACCCTGCACTGCAGATTGGGGATCACAACTTCCACTGCAAGGATTGTTGTGAAGCTTAGCATCAAGCTGAGAAGATACACTTGATTTGCACAAAAATGGAAAAATAATGGCTGAATATGGAAGGGAAATTGGTCTGCAAGTCCTAAGAAAGTGTGACTCCAGCTAAAGGAGTGTATGCAATATCACCAAGTCACTAGTAACCACAGGCCAGCACGTCTGTGTAAATCCCTGTCAATCAAACAGAGATAAATGTCATACAAGGAAGGACCAGGGTCGAGGGGAACACCCCAGAAGCTCACCTCATTCTGCTGGGACACTTGTGGAGGACAGAAATAAAAGGTGGGTAGGTGCCTTGCTGTCCTTCCAGGCACCTCCTGGCCGCGAGAGTGGGCTGAGATGTTATTGGTAAGCTGGACCAAAAGAAAGAGCCAAAGATTTCCTGACTTTGTGAAAAACTGGGAAACAGAACTGGGGTGTTTCACAGGGGCTTTTCACAGTGGCAGGCTATAAATTTACGTCTATAAATTCAACACCCCGTTCTCTCCTCCACCCCTGTACACAGCCCCCTCACCGCCAATTCGCTACATCGCACTGTTGCCCCATTTTGCAGTCCACCTCCTTCAGGAGGCTGTGGCTCACTGTCCACTCCACACCCTCCCACGGCAAAGGCTGTCACCACCCAGTAATGGCTTTGACGCACCCGTGATTGGCTCTCTCTGGCTTCCCAAATGAAAACATGATGGTCCTAGGGGTAGCAACTGTGTGTAATGTTTGACACACCCCCAAGCACTGTGTCTGGTGCCTCTGTGCACAACTGGTACTTGTGGGGTCTTTATTGCCAGTGTTATAATTATAGTTATGCAAGAAGCCACTCCAGTACAACTGGCTGTCCCCAGCTCAGAGCTTAAAGACCGGATCAGAGTTACATCATAAGATGCCAGCACAAGTAAACAAATGCAATGGGTCATAATGAACTCACAGTCACTTATTTGTTCCCAGCAGGTCACCAAAAGCTAAAGAAGCAACTACGTGGGTAAAACCAATGTGCTGTGAGGAAGGCACCTAATCGGTCTGTTCAGACAGCCTCCACATCCTCCAACCTGCCCGACAAGTGGGTCGCCTTAGAGTAGGCCTCGCTTCTCGCTGCCTCTTGGTTTACTGCCGCTAAACTGCTTGAAAAGAGAATGTTCTTCATCCACTCAGCCCTTAAAACCCTGTAGTCTTTTGTCTGTATCTCCCTTTCGACATTTTTCTTTCTTTTATTTTATCCTCACCCAAGGACATTTTCCCATTTTTTGTTCAGATAGAGTGGGAGGGAGAGAAAGAGAGAGAGAGAAACATCCACGTGAAAGGGACACATCGATTGGCTGCCTCCTGCACTACCCAACCAGGGCTGGGGACAAACTGCAACCAAGGTACCTGCCCTTAGCGGAACCGAACCCGGGTCTCTCTGGACCGCAGGCCAACGCTCTAACTGCTGAGCCAAACCGGCCAGGGCTGGACATTTTTCATTATCTGCGTTGTTATCATCGTGGGCCTTCTCCTCCTTCCCACCTTTTTCTCCCTAACAACCATCTACAGTGTTCATTTATGCCCAATAACCGCATGGCCCCACCCTTCCCCGCGATCCCTATGGAGACGTCAGTTACGTTCAGGCATTGCTAGGACAGGTACCCCAATGGGGTGAACCCGCCCAGGGCTTGCGATCCTGCCTGGGCGCTGGACGTGAGTGGGAACAAGCACGCAGCACCTCCCACAGGACGGCCCCGGGCCAGGGCTGGGCTCCCGGGCGTGCCTCTGACACAGCACAGCGTCATCAGACCTGTCAGCAATCTGCGCTGCTGCTGGCTCTGCAAAACTCTCCCGTGTGCTCTTGCAGGACAGGACACAGCCCACAGGGCAGGGCTGGCGAGCGGGTGGTTCTGCCATAGGCATAGGATGGCAAAACCATAGCATCGACCTAAATGTTTCTTCTGAACACTTTAAATGCGTTTGTACACCCTTGTGATATTCATGAGATCCGGAAAAAAAAAGGGGAAATATTAATATCTAGGACTTAATGGGATTAATAAAATCTTTCCCTTCTGTGTAAGATTGTGACCTGTGGTTAATCTCCGGGCTCTGTTCTCCTGGAAACAGATCAAAATGGAATGTGTGATGATGTCACTAGCCAGTGGCCAGACAACCTGACTGATAACTGCATCAGGACCAGGAGCATCCTGGCATCCTTGGCTCTGGAGGGTGCCTCTGTGGGGACCCTGGAAGCCACATGGTGGCTCCTGTGGGGAGGAAGCTCCTGAGTCAGGGCAGCCCCCACGCCTGCCAGTGAAGTGGTCTCTGCCCCCGAGCCATCACCCGGGGCAGAAGGACTAGCTCCTGCTGGTGGGTGGGCAGACCTGGGGACCCCCGGCCACACACCCGGGCTCCTCCCTGTGCGTGCTGAGCAGGCCGAGGCCTTGTGAGTCTCCGTGTTTGTCTGGCCCCACGAAGACACTGCCGTAGGTCTTGTATGCGGAAATGTCTTGTATCAAGGGGTTAACCAGTTTACGTCAAACAGGGTCTCATGTACAATTTTTGGCTATTAATCCAGTGGTCCACCCACTCAAAGAAAAAAAATAGAGCAATTGTCCAGTAAACACGGACCAAGACATCTGAGCATCGAAGCTCTCAGGTAGCTCAGATAGGTGGCTGGGTCTGGGCAGACGAAAAGCTCCACCCAGGAATATTTTGTGGGATCATGCTGAAAACTCCATGTGTGCGGGGGCTTCAAAGAAGCTGGGTTCCAGCTCACGTTCATGTCCCAGCAAGTGCTGCTCTTCACATGTCGGCGCAGCCATGTCCAGTAAATATTTGTTAAATGAAGAAATGAGTGAACCCTTCTGACTCCTTAGCTTCTTTCTCTGTAAAATGAAAACATCTACCTCATCTACTTCTGAGAGTTGTTTTCAAATGAGATAATGTATGTGTAAGCTCTTCATAAACCACAGACACAGAACAATGAACAGGATGAAGACATCGAGGGCCCCCTCCTTGCCCTGCTGAGTAGTGTGGCAAAGGGACCTCTCCAGACAGTTCTCGAGACCAACGCCCACATGGTTCTCCAGCAGGGAGGCGTCGCGCCCACTGTGCGTCACAGCCACAGTGAGACCTGGGCTCAGGAAAATGGGCTCTGCCATTTCCCCGAACCTTGTTCACTCGGCACAAGTTTGGAAAACACGTGTGTCGCTCCTTGTGCAGTACTAAATGACACGGACTTTGGTGTTAGCTATTCTAGGATATTAATTTTTAATTACATGCAAAAAATTTATAGCAATATTATACCCACAGAGTTTTAATTTTGCAGAGATGATTTCTTAATAAAAGAAGAGTCTTTTAAAAATCATTAGTTGGATTAGGGGAGTGTGTCTATTCAATTTAACAAAAATTCACTGAAAACTTGCTGTGTACAAGGCACTTTACTCAGTGAGCTGGTACTGGGTTCTGGGTGCTTGGTACCGGGTGCTAGAGACCGGGTACTAGAAGAGGTAATGATGATTCTTCATCCTCAGGAGTCTTTTACCCTAAAAACATGCAAATAAACTAGCAATATAACACATGGCTAAACAGTCGATACAAAGTAATTGTACGAATAGCACAGAGAACCATCCGGGGGAAATTACCATAGAATCAAGAAAAACAATCTCTAAGCTGAGCCCTGAAGAACAAGGATGAATTTTCAAGATGGAGAAAGCAAAATTCTAATGAAAGGAATTGTACACACACAGACCGGGGATGAAAACCGCATGGGGCAGTGTGTGAGGAACAGAAACTACAGTCAGAGCGTGCGGGGAGGAGAAGGCGAGTGGGGCCTGGGCAGCACGGGGAGAGGCGTGGAGCTGCCCCTCGGGAGCAGAGAGCTCGGGTGGCAGGGGCAGAGGCGCACGCAGGCCTGCGCGGAAAAGCTCTTCACCATCCCAAACTTTCTTTTAGGTCTCAACTCAAATGTCACAGCCACTGGACGCACTCCGTGACCCACTCACCTTCATCCACTCTCAGAGCCCCAGACCTCCCTTTCCCTGATGCTCAGGACGCCTGGCCAATGCCACCCTTCTCTGCCCGGCTCCACGCAGGTCCCACGATGGAGGGTCTAGGTCTGTCACACACACTGTGTCTCCAGGGCCTCACCAGCTGGCAGATGCTCAACTAGTGTTGCTGAGTGAATGAAACGAATGAGAGGCTCATCCAGTGAAGGAGAGACAAGGGCCTGAATACAGTCATTGGAAAGATGGAGAGCGGAAGCCTTGACCGAGCAGCTCAGTTGCAGGTTCGATGCCCCGTCAGAGCACATACAAGAATCAACCAATGAATGCATAAATAAGTGGAAAAACAAATTAATGTCTCTCTCTCAAGTCAATACATCAAAAAAAAACCCCATTTTTTTTAATTAAAAGAAAAGATAGAGAGTAGAGCTATGAGAGAAGTCAGAAGAACTGAGGTGGCGGCTGCCCGGGGCAGGGAGGGCAGCGGAGGAGGGCGAGGTTGTGAGAGGAGACGGACAGAGAACTCCAGGGAAGAGTCGACGTCCCAAACAACTCTCGGTCTTTGCTCATCACTGTGCCTTTTCTTTCCCCCTCTTTTCCTTTTCTTGCTATGTAATAAAGTGTACTTTTATAAGTAATGATGCGATTGTAAAGTCTTTACTTCCCATTTCCCAGCTCTATTGAAAAGTGGGCATACAAAGGACAAATGGAATCCCAGTTTTCACGACTCATGGCTCATGGGATGTTATTCACCCTTCCACACGGGCAGTGGTGGCTTCCAACTTTGTAATCTTGTGGAAAGGATATTACATTTTGGTGCCACCCAGATACAAGAATGTCAGCTATGGCTCTAACCAGTTTGGCTCAGTGGTTGGAGCATTGGCCCGCAGACCAGTGAGTCTTGGGTTCGATTCTGGCCAAGGGCATGCATCTCGGTTGTGGTTCATCCCTGGCCCTGGTCAGGTCGTGCGGGAGGCCACCAGTCAATGTGTTTCTCTCATGTCAATGTTTATCTCTCTCCCTCTCTTCCTCCCTCTCACTCTATCTGATGATAAATAGAAAAATATCCTCAGTAAGGATTAAAAAAGAAGAAGAAGAATGTCAGCTATGAAATGAGTGATGTTAAACTGCTTTTCTGGCACCAGCTGGGACAGAAACAGGTCAAGGACATTATCCATGTCATCAGTGTTAAGACTTAGATAAATATTGACCCTTCCAGTAGCTGAAGAAAGATGATGTAGTTGATCCCTGCAGCCGTGCAAAGTTTTTGTTAAAGATTAAAAAGAGAAATAGGATACAACCTCATTTCATCAGTTAAGATAGAGAGTTCCAACTGCCTGGATGAGTTCAACTACGCAGCTTTGACACAGAAGCCTAAGAACACAGACTAGCTTAGACATTGGGTCAAAGTCTCACCATTGCACCCAGACGGTCCAGCCTACTGAACCGATTCTGCCAGTCACCTGCACCATTTTGGGTTCCACCAGCAATGAATGAGAGTTCCTGTTGCTATCTACTCCTGCTAGCACTTGGTCTTGTCATTGTTTTGGATTTTTGCATTGTATAGGTATATAGTAGTACCTCATTATCATTTTAATTTGCATTTCCCTGATGACATATGTTGTGAAACATCTTTTCATATGCTTATTTTCTATCTCTATATCACATTTGGTGAGGAGTCTTGTTCAGATCTTTTGCTCATTTTAAAAACTGAGTCATTTGTTTTCTTATTGTTGAGTTTTAAGTGTTCTTGTATATTTTGGGTACAAATCTTTTACTAGATATATGTTTTGCAAATATTTTCTCCCAATCTGTGGCTTGTCTTTTTCCTGTTTTGTTGTTGTTGTTGTTGTTGTTGTTAATCCTCACCTGAGAATATTTTCCCATTGATTTTTCTTTTTTTAGATCGAGTGGAAGGGAGGGAGGGGGAGAGAGAGAGAGAGAGAGAGAGAGAAAGAGAAAGAGAGAGAGAGAAACATCGATGTGAGAGAGACACATAGCTTGGCTGCTTCCCACATGACCACAACCAGGGCTGGGGATTGAACCTGAAAACCAGGTGTGAGTCCCTGACCGGGAATCAAACCCGAGAGAGACCCTTCAGTCTGAGGGCCAACACTCTATTCGTTGAGTTAAACCAGCCAGGGCTGTAGCTTGTTTCATTCTCTTACCAGTGTCTCTCACAGAGCAGAAGTGTTTAATTTTCATGTAGCCCAACTTATAAATATTTTCTCTCATGAATCAAGTTTTTAGTGTTGTATCTAACAAGTCATCACCAACCTAAGGTTATCTCTAGAATTAGACGATCTCCTATGTTCGCTTTTAAGTTTTAAAGTTTGGGTTTTACATTTAGATCTAGGAAGTCCACTTTATCTGAAATTAATAGCACCATTTCAACTTTCTTTTGACTAGTATTAGTATGGTATATATTTCTCCTTACTTCTAAAATTAAAAGTAAATATCTGTGTCTTTATATTTAATACGAGTTTCTTGTAGACAATTTGTTTCTTTGAGCCAACTCTGATAGTCTCTGTCTTTTCATTGGCATTGTCAACATAAGTAATGTCCAAACCTATAAGAATGTTTGTAAATTTATTTGAGCCAAACTGATGACAATTGCTGGGAAGCAAAGGCTCCGCAGACTGAGAAAACGGTCCAGAGAAGGGAGGGTTGACACCTTATTTTTACATTACAGTCTAAGGAGGAGGTGTACGGAGGTTACATGGAATTCACTGGTCATAGATTCGGGAGGCGGGAGAAAGCAACGCGAGGAAATCTCTGGGACTGGATAAAAAGTAAAACGAACAGACACTTCTTTTACATGTGTGGGTACAGAATAGTTAACAGTTAACGATGAGCATGATAATAATACCAATGAGGGGACCTGTGGCCTCTGCTCTGGTGCAGTAGTTATGCTCTGAAGGGTCAGCAAGGAAAGACAATGGGCAGGCTGCGTGGAGGTGAAGGCTGACCTCTCTTAGAGGAAAATGCCGCCCTAGGACATGACTACCTGCCGTGACCTGCTTTCAGTCAGGAAGTTTGTATTTCAGACCATACTATGTGGTTACTGCAGGTCTCTGAAATTTACTTTTTTAGTGGGTGCCTTCTCTAATGCTCTTCTTTTCTTTGTGTAGAAACAAGTTTCTAACCTATATCATTTTCTTTCTCTGGGAGAAATTTCTTTTTAACATTTCTTGCAAAGCAAGTCTGTTGAGGACAAATCCCATTAATTTTTTGTTTGCCTGAGGAAATCTTTTTTGTTTTGTTATTTTTCTCTCCGTTAAAACTTTTATTTATTGTGGCAAAATATATATAACATAAAATTTACAATTTCAACCATTCTTAAGTCTACCTTTCAGGGGCATTCAGCGCATTCGTATTGTTTTTCAATCATGACCTCATCACCATTCATCTTCAGAATTCTTTTATCTTCCCAAACTGAAACTTCCCCATTAAACAGTACTTTTCCACTCCTCCCACCAGGACAGCCACCCACTGCTCTCCGTCCCTTTGAATTTGACTACTCTTAGTACCTCACATAAATAGTCATATAGTATTTGTATTTTTCTTTCTCCTTTGAAGAATAATTTACTGGATACAGAATTCTGGGCTGATAGGTTTTTGTTTTTATTTTTCTTTCAACACTTTAAATATTTTACTCTCCTCTCCTCTTGCTTGTGTAATTTCTGAAGAGATGTCTGATGAAGGTCTCATTTTTGTTCGTCTGTAAGTGAGGTGGATGTTCTTCCTCTGGCTTCAATCAAGATTTTCTGCTTTTCTGCAGCTTGAATAGAATATGCTTAAGTAAGTGTGCAGGGTTTAGGATGTATTCTTCTTTCTGTTCTCTACGTTTTCTGGATCTATGGTTTCGTGTTCCTCATTCATTTGGGGAAATTCTTTGTCCTTATTGCTTCAAATATTTCTTTTATTCCTTTCTCTCTTTCTTCTCCATCTAGTACTCCCATTACACATATGGTAGAATTTTTGTGATTGTTCCACAATTACTGGACTATCTGTTCTTTAATTTTTTTTCTCTTTGTTGTTCAGTTTGGAAAGTTCCTGTAGACACATGTTCGAGCTCACTGATTCCTTTCTCCCCTGGGTCCAGTCCACTGAGGAGCCCACCAACAGCATTCTTTGTTTGTCACAGTGTTTTTCTCTAAAAACACCCTTTCTTTCTTAGGCTTTCCATCTGTCTGCTTACAGTTTTCCCAAGAGAGTCCTTACCATATTAATCGGTTATTAAATTCTCAATCTGATCATTCCAAAACTTCTACCACATCTGAGCCTGGTTCTGATACTTGTTTTGTATCTCAGACTGTGTTGTATGCCTTTTTGGGATGCCTTGTAATTCTTTGCTGAAACTGGACGTGCTGTGCTGGGTGACGGGGCAGTCCTGGCTCCAGGAGCAGCTTCTGCCCTTGGTGAGCTGTGGCTGTCTCTGCTCTCTGTCTGCGTTTGGAGCAGTGGCTGCCTTGCGACCCCAATCCTCTGTCAGATAAAAGAAGAGCTGTTGATGTTCAGTTTGTTTAACTTTTTCTTGTTGCCAGAACAAGAGTGATGGCTTCCAAGATCCCTACACGTTAGACCAGAACCAGAAGTCCCCAGAGGGCTTTTAGGATGCTGGTGAACCTTCTATGTGTTTCGTACACTCCAAGAACATTTATGAAGCACTAGTGAACCAGGTATTGTCCTCTGGACCCCAGGGGACTCGCCCAGGTGAGACCTCCCATCTCTAGAGACTGCCATGGAGTTAGCAGGGAAGGAGTAAACAGAAGGGGGAGTCTTTAGGGAGGAAGAGACTCAACCCTACTTTGAGGTCACCAATTTTCATAAAACCAACCAACCTCATGGACTGTGGCACTGGCTATCCAACATGAAACCTTTCCTGTTCCCTTTATCTTGCTCTTCCCAGCTGTACCAGGAGGAGAAAGAGGGCACAACAGCACGAGTCTGGGTTTGCCTGTAATGTTTTAAAATCAAGTCTCTGGATCGGAGCGGAAGGAGGTGAGTGGCTGCCGGGATACGGAGCAGGAGGGACTGGGTCTGGGTGGGCAGGTGCCATGAAGCCAAACACGCACAGGAGCCGGTCCTCTCAGTCTTCGGCATGAATGGAAGACCACACGTGGTAGAATATGATAGGCCACCCCGTGCTGACGGAGACAAGACTGGGGGTGAAACCTCCTTAGCTCTGCCTTGCACTAATTCAAAATACTTTAACTGGTAGATATTCCAAACAGATTATAATTGTACTTTTTCACTACTTACAAAGAAAGAAATTTGCTAAACCAGTTATAACCGTGTAAAGCTTCTATTTGGAAGAAGTATCAAGCTAGAGACAACATTTAAAACATATTTTAGAAGCATCTATTTGCTTGAGAACAATGGTTACAGCAATTTCCGAAGAACACCTATGAGGCAATGCTTGTTGGTTTAGTCCTGCTTGTCAATGGATGTCGAAAGCAAAGGCTGTATCTCTTTCTAAGTACATTAGAAACTTTTGACTAATTCAGACTAGACGGAAAGAGGGAGGAAGAATTAGGTTAAACTGATGAGGCTTTTCTATATATTTACATTAGGAGATAAGAGCTATTTCTAAAAATGTCTAATACTTCAAATAGAAAGTGACCGAACAAAGAGCCAACCAAATAGGAACAGGTCAGCTTACGACCTGACTTTCCCACAGGAGCTGCCCCTAAAAACAGCCCGATCCTGTTCTCAGTTCACTTCTCAGACGGAATTCCTTCATCCAAGTAGCAGAAGTAACTAGTCACGAAGCAGGATGAATTGGGCAGGATTAGCTGTGACAGGAAATGTTCTCCAGAATATTAAACCACCTGCATCTTTAAACTGCCAGAGACGCAGCTAAGGCCTAGACTCCTGACTGCTTCCAAAGGTCTCCCAGCTTCTCCTCGGCTGACCCCGCATGTGATCCTGGGGATCCCGAGAAGCCTCTGGACGCTGGCTCCGTGCTGCAGCTGGGCACACAGAGAGCAGGTGGCTGCGCAGCCAGAGAGCCTGTTCCCGGGGCTCAGCCCGGGCTGACGCAACAGGCAGCCAGAACAAAGGTGCCCAAACCTCAAACAGGCCCACCCCTGGGATCGGACGCTGTCTCCCCAAACTCACACGGTGGCAGCCTCATCAAATTACAGTCTGGCGAGACAAAAGAGGACAGGGCTAGGGAGGGGAAGGTGACACAAATGTGGATTGTCACCTGCTGACTTTTTTTGTTGAGTGAGTGGGAAATGTCGTAGGGGAACGGAGGGGGGCAAGGACTGAGACCTAATTACATTCCAGACACGGTGCCAGGCCTTTCGGGCACATGGTCTCGTTTCAGGTCCCAGAAATTCTGTGACAGGCTTCTCCATCCCCAGGCTACCCAGGAGGAAGCTGAGGAGAAAGGAGGACGAGGAAAAGAGTAGAAAGAGAAGGAAGGGGAGAAGGGGCTTCCAGGGGCACCTGCTGAGGGGCTGGGTCCTGTCAGGACTTTCACATGTCATCACATTTCATCTTTGCATCTTGAAGGTGGCAACTTAACCAGTCTAGGACTGGTCGACAAGCAGAGGCTGGGGCCACGGTAGTCGTGAGGGATAGCACAGCCGGGGTGGCAGAGAGGCCTCGGAGCCCTGGCCCGCAGCTGGCAGGCCATCCACAGGTGCCCAGGAAGAGCGGCGGGACGGTGGCCTGGGCTTCCAGGAGGGGGCGTTCGGGGCGGCTCAGCCTGCAGGGAACTGAATGGAGCTCAGTCCGAATGTCACCTCTGCACTGACCGGCTGGGAGGCCCTTAAGTCACAAGTGCCTCCCTATAAAATGAGGACGGTATTCCCTGCCCTTGTGGGACTGTTGAAACGTAGCAGTAGTGGTTGACTCATGGTATTCGTTAATAAATGATGAGAACATTGTTATTTTGGGGGGTGGGTGAAGTGAGTGAGGTGGGTTAAAGGTACAGCTTCCAGTTATAAAATACATAAGTTCTGGGATGTAATGCACAGCGAGTTGACTATGGTTAACAATACTGCATTACATAGTTGAAAGTTGCTAAGAAAGTAAATCTTGAAAGTTCTCATCACAAGAAAAAAAAATGTGACTGTGTGTGCTGATAAATGTTACCTAGACTTATTGTGGTGATCATTTCACAATATATACAAATATCAAATCAGCATATTGTGCCTCTGACACTAATATATTGTTATATGTCAGCTATACCTCAATAAAAAAGAACATTATTCTTATAATCTCATCCTTGGAGTGGGTTGGATCTGGCAGGAAGCAGAGAGAGAGGCATCGCCGATCTGGAGCCTTTAAAGAGGCAGGAAAGCGAGGGATCTGGAAGCTCCCAACCAACCAGCTCCTCCCCCCCTACCGGCTGCGGCCTTTCCCCGCGTGTTCTCTCATCTCACCCAGCACTCAGAGTGCTGTCTCTGACACAGTACACAAAATCAGCTGAAAATGTGTTCAGACGCGGCTCACGCTGAGTTAGGGACCCCAGAGCCAGGCACTGCTGTCCCCCAGTGAACTGAGCCGGAAGGAAGAAACAGACTACAAACAGTTTAGAAGAAATCTCATCAAGTGCCGTGCACAGGGAAGGACCCTGACCTTGGTCATTGTCAAGAGAAGGTAGAAAGTAAGTGATTGGAAACACTCACCTGGACACAAATAGGGAGAGTTGGGAATAGACTTAAGATGTATTGTCTGTTTTTAATTTACTGTCATAATTCATGTTAGTTGACTCATGTTGCGTTCTAATATTCTATGCTACATTCCTTAACTCCTATCTCTGTGCCCTAAACTAAAAAAACTTTTGTGACAAACTATAGAAATGATCCCTGAGGGCCGGGGGCCAGATCGGCCCGCCGGGACAAGGGTACTTGAGCCGTTGAGAACCAGACTTTGCGCGACCACTTGGAATCGAAGCCTCTTAAAATGGCAGATGATTTGGACTTCGAGACAGGAGATGCAGGGGCCTCAGCCACCTTCCCAATGCAGTGCTCAGCATTACGTAAGAATGGCTTTGTGGTGCTCAAAGGACGGCCATGTAAGATTGTGGAGATGTCCACCTCCAAGACTGGCAAGCACGACCATGCCAAGGTTCACCTGGTTGGTATTGACATCTTTACTGGGAAGAAATATGAAGATATCTGCCCGTCAACTCATAATATGGATGTTCCCAACATCAAAAGGAATGATTTCCAGCTGATAGGCATCCAGGATGGGTATCTATCACTGCTCCAGGACAGTGGGGAGGTGCGAGAGGACCTTCGTCTGCCTGAGGGAGACCTCGGCAAGGAGATTGAGCAGAAGTATGACTGTGGAGAGGAGATCCTGATTACAGTGCTGTCTGCCATGACAGAGGAGGCAGCTGTTGCAATCAAGGCCACGGCAAAATAACTATCTCCCAGGGTGGCGGTGGTGGCAGCAGTGATCCTCGAGCCTGCAGAGGCCCCCTCCCCCAGCCTGGCCCAGCTCTGGCCCGGCCCTTGGCTGGACTCCTACACGATTTATTTGATGTTTTATTTTGTACCCCCCCCCTCAATCTGTTGGGGAGCCCCTGCCCTTCACCCTGTTCCCCTGGCCAGGAGTGAGTGAGCCATGACCTTGGTGAAGTTGCCTTCCTCTTCTCCCCTCGCACTACAGCCCTTGTGGGGGAGAGGGGGTGGGTGCTGCTTGTGGTTTAGGATTTTTTTTTTTTTTTTAATTCATTCTGGAATCAGAAAGCTGTGGATTCTGGCAAATGGTCCTTGTGCCCTCCCCCCACTCATCCCTGGTCTGGTTCCTGTTCCCCATAGCCCTTTATCCCAAGCACCATCCCCTCAGACTGGGGACCAGCCCCTTCCCTATGCCTAAGTCTCTCCCCAAATCCCTTTAGCAGGAGAGGGAAGAGGAGGAGAGAAAAGGGGACCTGCCCACCTCCTCAGGCATCTGGGAGGGCCCTGCCCCCATGGGCTTCACCCTTCCCTGTGGGCTCTCACCCTGACACATTTGTTAAAATCAAACCTGAATAAAACTACAAGTTTAATATGAAAAAATAAAAATAAAAAATAAAAAAAACTTTTGTGGTAATTCACTTATGCTGAAACAGTCGTATCATGAGACTTACAGTTTGGAGAAGGGTCAAGGAAAAAAGTGAACAACAAAACAAAATACAGTCCATTGCTCTAAAAAGATGCATTTTAGTTAATCTGACACCTTATCAGTGAGCGATTTCTTCTTTTCCAGAAGGTGCACTAATGTCTCCAATAGGGTCTTTGTTATTTTGTTTAAAAGGAGGAGGAAAGCCATAACCTTGAACATCCTTAGTCTCTTCTAGTTTATTTTTTCATCTTTATTTTTCTTGTAATAAATATATACATCACATATTCACTGGGGGGAATTTAAATTGCTTGTAAAATCACTTAAAACTGATACCATGTACTTGGTAACATTTTGTGGCAGTTCCTTTTTATTTGCATATCACACACAAAATTAAGATCTTAACAAGTCTCTTCCTCATCCAGAAACCCTTGCTTTGTTCTCGGGTCCTCAGTCCGTCTGTGGCCCCCGTTGCGCTGGCTGCCATTCCACAGCCCTCGCGGTACCGCGCTTGCTGTGCACTGACTGGCTCCTCAGCTCCACCAGAAGCCCCTTGAAGGAAAAGTGACCTTGTCCACTGTGGTGGCCCCCAAAGCTTTGTACGTGGCAGGAATCATCAACTAGGAAGCAGAATGAGTCCACCAGCCATGGTTAATTTTGTCAGCTTGGTTGGGCTGAGCTGGTGCCTAGATGTTTGGCTAAATACGAGTCTAGTTGTTGAAGGTACTTTTTAGATGTGATTACCAGTTAAAACAGTAGACTTTCAGTAAGCTCACTATTCTCCATAGTGTGGGTGGGCCTCACCCAATCAGTTGAAGGCCTTACAAGATAAGACTGATGTCCCTCAGGAAGGAGGGAGTTCTGTTGGTAGATGGCCTTTGGACTCGAGCTGCAACATAAACTCTTCCCTGCCTAGTGGCCAACCCTGCAGATTTTGGATTGGCCAGTCATAGCAGGAAGAAAGAGAAAATGACCAATTATGAGACAATTCCTTAAAATTTTCTATCCTCTCGCCCTGGCCTGTTTGGTTCAGTGGTTGGAGTGTCAGCCTGCAGTCTGGAGAGACCCGGGTTTGGTTCCCGCTAGGGGCATGTACCTCGGTTGCAGTTTGTCCCCGGCCCTGGTTGGGTCGTGCGGGTGGCAGCCACTCGATATGTCCCTTTCACATCGATGTTTCTCTCTCTCTCTCTCACTCTCTCTCTCCCACTGTATCTAAACAAAAAATGGAAAAATGTCCTCGGATAAGGATAAAAAAATAAATTTCCTATCCTCTCTACAGATTCGCTCTATCCTCTCTAGCATTCGCTCTGGATGCTCTGTCCCCACCCAGTCAGCTGACCACCACTCTCTGCCTCTCTTCTGGGCTAGCCTTCCTCCTCTCCATTCCCCTCTTTTCTCTGCCATTACTGGCTCCCATCCCTCCTGTCTGTAAGGCTCAGTGCTTAGACTTCCACCTTGCCTCCCACCCACGTCCTTCTCAGAGAACTCGCTCTCTCAATCAGTCAGTGTACTGACGCAACACACCTTGAAGTCGATTGGGTTTCTCTGTCAATTACGTAGAAGCAGGGGTGTGGCTTGTGCACTGGGTGGTGGTCCTAGGTGGGGGAGGGACAATGACACAAAGATAAGTAAGGTGTGAGTTCTGTCCTGTAATGTCCTAACAATGAGAAAATAATTGCAGGAGAGGTAAAGCAATTATGTATACAACTGTAGCGGGGGAGCAGGGGACACAGCCTTGCAGGGTGGGAAAGCAGGACCAGGGAGAACAGGTGAGGAGAGACCCTTCAGGAGTACTTGGGAGAAGCAAGGACCAGGGAAGGACTGTGAGCAAGCAAGCCCATGACAAAAGGAAAGGATTCTGAGCACGGCTGGGGACAGTGCAGGACCTAGATGACCCTGGATACACAGGAGCGAGGGCTGAGTCGAGTCAGGCTCAGGACTGGCCTCCCAGATGGAGGGTTCAGTAGACGTATAGTCAAGTTCCATTTATAACCTTTTGCCAGCACCCCGTGGTCAGCATGTCCAAAATCACTCTTTCCCAAGTCAGCTTCCTTGACCAACATCTCTTTTCGACAGTGGAAGAGAAATGTGATTCTCTTCTAGATCATTCGGGCTCGAAAACAAATGTCTGACTCAGCGTTCCCTCTCTCCAGCGGTGGCTGCGTCACGGGTATTTCTTAGGAAAGCCACTGAGTCCAGACCCTGCCCACACAGCGCCTGGTTGAAGGTCGTTCAGTGTAGTGACTCCTCCCCTGATAGAAACTCACTGCCCTTCTGTTTGCACTTTGTAAGCGTCTCCTGTAGAGGAGACGCTCCATTAAATACTCAGAAAGTTAAAAGTTAGACAAGTGGGGAAGTGGCTTGAGAGCTGTCAGCTCCTCCAAGGGGGCACCTGGCTGCTTAGAAGGGAGGCAGGGAGGGTGCAGCTCACTGAGCCACCAGACTCCTAGTGATGACACCCAGAGCGCCAGGGGCTGCTAGGCAGTCACACCACACCAACTCTCAGTGAACTGCCCGAGTCCAGTCACCTGGTGGTCCTGCTCCTCCTCCTCGTTTCACAGCCAGTCTAACAGTCTGAACTCCGCTTCTTGATGACAGGTGCCTCACTCTGGCCCTGCCTGGCCACTCGGTCCCCCGAGTCCTCAGCACAAAGCCCCACAGCCAGGCCAGCCAGTCTCCCCCGCCACGTGGACATACCGCATTGACCCCAGCTGCCACACGCCTCAGAATCCATCAGTCAACAAATGAGTTTCATGTCACCAATCACAACCAGGACTACAAAAGTGTCCATCAGCCCTGGCCGGTTCGGCTTAGTGGTTAGAGCGTTGGCCCGCGGACCAGAGAGACCCAGGTTGGGTTCCCTCTAAGGGCACAGTTGCAGTTTGTCCCTGGGCCCTGGTTGGGGTCTTATGGGTGGCGACCAGTCAATGTTTCTCTGTCACATCAATGTCTCTCTCTTTCTCTCTTCCTTCCTCTCTCCCTCCTGCTCTAAAGACAAACGCAAAAACGTCCTCAAGTGAGAATTAAGAAAAAAAAAGTGTCCATCAACAGATGAATAGATAAGCGAGATGTGATGTAGACATGTCACATTTTATTCGTCCACCAACAGGAATGAAGGACTGACACACATTCCAACGTGGATGAGCTTTGAAAACCTCATGACACATGAAAGAAGCCAGACACAAAAGGCCACAAATACGTGACCCTTTTATAGATGCATCCAGAACAGGCAAGTCCGTAGAGACAGAGAGCAGAGTAGTAGTTAACCAGGGGCTGGAAGATGGAGAGTGACTGCTCACTGAGCAGTGGGCTCCTTTTGGGGTGATGAATATGTTCTAGAACTAAGTAGTGGTGGCTACACAACTTTGTGAATATACCAAACACCTTTGTACAGTGTACAATTTTAAATGTTTAAATAGGTGAGTTTATGTTATATGTATTTTTACTATAATTAAAAATCAAAAAGCGAAGAACATCCATAAGTAACACATTTCTAAGCATGGCTCTCAGACCACCATGTCAACAATGCTCAGGGCACTGCTGATAAACATGACAGTTCCTGGGCTCCCCAAGCAAGACCTACCCGACTTGACTCCCAGCAACCTGTGCAGTGTTGTGTTAGCCTTTCCAAGCATCTCACGTGACCTTTGCACACAGATTTGAAAACCAGGCTAGAAAACTTAAGACAGAAACTGTTTCCTTCATGTGCCCAGCCTAACATAGGCCTGCTCAGTGCAGGCTTTCTTGTTGAACAAACAGACAAATGTTTGTCTTTATTTACAGGGAGCACACAGCTCTCTTTCTTCCATATGTCCAGGACTATGTTGGTTACAAGAAAGAGTCCCTGTGCTGTGTTTCCAGCTTGGACGGGAAGTCACTCTGCGAGTGTGTGTCCCTGCACCTCCACCCAGAAGGGGTGGAGTATCCTTCATTCTTATGTAAAGGCAATGAGAATTTATAGATTTCCAAAGGGAAATCTCACCATCATTCCTTCAAATGTTGCCATTTCTGGTACGCCAATGGGAAATCCACACTTTACACATTTTGTGCAGATTAAATGTATGGACTCAGAAATCATCCTTCAGATACAGAGGGAGGATATTAATCACAAGAATTTTAGGTCAGTGATGAGAACTAGGGCAACCTAAGTCTTTGTTTTGGAATCATATGACACTTTAAGTGGACAGTAGGGTTGTGATTACAACCTGAAGGTATTTTCATGTTTGGCACACAAAGTCAACAAAGCAGTCATCAGTCTAATACCTTTGGATATCATTAGCATAAAATGTTTCATTAACTTTTCAGTTTTCACATGAAGATCTCAGCATGTTGATAACTTTCACATAGTCCATTAATTTCTGCTACAACAGGACCATCTGATGAGAAGTGAACACTGAATAATGGGACTAAACATTAAGAAACATGTAACAAAATAAAAGGCCAGCACCACGGGGCTGGTATTGATAACCTGAACAGGAAAAGATATTCTTGCCACGTTGAGATGATTCCCTTTTTGGACACCTGAATCAATGCAACACATTCTTTGTGGCTACTTTGGTTCGAAGTTCTTTTCTGGACTGGTCCTGCAACAATTTTCACTGGTCCTGAATGTCACTGCTCAAAACACTTTTGCATGGCACGAGCTGTAGGCGTAAAATCTGGGCAGTCCCACTGCGGGAGCAAAAGTTGTTTCCAGGATTATCTGCTATGGTGGCTGGGCTTTGCCAATCAATATGCAACTACTCATGGAGCAACACCTGTATGCAACCCCTTCCCTGGTGCTGTGGGAATGCGCAGAAAGGCTTCAACTGTTCATAAACCCAACAGGTGTATAATCAGAGCTTTTAAAATGCTCTGATTTTACTATGCAGACAGCTGTGCCTGGCTGGAGTGTCTGCTTGGGGGGAGTGATGGTGAGAAGACAGGAAAGATGCCACATTGGGGGCAGGGCAAGGAGAGCACCAGCCAAACCTTGAAGGCTAGCCGAAGGTTCAAGGCACAGGACACATTAAGGCAGTAAGTCTGTCTAATGGAAGAAGCTAAAACAGGTTTGTTTTTTAAAAATCTCCCCACCCCTAGGTGCAAGGCCACTCCAGGTGCCACCCAAAGTGTCCTGAACAGACCTGACTCGGGCAGTTCACTGAGGACTTACTCTCCTAGAATAAAACATTTCAGAAGGTGAATTTTTATGAAGTCTAGGCTCTTCTTTCATGGCCTTAAAGAGACATTTTAAGAACCACCACTGATCCTGTTGCATGAAAGAATATTACCTAACAAGTAGCATACAGTTTAGGTGGGGACACTTTTAATTACCAACCAATTTTGTGGGAGAAGCAAGTCACACATCTCTTATCTGATGAAAGATGACTGAACCTGTCAAGACAGGTCCCTAAATAGTTTCCTACATTTCCACCCCAGCAGCCCCTGCACCAGCCCCTGCGCCCACTCTGGGCACCAGAGCCCGGTCCGTGAAAGGGGCAGGGCCAGGGTCTCCACGTGGTGGCTGGGGGAGACCCACTTTGCTTCCCCTGGGGGAGGCTTCAAAGGATGCAAGTAACTCATAAAATAATCCCTTTAACGCCTCTAAGTGGTCATTAATTAATTGGGAAAAACAGTCGGTGTGCCTCCAGGCTGCTCTCTAGAAGAGGGCCTTGTGAGGGTACCGGTGGTCTACGAGAGGTGGCAGCGCACAGAAAACCAGGACGATGTGTCCTGGCGAAACACAGCCTGCCCTTCATCCTGATCCCAAAGGATCCTGGGCTGGAAGCGTCGCCACAGGCGATGGGCCCACTCTCCCAGGCCCTCTCCCCAGGGCGTCCCGGTTTGGGGTGAGCAGCCACCCAGCGGGAGACACGGGCCACCCCACCACAGGACCAGGCCTGGCCGGCCCCCTGCCCCACGTGCCCTAGGGAGGACCTGTCCCACACCCCCTGTTCCCCGAGGGAGGAGGAGGCGAGGGTCCTGCCCTGCCCTCCCCGAGCACTGAGCTCCCCAACGAAGGGGCCCATCCTGTGCCCCGCGCACCCCCCAAGCCGTCCTGTGATCCCTGCGCCCCTCCCCCCCAGGGAAGCCTGTGGTGCACCCCTCTTCGGTCCCTGCGGTCCCCGGTCCCCGCGCTCCGGGGCGGGCCCGCGCTGGCCACCGCACGCTCGGCTGTCCGTGCGCCCGGGAGCGTCAGGGCAGAGGCGGGGTGGGGCGCGGTTAAAAGGCGCCGCAGGTGGGGGCCCTGCCGACTGCAGGCTCCAGCACAGGCCCGCCCGCCCGGCCGCAGCGAGGGCGCCGCCGCGCGCCCAGACCCCGCGCCCAGACCCGCGCCGCCACGGTGCCCGAGCAGGTAAGCGGGCCGGGTGCGGGGTGATCGGGGCCTCTCCGAGGAGGGGCGCTGCCCCACACTGCCCCCTCCCCCCGCGGAGCCCAGATGGGTGTCGGCAGCCTGTCGCCCTCCTCTCCGCGTTGTCCTCCTCTCCCTGTCGCCCTGGCTGGCGACTGCTCCAGGTGGGCCCTGTGGCCTCAAGGTGGGTGCCCGCGCAGGTTGCCCAGGGCGACATTATCAGCCCGGATCCGCATCCTGCGTGCTCGAGGAAGCAGGAAGGGCTGGTTTGGCTTATACCCCAGATAGTCCCCCTTGACCTGCACAACAGGTTTATTGAATGCATCGCACCGCATATCTGAGTGGCCGGCTGGGGACGGGTGCCCTTGCCCCAATTCCTTTGCTGCTTTTGGGCTTGTCTTAGTGTTCGCGGGTAGCTGACAAAGTCCCGCTGGGATCTGGGGGACAGGAAAGCCAGGAGACTCGTGGCCAGTCCATGCGTCCCAGTTAGAACTGACCTTATGGCTGTGGTGTGCACCCCAGGAACTTGTGAAATGCAGATGACAATAATACAATGACTGGACCATAGTAATTGTCACTGGTGACACATCTCAGTTAAAAGGTGGAGACTCCAGAAGGTACTTCCTATCTGGTAAAGAACAGTCAGTCCCAGGTGTCACTGTCATTGCAGCTTTTTTGACTGGGCTGGCCCCCCTTCCCGGCGAGCAGGACAGTCTGAGGTGAGTGTGTTGGGAATGCAACTTTGGACCAGGATGAGCTGGGACCTGCAGCCACTGCAGGGACACTGGCCCAGCGACCTCAGTGCCCTGGGAGGAACCTCGCTGTGCATGCAGTGCTTGCTTGAATGTAACTGTGCACTGTGTTCTCTTCCTTCAGGGGCTTTATGCTGTGCAAGTGTTTTCTTCCCTCAGTTCTAAGAGTCTAACCAGTGTTCTAGGAGAAAATGTTCTGTCCAGTGCAGCTTCCTTAGAATGCAGGATGCTGCTCAGAATGCGCCTGTGGAGAGCTTTGTCTGTTGTTTGGATCCCGCTAAGACTTTGGGGGTGTTGTTGGAACTATGCCAAGGAGGGGAGACCTGGTGATAGAGCCAGAATATTAACACTCCAGTCTGTGATATAACTGGCAGGTTGTCCAAAACCCAACTGCCTCACTGGTGGTTTTATTCTCAAACAAAAGCTGCTCCAGGTAATACGGTCTTGTTCTCTATTTCTTATTTTTTCTCTGCTGAATTATAAAAGCATTAGGGAGGAGCAGAATTATAGAGGGTCTGACTAAACAATTTCAACGGAGTGACAGGAAAAATCTAACTTCCAAGTCCTGACTCACCTCACCGTGCAGCTTTGACAGGAGTTGTGAGAGGCTTGTACTCATTAGCCAAAATGTTCAGGAGAATAAAATTGTGGAGAATAATGTTTTACCCAAGCTTCTTGGTCCATAAGGTCATGACTCCTCCCATGGCGGCATGATCATATGTGAAGCTTTCTGTTTTACTTGTTTGATCCATTAGAATGGATGGGTCCCCAGGTGGCCTTTTCTGTTTTATTCCCAGGGTCATTTTACTCTATTTGCACTTAAATGTTTGGAAAAGACACAGATTTACTTGAATAAACAGAGATTGCTTAATAGAAATGATTTTGTTTAACTCTTTGAATTCTTAACTGGATTAAGAAATGCATGTAATTCTATGAACTATTCATTTTTATATTTAGACTCCAAAGACAGAAAAATACGTTCATTTTTATTGAATTGACTTTGAAGAAGTATATAAATCCTAAATCCATTTTGTCACTGGCATTACTTTGAAAGGACAGTTGGTGAAGTTTTGAGTCATTAAATTTAGAAACCATCTATCAGCTTGTCCATTGGATGACTTGAGATTTCTAGATTCTTCTAGATTAAGAAGAGAGTCTGAGATTTGTTTTTAAACTACTAATGTTGGGGGTAAGGGAGCATATCCAGTTTCGCAAACTCCCTTTACTCCTTTTTTTTTTTAATGTTCAAGTAATAAGCTTGAGGTTTGGGGTTAGTGATAGTAGTAGTATTTTGGTAGGAAAAATAAATTACACTAAAGATTTATTTTTATTTTATTGTGGATTCAAACTACAGAGAAACACAAAACTGGCAGTATCTAGACTTTCCTCATAACAGTTCTGGGAATGAAAAAAATAACGACCCACAAAGGTCATACAGTAGACATGTGGGAAGAGGGAAAGGGCTATGGCCGCATCGACTATTTTTTCCTCAGCAGATAGCATCCTCACCTACATCCAGAAGCTGCGCAAAGATTTATATTCATGTCGTCAATGGTGCCACACTGGCCTCGAGGCAGTCGCGTGATGTAGACCAAGACTGCCTGAACCCTGAAAAGGGAACCTAGTCCTGGCTGTCCCCTGGATAGGCTGGGAGGCCTGGGAGTCAGGCTCGGGCGTGTCATCACTGCCTTTATCAGTTCCAACCTCTCACCTCTCCAAACTAGCATGGACATTGTGAGGAGTGTTCTCAGTCTATCAGATATTTGCTGACTGACTTTGAAAGGGTCATCCAAAGAGGATAGAACTATTCAGAAAGATCCTTTGCACCTCATGTGTGCTGAAGGCTTTAGTATTGCTTCTGTCATCAGTGAAACCCAAGTGCCATTATTAACAAATTAGTTACGATTACATTCTTAAATAAGAAATTTTAAAACAATCAAGTAATTCCATTACTGAAGCAGAATGCTGGTAGATTTAAATTCTTTGACTTGTCAAAAGAACAGTCTATCTTCATAATACTGTGTGTAGCGTCAGAAGTAAGGTGGGCAGTTTGCTTGTCCTTAGAGGTAAATGTTAGGGATTGGAGCTTAGTACTGAGAATGTGCCGTGGATGGTTAGATGCACCACAAACCTGAACACAGTTTACTTTGTATGTTTGGGTGGGACCACATTCTCACACACTGAGACCCCAGAAGCTGAGCACAGCCATTCCTTCCTTGAAGGAGAGCCGGTAGGGAGCCAGCTAAACCTCTCTGGTTTACAGAGAGAGGGTTAATACTTTACTTTTTGCTGAAAAGCTGCTCCCGGTGGCTGCCGCCAGCCTGCCGCAAGCCTAAAAGGAAAGAGGTATTGGTTCACTGATACCAGTGGCAAAGGGTCCCAACGAGTGTAGATAGTTTGGAAAGCAGTTCTCAAAAAGCACTCGGCCTTCAAACGTCCTATAACCACACTGTTTATGACGGTTCACCCCAAGTTATGTGTTTACAGGGGAGAGGCTGAGGGGTGGTGTGCCTCTGCTCCCCCAGCCTCGCCCACTGAGGGGTCAGGTCGGGAAGGGCAAGGGCAACCAGGCCTCCTTTCAAACCTACCGAATCTTCTGCCCTCCGTCAGCCCCTCAGGGTTGGGCAGCGTGACTGCAGCATTGTGTAGGAAGTTTGGGGTGGGCCACACCACTGGCCCTCCTCCGACACCTGTGAGCGGAGCTCCCCTCCTGCTCTTCACATCCACTGGGAGTCTGAGGCGCAGCACAGGTGCCCAGCGCCTGGTGCCCAGCAGCCGTGCGGACTAAACAGAAGAATGGAAAGGGAACCTTTCACTGTAGGCAACACTGGTGCAGCTAATTTGCTGATTCAAAGTAAAAAAGTGTTATATAATAGATTATTTTCTGTTCAGCTTTGCTACTTTCAGAGAATGTCTTCAGAGGGTGTGATTTAGGGACCCAGAGAAGTAAAAAAGAAATATAGCTGTTGCTGTCTCTATTGTTTCTGTTTTCGAAGAAGGAGAAGCCCCAATGAGCGGAAGTCAAGGATCCTGCCTCTAGAATGTAGGACCATATTCTTTGGGGGAAATTGCGACCTCCTGACCTCAGCCCCTGGCTTTAGCCTCTCCAGAGGCATTCAGACAGCTTGAGTGGTTTGCTTCCCAGTAGGGCAGGTAATAGGTGACACAGGTGTGCCATTGTTTCAGTCAGGTGATAGAGAACTCGGACACAAACAGCTTTTATATATTCTGTGCACTCTGGAGGTTTTGAGAAAATGTGAACTTTTCTTTGTTAAATCAAAGACTCTCTGATTGAGCACTCAACTAACCAAACCTCAAGGGGAAATGTTTACTGGTTAATTAGAGGACATCTCATTTTATAAACAAGCGGGACTGACCTCCTAGGGAGACATCCACTGTGAAATATGTCGGAGACACATTTTCTAGCCCCCCCCCCCCCATCACATCCTGAAAGGCTTCCCGAATAGAACAGCAACACCAAGGAAAGTGTGTTATAGTGAATTCCACAGGAGACTAAAATTTAATTGTACAATTCATCTTGTCTAAAATGAGTCTTTTAAATCAAAGGTGAATTTAATCTGGACAGTGACCTTCTCTTAGGCCATGAGGTGAGTGGTATGTGAAGGCAGGGTTTCTCTGTGGAACCTGGGACCACCCCTGGGCGAGCCCTCTGCATTACCCCGACCTCGCTAACATGGCCTCAGAGTCAGTGTTCTAAGGACGAGAAACCATTGCTTCAAAGAGTTTGTGTCTAAAGAGTTGTACCTATTTCATTTTTCTTTTTTTTAATAAAAAAGGCAAAAAACAAAAAACAAAAAAAAACAACAAAAAAACCCCTTCTATCTCTTAAATAATATTATAAATAATGCTACAATGAACATGGGGGTGCATATCTTTCCAAATTGGGTTTTGCTGGGATTGAAGTGGAATTGCTGGGTCATAAGGTAGTTCTATTTTTTTTTATCCTCACCCAAGGACATTTTTGCATTTATCTTCAGATAGAGCGGGAGGGAGAGAGGGGGAAGAGAGAGAGAGAATCATCGATGTGAGAGAGACACAAACTGGTTGCTACCCACACGAGGCCGGGGCCAGAGACAAACTGCAACTGAGACACGTGCCCTTAGAGGGAACCGAACCCAGGACTCTCCAGTCCACAGGCTGACGCTCCAACCGCTGAGCCAAACCGGCCAGGGTGGTAGTTCTATTTTTAATTTACAAGAGCCAAGATATAGAAGCAACCTAAGTGTCTATTGAAAGATGAACGAATAAAGACGATGAGGTGTGTATGTATACACACACACACACCTCACACAATAGAATATTACTCAGCCATAAAAAATGAAATCTTACCATTTGTGACAGCATTGATGGACCCCGAGGATATTTATGCTAAGTGAAATAAATCAGAGAAAGACAAATACCATATTATTTCACTTATATGTGGAATCTAAAGAACAAAATAAATGAACAAACAAAACAGAAATAGATTCATAGACATGGAGATCAGACTGATAGTGGCCAGAAGCGGGGAGGTTGAGAAGGCAGCTGAAATTGGTGAAGGGAATTAAGAGGTAACAAACTTCTAGTTACAAAATAAATAAACCACAGGATGCAAAGTACAGCACAGGGAATATAGTCAATAATATTTTAATAACTGTGTACGGTGCCAGGTGGGTACTAGACTTACGGGGGGAATCGCTTTTTAAATTAGATAATCATCTAACTACTAGGCTGTATATTTGAAACTAATATAAAACAGTATTGAATGTCAACTGTAATTGAAAAAAAGTTTAAAAGCCTGGCTTTCTGTTCATTCTACCTTTGGATTCAGTTCTTAGTCTTAGATGCTCCTGTTGCCATGTGCCTCCCAGCTGGCCCGCAGCTACACGGCTCCAGCTGCCCCAGTGTTCCCTCCTGAGAGAGTCCTTCCAGGCTTTGTCGCCTGGCCACACTCTGGCAGGTCACCCGACCGCCAGTGTCTTTCCTGATGTGATATGAACGAACGCAACACTTCAGATTGGGCTCCCGGGGAGCGGGCATGCTGACTTCCTCTCCACCCGGCCTCGAGTTTCTTCTAGGAAGGCTTACGGTACTCACGGATGTCCTGCCTGCAAGGGTATTCTTTCTAACGTTCCTCCAGTACAATGTTAGGGTGTTGTCATTATACGAACCACGGAGAGACAGTTGACTCGCTGGTGACATGAGAGGTGTCTGTCTAGGTCATTCTGACACTAAGACACACTATGTCTGTCCCATTGCCATCGCCATGGTGACTGTCAGCAAACTCATGGCAGGCCAGGGAGTCAGCCTGGGAAGACGCCTGACCGCAGGGTGCCCCAGTGCGTTCGAGAAAGTCCAAGATGAATTGACAAAAGGACTTTGGTGACTCCCTCTCCTAAAAGGGTGTGAAAAATTGTACAAGTGGGATTTTCTGAGAAGAGGGCCTTTCACTTTGAGAAGAATCTCAAGGTGTTCGTTAGTCATCTTTTTTTTTTCCCCAAGGAGATTGCTGACCAACTCTTTAGTCTTGTGTGGCACTGTAGAGGGCATCTGTTTGAATCGTAGAGAGGTTCCTGCTGACATCGGGGAGTCCTTTTCTCCCAGGACGGTACATCAGGGAGCTGAGAGGGAGCCAGGCTCCGTGCTGCAGTGGCGGGTCCTTCACCACCACGCTCGGGGCAGCGGTGCCGCTGGGCAGGGAGGCCGTCATCGGCCTGGGTACAAGGAAGAGCGAGTGAACACCTTTTGTGAAAGCTGTGATTCTCTTTTGGAAGAAGATCTTTCTCTAGGTATGCTATTAGGCTTTCTAAGAGTTCACAATGATGGCAAATGATGTTATTCAAGCTAGAAATAAATATATTGTGTAAAGTAAACCAGTAAGTATTTGGCTTCTTACTTTCCTTTCTTTTTTTTTGGTTAATCCTCACCTGATGATATTCCTGCACTGATTTCTAGACAGAGAGAAAGAGAGAGGGAGGGAGAGAGAGAGAGAGAGAGAGATCTATGTGAGAGACACACATCAACCGGTTGCCTCCAGCATGACCCAACCAGGGCTGGGGATCAAACATGCAACCCAGGTATGGGCCCTTGACTGGTAAGTGAACCCAAGACCCTTCAGCTGATGCTCTAACCGCTAAGCCAAACCATCCAGAGCCTTACTGTCCCTTCTTAATCTGCCAGGTAACCAGATTATTTCATTCCAATGAATAATTTTTTTTCTTGGATAAACCATTTAATCACTAAAACCTTCTGTGGACTCTTTGTGATCTCTGGGCAAAGAGAAACACAGTGACTTAATGGGAACTGGGAAAGGAACTTAAATCACCTGAGTTCCTGTATTCATGTCAAATATTGACCTATTATATAATTTGAATTCAGTTGAATGAAGATGACCTTAAATCCCCCCAAAAGTTATCTCTGGTCAAAAATCTTTGAATGTCTTTAGACTGGGCATTCCTTACCAAAAAACCTCCTACCAGCTATTTAGGGGTTGAAGTTATAACTAGCACAACACACTCTAAGCAAAATTTGCTTCAGTCTGTAATATGACTACTGTTGTATAAATTCAAATGATCTTTCCATTAATTTCCCTTTGTTTGTTTAGGAATAAACCAACACAATGGATTGGGGTACCCTCCACACGTTCATCGGGGGTGTGAACAAACACTCCACCAGCATTGGGAAAGTGTGGATCACTGTCATCTTCATCTTTCGTGTCATGATCCTCGTGGTGGCCGCTCAGGAAGTGTGGGGTGATGAGCAGGAAGACTTTGTCTGCAACACTTTGCAACCGGGATGCAAAAATGTGTGCTATGACCACTTCTTCCCAGTGTCCCACATCCGGCTGTGGGCCCTGCAGCTCATCTTCGTCTCCACCCCTGCCCTGCTTGTGGCCATGCACGTTGCCTACTATCGGCATGAGGCCGCCCGCAAATTTAGACGAGGAGAGAAGAGAAATGAATTCAGAGACTTGGAAGACATTAAAAAGCAGAAGGTTCGGATCGAGGGAGCCCTGTGGTGGACGTACACCAGCAGCATATTTTTCCGAATCATCTTCGAAGCCTCCTTTATGTACGTGTTTTACTTCCTGTACAATGGGTACCACCTGCCCTGGGTGCTGAAATGTGGGATTGATCCTTGCCCCAACCTTGTTGACTGCTTCATCTCCAGACCTACGGAGAAAACCGTGTTCACCATTTTTATGATCTCTGCCTCGGTGATTTGCATGCTGCTCAATGTGGCCGAGTTGTGCTACCTGCTGCTGAAAGTGTGTTTCCGATCAAAAAGAGCCCAGACACAAAGAAACCACCCCAATCATGCCCTAAAGGAGAGTAAGCAAAATGAAATGAATGAGCTGATTTCAGATAGTGGTCCAAATGCAACCACTGGCTTTCCAAGTTAGACATTTTAAAGTGTGATGTAGCCAGCTCCTAACAAAACTGGTGTCTTCTCCTAAGGACCCTCTCTCTAGACTAGAGACTTTCATAATACATAGATACTTGAGTTGATGTTTCATAGAATAATTGTGCCATTAATATGCAACATGATCACATATGTGGTCCATCTCTGAAAACTAAGTCAGGTTGACAACCTTGCCCGGAAGCTCTTTTTACACATCTGTTTTAAGTGGACCATCTGACACCAAGTATTTCCTGAGAACTTAAGACTGTAACTGTTGTTGATAAAGAACTTTTATCTAGAAATTGATACTTTTATTAGTAAAATATATTTTTATAGGATTGAATGTTTTAGTTCTGACTTCAAATTTATATATTTTTATAATGAATAGTCTTCCTTACCTGGAGAAACATAGGCTGTTACTTTTAGAATTATACCTTAAGTATCTAAACTTTGAACTTACTGTATCTTGTAAAAAGTGTTTTGCATTGTCTATTGACAAGTTTATGAACTACCATGATGCTCTGCCAGTGGAAAGTGTTCACTGTACAATGTTTTCACAGCTCTGTGAATGGAGACAGAGCTGCAGGGGTGCGGTTTGCAGCGTTGTGAACAGCTCCCCTCAATAAAGACTAGCCCCACTGCTCAAGCCTTCCTGTGCGTTCTGGGTTTCTGTTCCTCGGGCTGCCATGGGTCATCCCCAGTGGTACGATGGGGGGTTGGAGAAATCTTGTTGGGGTAGCTGCTGGTTCTGTGGGTAGAGTTGCCCCGAAATTCACTGGAGACTCTTGCATCCTCACACTGAGTGAGCAGAGGCCAAGCTCAGCAGCCCACTCAGTCCTCCACTTGAGTTTGCTGCCTCAGCACGTGGAGGATGTTCTCTGGGTCAGTGCCACCCTGATAGAGAGGAGGTCGGGGAAGTGTTCAGGTGTCCAGCAGTAATCTAACACAGCTGGCCTCGAAGGACTCATTACCTGAGTTCTTCAGTCCACGGTGACCAAGGAAAATAATCACGCCCCCGAAGGTGGGGAAACCTTCCTCCCTAGGGATTTCCAGGTTGAACACAGATGCCCTTAGTGTGGGTGTCAGTGAGTCAGTCACAGACTGGTCACCCTAGAGTAATAGTACACACTGGTGCAATGGACACAGTTAGCATACACTATGCAATAGGGACACCTAATGAATAATGAATATACATGAGGGTTTGACACAGCCCCATGATTCTATAACACTAAAAAATCTAGTCAGGCCCTGGCCAGTTTGGTTCAGCAGCTGAGCGTCGGCCTGTGGACCAGAGAGTCCCGGGTTCGGTTCCCGCTTAGGGGCACATACCAAAAAAAAAAAAAAAAAAAAATCTAATCAGCACTGGTTATTTCCCATTGTCCTATAATGTTCTTTCTTTTAAAATAGCTGTTTGAATGGGTATTAAATGAAGTCCATGAACGGGAAGAAGGGAAATATCGGGGCAAATAAAATAGCTTTGGTAGCAGCCTCAATCTGGATGGAAGGGGATTTCCTTTCCACCTTGCTCTTGGGACTCCTGGTCTCGTCACGACAGCCCTGTTGGTTCCTCCTTTCTGCTCTTGAACATCCCTAAGTGCACCTGCCCTCTGGAACTCCTGCTGCGCCATCCCTCGAAGTCTGAGAGGATGGCCACACGCAATGCCAGCGCTCTCTCCCTGCCTGCTTCTCCCCACCCTCCCCACTGGAACCAAGCCATTATCAGCAAAAGGATGCTCTGAGCACGAACCTAATGGCTTCTTCTCAGTTGTCAGAGTTTTAAAACTCTTTGGGATCTTTTCTAGATTCCGAGACACTGCCCCACTAGGACTTCCACCTCCACCTCAGGCTTCTGCACTGCTTTCTCTCCCTCTCCTGGTCCCTAGGGAGAGGACCTTTCCTTTCTGTACCTCCCTCTTCCTTATGAGATATCATCCCCACGTCACAGATGAGATCACTGAGGCTCGGAGAGGGTAGGTAACTTGCCCAAGTTTCCATAGCTAAGTAGCAGAGCCAAGATTCAAACCAGGTCCAACTGCCTCAAAGCCAGTGGCTTAACTACTGTATCACACTCACTCCCACAGCTCTATGTTTGGCTACACGAAGCCTCACACACCTGTTATCCAGCCCCAATATGTATCTCTTTACGCCTATTCACTTCCCCACCTGCCCTGCCCATCCCACAGTCTGGATTATCTAAAGCAAATTCCAGACATTTCATCTGTAAATATTTCAATATGGGTCTTCTAAGAGTAGAGACTAACCTTTTAAAACAAAATACAACACCACCATCCCACTAAAAATCCAGTCAGTGTTTATAATCCCCAATTGTCCTATAAATGGTCATTCTTTCTTTTTAAGTTAAACTTGTTGTTTTGAGATACTTATAGATTCCTATGTAGGTATAAGAAACAATACAGAGGTCCCATGTGCTCTTTGCAGTTGCCCCAGTGGTAACATCTTGTAAAACTATAAAACAAGATCTCAACCAGGATATTGACATTGATATAGTCAAGATACAGAACATTCCATCACCAGAACCCCTCATGTTTCCCTTCCCCTCCTGACCATTCCCTCCTAACCCGTCCCCACCCACCACATACCTTCTCAACTCCCGGCAAATACTGATCTGCTCATCACTTCTATCATTTTATGGATTAGATTTATTCCCCTCCTCAACATAATTCTCTGGAGAGTCATCAGATCATTATGTGCACCACTGGTTTGTTTCTTTTTATTACTGAGTAATATTCCATGGTACAGATGTACCACAATTTGTTTAAACATTCACCCATTCAAGGACATGAGACTGTTTCCAGTTTGGGACTTACACAAAAAATACAAGCATTCATGTACAGGTTTCTCTGTGGACACAAGTGTTTATTTCTCTGTGATAAATATTCAGGAATCCAATTGCTGGGCACATTTTACTTTTTAAGAAACTGCCAAGTTGTTTTCCAGAGTAGCTGCATCATCAGATTTCCCACTAGCATGTCTGAAGAACCCAGTTTTTCCTCATCCTCACCAGTATTGGGTGTTGTCACTATTTTTTATTTTTGACATTCTGCTAGATGTGTTTAATTTGCATCTCCCTGATGGCTAATGAAGTTGAACATCTTTTCATATATTTATTTGCCATCTATATCCTCTTCACGTCTTGCCCATTTTCTAATTGAATTGTTTTTCTACTGCTGAGTTTTGAGAATTCTTTTTATATTCTAGATACTAGTTCTTAGAGATGTTGTATATATATTTTTCTACTCTGTAGCTTTTCTTTTCATCTTCTTAACAGGGTCCTTTGCAGAGCAATAGTCTTTCATTTTAATGAAGTCCAATTTATCAGGTGTTGCTTTTTTTTATGAATTGCAGTTTTGGTATCAAGTCTAAGATTTCTTTGCCTAGCCTTAAGTCCTGAAGATTTTCTCCTATGTTTTTCCCTAAAAGCTGTACAGTTTTACATTTTACACTTAAGTCTGTGGTCTGCTTTGTGTTAATTTTTGTAAAAGGCTTCGGTCTTTTGAGGTTTATTTATTTATTTGGCCTGTAGATGTCCAGTATCACTTGATAAAAATACTCATTCCTCCGGCGAATTGCTTTTGCACTTTTTTGTGTGTGTGTGGTACATGTCCCCAGTGGGAACCGAACCCAGGACTCTCTGGTCTGCAGGCCGACGCTCAACCACTGAGCCAAACTTGCCAGGGCTGCTTTTGCACTTTTGACAAAAATCGACGGCACATTTGTGCAGGGCCATTTCTGGGTTCTCTGTTCCACTCCATTGATCTGTGTGTCTATCCTTCCACCAACACTAAATAGCTTTGATTAATGTACTATATAAGTCTTGAAATCTGTGAGAATGATTTCTCCCATTTTATTCTTTTTTAAATTTGTTTTAGCTATTCTAGTTCCTTTGCCTTTCCATATAAATGTAGAATAATCTTGTCTATATCTACAAAAAGTCTTGATGGGTTTCTGATAGGAGTGGCATTAAACCTGTATATCAATTTGGGGAGAACTGACATCTTTACATTGTCAAATCTTCCTATCCATATACACAGTATGTCTATTTATTTATACCTTCTTTGCTTTATTTCATCAGCGTTGTGTAGTTTTTAGTGTACAAGACAAAAAGTTCTTTTAGATTTACTTCTATGTATTTCCTTTTCCCTGAGTGATTGTAAATAGTATTGTATTTTTTTAAGTCATTATGTTTGCTTTTCTTTTTTTTTTAACTGATCTTTATTGTTGAATGTATTACAGATGTCCCCCCTTTCTCAACCATTGACCCCTCCTCCCCACTCCTGCCCCCTCCTGCCTTCCCCACACTATTGTCTGTATATTGGTTATGCATTTATGCATATAAGTTCTTTGGTTTATCTCTTCCCACTTCCCCTTACCTCCTCCCTCTGAGGTTTGTCAATCTAACCACAAATTTGTACTTCTTAATTCCGTCACCTTTTTTAGCCATCCTCCCAAACCCCTCCCATCTGACAACCAGCAAAATATTCTCTGTATCTATAAATCTGTTTCTGTTCTGCTTGTTCACTTGGCTTGTAGATTTAATTATTGGAAGATATGTTTTTATTGGAATTTTATTGTCCATATTTTTTATCTTCTTCATGAAGACCCTTGAACATTTCATATAATATTGGTTTGGTGGTGATGAATTCCTTTAGCTTTTTCTTGTCTGGGAAACTCTTTATATGTCCATCGATTCTAAATGATAGCTTTGCAGGATAGAGTAATCTTGGTTGTAGGTCCTTTCCTTGCTTTTCATCACTTTGAATATTTCTTGTCACTCCCTTCTGGCCTGCATAATTTATTTTGAGAAATCGACTGACAGTCTTATGGGAGCTTCCTCGTAGGTAACTAACTGTTTTTCTCTTGCTACTTTTAAGATTCACTCTTTCTAGCCTGGTCGGTGTGGCTCAGTGGTTGAGCATTGACCCATGCACCAAGAGGTTGCCAATTCGATTCCCAGTCAGGGCACATGCCCAGGTTGTAGGCCCAGTCCCCACATGCAAGAAGCGACCAGTCAATGTTCTCTCATTGATGTTTCTATCTCTCTCTCCCTCTCACTTCCTCTCTCTAAAAATCAATAAAGAAAAAAAAAGATTCTTTGTTTTTAACCTTTTATATTTTGATTATGATGTATCTTGGTGTGGGCATCTTTGGGTTCATCTTATTTGGGACTCTGTGCTTCCTAGACTAGTATGTCTGTTTCCTTCACCAAGTTAGGGAAGTTTTCTGTCATTATTTTTTCACATAAGTTTTCAATTTCTTGTTCTCTCCTCCTTCTGGCACCCCCATGATGCAAAATGTTGGTATGCTTGAAGTTGTCCCAGGGGCACCTTATACTACCTCATTTTGTTATATTCTTTTTTCTTTTTGCTGTTCGAATTGGGTGTTTTTTGCTTCCTTATATTCCAAATCTATGGTTTACTTCTCAGCTTCACCTATTCTATTATTGATTCCCTATAAATAATTTTTTATTTCAGTGCATTCTTCACTTCTGACTGGTCACTTATTATGCTCTAGAGGTCCTCACTAAATTCCTTGAGCATCCTTATAACTGGTGTGTTGAACTCTGCCATCTGTTAGAATGCTTATCTCAATTTTGTTTAGTTCTTTTCCTAGAGTTTTGTTTAGCTCTTTCATTTGGGATATGTTTCTTTGTATCCTCATTTTGGCTGCCTCCCTGTGTTTGTTTTTATGTATTAGGTAGAGTTGCTACATCTCCTAGGCTTGGTAGGGTGGCCTATTGCAGTAGGTGTTTTGTAGGGTCCAGTGACACAGCCTCCCTCATCACGCCAGCTGGGTACTTGAGGTGACACCCGGTGTGGACCATACACCCCCTGTAGTAATTGAGCCTTGATTGCTTTTGGTGTGTCAATGGGAGGAATTTACTCAGGCCGATCAGCTGCAAGGACTGGCTGTCTCCATTGAACACCCACCTCTGACTACCTTGAAGGATCAGCTGTGCAGGGGCCTACCACACAGAGCAAAGACTTACTTCAGCAGAGTTCTAGCACCCAGTTAGGCCACCTCTTGAGTATGTCTTTTATAGCGGTGGATGGGTGGTGGTGCTTTGACATGGTCTGAAGCTGTCTACTGGGTGTGCTGGCTCTGGGACAAGGTCAACCACTGCCTGTGTTCTACCTGAGACCACCAAACACAAGCTACAAAGTGATCTACTGATGGCTGCTTCTTGTGCTGGGTTTGGAAGTGCCCAAGCAAAGCCAAGCTGTGAACCAAGGCTGGCTGCTTCTAGTGCCAGGTCTGGGGCCACTTAGTGAGAGGTATGGGGCTTGCTGGGGCCAGATGCTGCTTGTTTGAGAGAATATAGAAAAATCTGAAGCAGGAGCCAAGACAGGCCATTCCTATGGTAAAGCCAGTGGAAACAGCTTGGGTGGGCCTGAAAGTTGGGCAGTGCAGGGCCTCAGGGAATCACCAGGGCAGGGCAAACAGTGTGAGCCAGGTTGCTGGAGTCCCAGATATGATGCCTGTCTGCCTGCTCCATGGGGGAAGGGCTCACCAAAGGAATAAAGGTCTCCGCCAGCACATCTTTCCAGGAGAAAGCTGCCCCTCCAGGTCTTGCCCCAATGCCAAACAACTCAGTTCTTCCCCATATGTCTCTGGTGGCTTTCAAGCTACCTCCCCCTGGGTTGGAGCCTGGAGGGAGCGGGTCCGAGTAAGTCTGTGTGTGGGGCCCTTGAATAGGAGCTGCCTGGGACTCCAGAATCCTCAGCCTCTCTCAGCCTCAATCCCTGCTGGTTTTTATAGCCAGAAGTTATGGGGACTTCTCTTCCTAGCACTGGAACCCTGATCTGGGGGGCCTGGTGTGGGACAAGGACCCCTTGCTCCTCAGGTTGGACCTTCACAGCAGAGGTGTCCTCCTGAATTTTATCTGCCACACATAGGTGTGGGACCAGCCCTTCCACACCTCCTACCAGTCTCAATGGGGCTTCTTTAGTTTCCTGGTTGTAGGACTTCCATTCAGCTCTTTCCTGTGGTTCTGAATGGTGGTTGTTCTGTGGTTTTGATGTTATTGTGGGAGGAGGAGTACCATGTTTACCTATACTGCCATCTTGACTGGAAGTCCAATAGTATTGTATTTTAATTCAATAAAATACAGTGTCCACATATTCACTACTAGTATATAGACATAAATGTTATTTTGTTTGCTTATTGGCTTATGTCCTGTGATCTTGCTGAACTCACTTATTAGTTCTATATTTTTTGTAGATTCCTTGGAATTTTCTGCATGGTAATCATATCATCTGCAAATAGGGATAGTTTTAGCCCTCCCTTTATGACCTATTCTTGCCACGTTGGACTAGGTAGAACTTTTAGCACTAAACTGTGTTGAATAGAAATGGTAAACACTGAAATCCTGATTTTATTTCCTATCTTAAGGACAAAAAATTCAATCTTTTACCATTAAGTGTAATGCTAATCATAGGGTTTTTTGAGACACTCTTTATCAAGTTGAGGAAGTTCTCCTCTATCTCTGTTTTGCTGAGTTTTGTCATGCATGGGTGTCGAATTTTATGGGAAAAAAAAGTTTTGCATTAATTGATACGATCATGAGCTTTTTCTTCTCTAGCCCATTAATATGGTGGGTTACACTGACTGGTTTTCAAATATGAAACCAAATTGCATTCCTGGAATAAATTTGGTCACAACATATAGTTCTTTTTATACATTATTGAATTCCATGTGTTATTATTTTATTAAGAATTTTTACATCTACATTCATGGGGGATATCGGTCTGTAGTTGTCCTTTTTTGTATTATCTTTGGTTTGGGTATCAGGGTAATACTAGCATCACAAAATGAATTGAGAAGTGTTCTCACCTCCTCTATTTTCTTTCTTTTTTTTTTTAAGTGTATGGGGATAAAACTGGTCAGTAACATTCTATAAATTTCAGGTTTACAGTCTTATAATAGACATCTCTACACTTTATTGTGCGCTCACCACCCAAAGTTTAGTCTCCTTCTGTCACCATGTATTTACCCCCTTTACCTTCTTCATTCACCTCCACACCACCTTCCACTCTGGTAATCACCATCCTGTTATTTGTTTTGTATTTTTTAAAGCAGATTGTGTGGAATAGATGGTAATTCTTCTTTAAACATTTGATGAAATTCCCTAGTGAAACTATCTGAACCTACATGTTTCTTGAGGTTTTCTTTTTTACAAATTCAATGTCCTTAATAGTTACAGGGCTATTCAAATCATCTATTTCATATTGGGTGAGTTATGGTAGCTTGTATTTCTTGAGGATGTGGTCCATTTTATCTAAACTGCAAATTTATAAGTACAGAATTACTTACAGAGTTCTCGAAGATGTCGGGTAGGTAAACGCGGTATCACATCCTCCCACAACCACATCCAAGTTACAACTAAACTACAGAACAACCATCATTCAAAACCGCCTGAAACCAAGCTGAATGGAAGTCCTACAACTACGGAATTAAAGCAGCAGCCACATCCAGACTGGGAGGAGGGGCGGAGGCGGATGGGCTGGTCCCACACCCACGTGTGGCGGATAAAAATCAAGGGGACACCTCGGCTGGGAAGGTCCTCCCTGAGGACTGAGAGGTCCCCGTCCCACACCAAGTGCCCCGCTCAGGGTTCCAGTGCCAGGAAGAGAATCCCCATAACTTCTGGCTGGAAAAACCAGCAGGAACTGAGGCTCAGGGAGGCTGAGGCGGCTGGAGCCCCAGGCAGCTCCTTAAAGGGCCCGCGCACGGACTTATCGGACTCTCTCCCTCTAAGCTTGGAGGGAGGCAGCTTGAGGGGCACCAGAGACATACAGGGAAGAACTGAGCTGTTTGGCACTGGAGCGAGGGCTGAAGAGGGGGCTTTCTCTGTGACACAACGTGCTGTCAAAGGCCTTTGTTCCTTTGGTGAGCCCTTCCCTGGGGCGGCAGGCAGCTGACATACCTGGGACTCCAGCAACCTGGCTCACACTGGTCGCCCCGCCCTGGTGATTCCCTGAGCCCCCCCCACACACACACACACCTACTTTCAGGCCCACCCAAGCTGTTGCCACTTGCTGAACCATAGGATTGGCCTGTCTTGGATCCTGCTTCAGGTTTTTCCTAAATTCTTTCAAGCAAGCAGCATCTTGTCTCAGCTAGCCCCATACCTCTCATTAAGTAATACACAGAAACAAACACAGGGAGGCAGCCAAAATGAGGAGACAAAGAAACAGGTCCCAAATGAAAGAACAGAACAAAACCCCAGGAGGAGAACTAAGCGAAATGGAGATAAGCAACCTAACAGATGCTGAGTTCAAAATACTGCTTATAAGGATGCTCAATGAACTTAGTGAGAACCTCAGGTAACTTAGTGAGGGCCTCAAGAACATAATAAAGGACCAGTCAGAAATTATGGAGGCACAGTCAGAAATAAAGGAGCATTAACTGAAATAAAGAATAATTTACACAGATTCAATAGTAGAGTACGTAAATCCAAGAAGCAAACCATCGATTTGGAATATAAGGAAGCAAAAAACACCCAATCAGAACAGCAAAAAGAAAAAAGAATCCAAAAAAATGAGGAGAGTGTAAGGAGCCTCTGGGATAACTTCAAGTGTGCCAACATTCGCATCTTGGGGGTGCCAGAAGGAGAAGAGCGAGAACAAGAAATTGAAAACCTGTTTGAAACAATAATGGCAGAAAACTTTCCTAACTTGGTGAAGTAAACAGACATACAAGTCCAGGAAGCACAGAGAGTCCCAAATAAGATGAACCCCAAGAGGCCCACACCAAGACACATCATCATCAAAATGCAAAGGGTTCAAGACAAAGAGAGATTCTTAAAAGCATCAAGAGAAAGGCAGCTAGTTACCTACAGGGAATTCCCATTAGGCTATCAGCTGATTTCTCAAAAGAAACTTTGCAGACCAGAAGGGAGTGGCAAGAAATATTCAGAGTGATGAAAAGCAAGAACATACAACCAAGATTACTCTATCCTACAAAACTGTCATTTAGAATCGATGGCCATATAAAAAGTTTCCCAGACAAGAAAAAGTTAACCAAACCAAACCGTTATTGTATGAAATGATGGTCTTTTTGAAGAAAAAGATAAAATATATGAACAAACAAAATGCAATGAATACATATCTATCAACAATGGAATCTACAGACAAAATGAACAGGCAGAACAGAAACATTCTCATAGATACAGAGAACATTTTGTTGGTTGCCAGATGGGAGGGGGTTGGGGGAATGGGTGAAAAAGGTGAAGGGATTAAGAAGTACAAATTTACTGCTAGACTGACAAACCTCAAAGGGAAAGGGGTTGGGAGGTGGGAAGAAATAAACCAAAGAACTTATATGCATAACCAATGGACACAGACAATAGTGTGGGAAAAGGTGGGAGGGGGGCGGGAGTGGGGAGGAGGGGGTCAATGGGGGAACAATGAGGAACATCTGTAATACATTCAACAATAAAGATTTAAAAATAAATAAAGAATTGCTTACAGTATTTCCTTATTATCCTTTGGATGACTACAGGGTTTGTAGTCTTCTCTCTCTTTTTTTTGCCTTTGTCAGTTTTCCTAAAGGTCCATCAATTGATTAATCACTTCAGAGAACCAGGTCTTATTTCATCAATTCTCTCTATTCTTTTCCTGTTTTCAACTAATTTATTTCTGTTCTTACCTTTATTATGTTCTTCTTTCTGTTTTTTGGGGGATCTACTTTTCACTTCTTTTTCTAGATTCTTGAAGTAGGAGCTTAGATTATTGATTTGAGTCTTTTCCTCTTTTCTAATGTATGCATTCAGGGCTATCCATTCCCATATCAGCACACCTGTAGCTATGTCCCACAAATTTTGATATGTTCTTTTTTTTTTTTTTTACTTTCATTCAATCCAATGGTTTATTTAGAAGTGTGTTTCAGTTTCCAAGTTATTTGGAAACTTTTTTGTTATTTTTCTGTTATTGATTTCTACTTTGATTCTATTGTGGTCAGAGAACACACTCTTTATTATTTCTACTATTATAAATGTGTTGAGGTGTTCTTATAGCCCATGTATTAAGCATGTCTTTTTATTCTGCTGTGTTGACACCTGTGGCCTTACTATCCCTGGGGGAACTTGCCCGCCTGTGGCTAAATCCTGATAGCAAATGACTGACGTGTGAGTGCACCTTTCATGTGCACAACTGATCTAAAACCCACACCTCAACCACTCTTTTATTAGGCTCTCCCCGGGCTTTCACATTCTGGGCCACCATCCTCCTACCCTAATCATGCCAGGGCCAGGCACCAGACAACGTACTGAAATGTTTCAAACCAGCTAACGGAAGCCTGTTTACCCTGTCTTGCCTTGTCTTTCCCGAACACCCCAAAGGAGTTTTGCACACGTTTTCCTCTCACTCCCTCTGCCTCACTCTGGTGCTTCCCTGTGTGACCCTGCAGGACATGCTGTACCTCCTCTAGAGAATTATGAATAGAGACTTCTTCCTTCATGACAGTCATGTCCACGTCCACATATCTTACCCTACCTGATAAAGCAAATCCTGGGTACCTTTTTGAATAGCTCAGAATACGGTCTGTTTTGGTATATGTTCCATGGGCACTTGGAAATAATATATATTCTGTTGTCAGAATGTCAATTAGATTCTTTTGGTTGATGGGGTGGCTGACTTTGTCTATATCATTGATGATTTTCTATCTAGTTGTTCAATCCATTGTTGAGCGAGAGGTGTTCAAGTCTCCAACTACAATTATGGATATGTCTATGGTTGCTCTTAGTTCTATCAGTCTTTGCATCACATATCTTTCAGTTCTGTTATTTAGTGCACACGCTTTAGGTTGCTATGTGTTGTTTTTATGATGTCCTCTGTTTGATGACTTTCTTTGCTCCAAAGTCTACTTTATCTGATATCAGTATAGCCATTATTGCTTTCCTTTATTTAACATTTGCATGCTACATCATTTTCCATCCTTTTACTCATAACTTGCCTATGTCATTATATTTGAAGTGAATTTCTTATAGACCGTATATGTGGGTCACATTTTATAATCCATTTTGCCAATCAGTTTTTTAGTTAGTGTATTTAGACCCTTTACATCTAATATTATTGATAGTTTAAGGCTTAACTCTGCCATTTTATTTTTTGTTTTATGTTTATGTCTATTTATTTCTGTTTTCCCCCTGCCTTCCTCTGTTTGCTTAAATGGTTTTAGAATACCATTTTTATTATCTAGTGTTTTTATGTGAATCTTTGTAAACTTTTTTAGTGGTTGCTCTAGATATTATATTAAACATATATAGCTTATCATAGTCTGCTAATATTGTCAATTTACCAGTTTGAGTGAAATGTAGAAACTTTACCTCCCTTTTTTCTTTACCCTCCTCTATTAAAATTGTTTTACAAGTTTCTTCTACATACATTTAAAACCACACCAGACTGTGTTATTTTTGTTTCAACTGGCAAACATAATTTAGAAAATTCAGGAAAAGAAGAAAAAAGCCTGTATTTACCCATATTTTGCTTACCGTGTTCTTCCTTCCTTCTAAAGTGCCTTTTCTAATCACGTTTTTCCATACAGAGAACTTCCTTGAGCCATTTTTTAATGATAGATCTCTCGGAGACAAATTTTCTCAGTATTCTTTCAGCTGGGAATGCTTTGATTTTCCCTTCACTTGTGAAGGATGCTTTCGCTGGGAATCGAATTTTAGGTTAACTTAAAAAAATATTGTCCCAGCCCTGGCCCGCTGGCTCAGTCAGGTGGAGTATTGTCCTATACACCAGAGGAAAAAAAAGGTTACATGCCAGGGCATATACCTAGGTTGTGACACATACCTAGGCTGTGGGTTCAATTCCCAGTTGGGGCACTGCAGGAGTCAACCGATGGATGCCCCCCCCCCCTTCCTTTCTCTCTAAAATCAATTTTTAAAAAAATCCTCAGATGAGAATTTTAAAAAATGAAAAAAGAAACAATGTTTGAAGGAAATAAAAATATTGTGCCACCAGCACCCATGATTTCTCATAACAAATTCTCTGTAACTTTGCATTGTTTTTCCCTATAGGGGAAGTTTCCTTCTGTTTTCCTTTGGCTGCTTTCAAGATTTTTTTTAGTTTTCACAAGTTAATGATGATATGCCTTGGCATGATTTCTTTGAGTTTATCCTGTTTAGGATTAACTTCTTCAACCTGTAAGTTTATAACTCTAACTAAATTTAGAAAGTTTTCAGCCATTATTTCTTTGAGAACGTTTTGTGTTGTGTCCTAGTTCTCCCTTCTTCTGGGATTCCCAGACACAAATATTTGGGCTTTTGTTGTAGAAATAGAGGTCCCTAGGGCTCTGTTCATTTTTTTCAACAATCTACATTCTCTCTCTTGTTCGGATCAAGCGGTTTTTCTTTTCTCAGCCTACCAATTCTTTCCTCTCACCCATCTGCTATTGAGCTCATCCACTGAGCTTTTTATTTTCGTTATATTTTCTAGTTCTAAGATTTCCACTTGGTTCTTCTTTATATTTTCTATTTCTTACACATACTTTCTATTTTTTCATTTGTTTAAAACATGTTTGTAACTGCTCATTGAGGAATTTTTCTCACGACTTCTTTAAAATCTTCGTCACATTACTCACTCTGCTCTACTCTGCACCAGTCCTCGTTTTCCTCGGGCACGACCTCTCGGGTAGGACGGGAAAGTGAACTCCCCAAGTCCCAGGGGAGCTGGCTTATATTGACAGAAGTCCTTACCTCCAGTTCCTGATTGGTCTGTCCTCATGCAAATGAGGATGCCAAATCCTCACAGTTTGACTGGTCCAGAAGAGACTGCCCTGATTGGTCAGAATAGAGCCTTTCTGATTGGTTGGAGTTGTGCAACTCTGATTGGATGGGGAAGACTCAACCCTATTGGCTGAAATAGGATTCAGGAGCTCCTTCATAAGAGCTGGACCAGATGGCAGAAACACAGCGGAGGCAGGCAGCGTAGTGCAGAGGCGGGCTGTTCAGTGCAGGCTTCCCCTGAAGAGCAGTTTAGCTGAGAGGTCAGTGCGGAAATGGCTGCTAGGCTTCTGCTTTTTAAATTTGAGCCCAGTTAGCCACAAGGAGCCCTTCTTAGTAGATGTCTTTTCCGACCCCACTCTCAGGGTTCACAGGTAGAAGTCTAGGTACCCTCTTTGGCCTTTGCTGTTTTTCTATTATGTTTAGCTGGTATAGAGCAGTTATTATCTAAAACTTTTCTGAGTTGCTATGCTAGCCTTCCCTTTTCCTGGTTAGTTGGCTGGAGACAGCAGGCTTTTCTTGTGTTTGTGGTTTTCTCTTTTTGTTTTTGTCTTCACCCGTTGGTGTTCTGGATTACTGCCCTCTTCAGTTTCGTATTTAAGAGGCAAAAAGAATGGGCAATCCGCACCCCCCCCCCCAAGTTTCTACCTGGTTTACCTTCTTTCCACCTTTCAGTCTTCTTTTGTTTGTTTTTATATAATTTCCAGGGATGTAGTTTTACTTAGCCAGAAGTGTAGGGAAGAAGTACATAAAGCAGCTTCCCAGAAGCAAAATTTTTCCTTTTAAAAAAATTAGTATTTGAATAGAAATCAGTGAAATTTTGTATATTGTAATTGGTTAATGTGCCTCTTAAATCTCTTTAATTTATTGGTTTCCCTCCACTTTTTATTTTATTGCAACTTTTTCCCCCTCAGGATCTGGGTCATTTGTTTCTCAGTTTCTCACAGCCTAGACTTTGCTGATTGCGTATTTCTGGTATTATTTAATATGTTCTTTCATCCTTTTTATTTTCTATAAACTGGTAGCATGACATCAACTCCTCTGACATTAGCCTATATTCTCCAGTTTCTGTTTCCAGAGGGCTCTCACTTATCCCCACTTCTTGGCTCTCCCCTGCCTAGAATGTCCCCTCTGCCTGCCTCTCCTTCAGCTATCCTAAATTAGTTCAAAGTCTTCATTTCCAAGACTCTGCTTCACTCCAGGCAGAACCTCTTCCTCCTCACCTCTTCTCCAGGGTCTTTCTGTGGGCTCGAGTGACCTCATCACTTCATTAGGGTGGGGCTTCCTGGACAGAAGAGAGCCAGTCCCCTTGACTTTATCCACAGCACATGTCCCTTCACAGAGTGAGCACCAATAAACGTATGTTCAATTAAACTGAGTCTTGAATACTAATCCTTTTCCTCCCATTTTGTAGCATAGCCATTGGGACAGGAGGAAGGCTCGTTTTAGCTTGCCATCTTGAGGGGAGCCTGATGGTAGCTTTCTGAAGCCCTGTGAACAACTTCCTTATTGGCAGCACTGCTGTTGCCATGGTTTCTCTCACCCACTGGAGCTCTTAGGTGAATGCTGATGGAAGAACTGAGCGTGGCCAGCCAAGGCCTTTTCAGGTCATTTTAAGAGGGAAAAAAGTTGAAGTGACAGAATGCCTTGGAACTATTCAGATGTCAGAGTGCAGTGGGAAAAACTCACCAAGATGAGGAATTAAATTAATTCTGACAGGCCTCAGAAATTCCATCATTAATTAACCTCAGAAACATGAAGATACTTGTTCACCTAAGTCATTTTTGGGTATGACTTATTAGGCACTAAAATAATTTATTTCTAACTTTTCTTCTAACATAACTTTTATATTTATAAATTCAGGATTAATGTGATATTTTAAATCATAGTTAGCACTAAGCTATAAGTACTTATTTCTTTGTATGTTACTACCCTTACTAATCTCATTGAGAGATTAGTATCCTATTCAAAACATGAATACAACTTGAGACAGTCTCTCCTGACTAGTTATCAGTGTTCAGAAAATGGGAAGCATACTCAAGAGAGAATTTAGTGTTTCTGCTTGAACTTCAGCCCTAAAAAAGACCTATGAATGGTCTAGATTCTGTTCACAGAAGGGGATGCCCAACACTGGGTTTAGCACTAAGACCAAAGAGATGCTCTAGCCTATTTACCAAATGCTTGGAATTTGAAATTCTGTCATATTGTTCCTCCTCCCTGACCACTACAGGTGTAATCCCAGCAAAAGATGGATGCTCCCCAGCTGAAATAAACATTGATAAGGTCAACATCTTAAGTCTCCCCTGAAACACACCTGTCAAAACAGTGCTGGTTATGAAGTCATAAGAACCAAATCAATGTAGACTACAGACCATGGTTTCCCAAACCTACTAGATCAGACTCTGTGGTCCTGCAGCCCAAGACAGACTTCCGAGTTGGTTATATACAGCCGGTTTTGTTTTAGGTTCCCCTGGAGCAGGCAAACTTGTCAAATTTCAGCATGCCCAAGAATCACCTGGCAAAGTCATTCAGAATGCTCATCCCAAGGCCCACTGCAGAGGGCCTCATTCAGTCAGCCCCAGGGTGCCGGGACTTGCCTTCAGACGTTTCCTGCAGCTAGCCTCATGCCGGTCTTCAGAAACAGATACTGGCATTTCAGTAGGCTCCTTGAAAATGGCTGTATCTCTGTGAAATATGTCCACTCTGGAAGCGCATCTGTAAAGTGTGTCATGTTCAGCCACAGGATGATAACAATGGTGTATTAAGACTATATGCTGATTCACCTCTCTTCAGCCCCTGTGGACTCTAAACATGAGTTTGTCCTTCCAATAACTTGTCCCACATGGGCGACGGGCCGAGCTCAGTCGGTCACACCCACCCTCCCTGTGGGGCGCTGTTCCGTCCAGCCCTTCGCCTCTGCTGTCCACAAAGGGCAACCTCTATGGGGGGTCAGCCTGGTCTCCAGGCTTCTGATAGTGGTTCTCTCTAACACCCTGTAGTCACCCCTCACTCTCCTCACAAACAAAACCACATTAAAGACTTCTGATAAATTCTTTTCAGGATCTGCTTTCCGTCTTTATCCTACTTAGCTTATCCGTTTCTGCTTCCTTTGGGGCCGCAGGCCTCACTCCTTTCCCTGCCAGCTCCTCTGCTTTGTTTTTCTGTGGCTATCTTCTTTCTCCTTTCTTTAAAAGTGCTCTCCCTTATCTGCTCTGATACAGACAAAAGGTCAGAAGCCAAGCCCATCACAAGGTGAGGAGCCAGTGTCCCCATTTGCTCTGTGTCCGAGTGGCTGTACCTCCTGGGCTGACAGAGAGCCTTGGGCACAGATACAAGGCAAGCCCAGGGCAGAGTGCGATTATTTCAACGAAGGACGTTGTCCGGACCCATCTTCCCTCTGACAGTGGAGGTAGGTAGATTTCTGGCTCCAGCTAGTTCTTCTTCCAACTCTTACTTCTTCCTTTATGCAAAGTGAATCTTTTTACATTGGAGACCCTAACTTCTCAAGCATCTACTGCAAGCTCCGTACTGGGCTGGACGTTGCACATGGTGGGAGTGCTGACCCTCATCTTACAGAAAAAAGAGCAGACTCTGAGGAGAAGAGCAAAGCCTCAAATTTGGGTGTCAATGAGCTTCTGTCCTGTCACACTGCCTCACAGTGATGGGGAAATGGAAAGGTGTGGACAGCGAGCCTCAGGTCTTCTTGACAGCATTTTTCAGGATGCTGCCTCATTTTCTGTCCTCAGACACTACACCCCAGGGCCCAGACCTGGTGGGAGGAAGGCGGGAGGAAGTAAACAAAGGCAAGAGTAAAAGCCGCCTGGGTGGTTTGACATTGGCCAAAGCAGGGGCTTATTTTTGTTAGTAACATAACCACTGGATGAAAGTGATGCTCAAAAGTCATATCTTTAAAAGTTGAAAGTACAAACATGTACAAAAGTTGAAAGTAGTATGATATTTTGTTGAGAATTGTTATATTGGAAATGGGAAAGGGAAACTTCTAGAATAGGTCCTACTGATGTGCTACCAGATATCAAAGTCACCTGGACAATCTTGTAACAGTTTCTAAGTCTCTTTAAGTTCAAGATATACATATATTCTTTAAAAGTCTTTCCTAAGTAAACTCAAAACTACCATTTTTTTCTTCTTTCTGGAAGATTTTACAAAACATCTGGAGGAAGAGGTTAGTACTGACCTCTAACCCAGGGTTCAGGAAACTTCCCTGCCTCATACTTCTCTTCCTCATCTTGATTTCCCCTCTTTTATTTCTGGCAATTATGATTTGTTTATATTTATTTTATTCTTGATTGGTCTTGCTAGGAATTTTATGTACTAAATTGTGTCCCTCTTCAATTCATACACTGAAGCCCTAACCCCTATTGTGATGATATTAGGAGGTGGGGCCTCTGGGAGGTAATTAGGTTTAGATGAGGTCATGGGGGTGGGGCCCTCATGATGGGATTAGTGCCCTTAAAAGAGGAGACACCAGAGAGCTTGTTGTCCTTCTCTGCCACGTGAAGACACAGCAAGAAGGTGGCCTTCTGCAAGCCAGGAAGAGCGTTCTCACCAGAACCCAGCCATGATTCTAGACCCTGATCTGAAACCTCCAGCCTCCAGGACTGTGAGAAAATAAACGTTTGTTGTTTAAGCCACTCAGGCTATGGTATTTTGTTATAGCTGCCCAAACTGATGAAGATAAGGAGTATATAGATTTTATTAATATTTTCAAAGAACTAAGCTTTGAACTTATTTGATTTTCTCTATTGTTTTCCTGCTCATTGATTTCTTTTTCTTTTTTTTATCCTCACCTGAGAACATTTTTTCACTTTTTTGTTCAGATAGAGTGGGAAGGAGAGAGAGAGAGAGAAACATCGATGTGAAAGGGACACATCGAATGGTTGCCACCCGCACAACCCAACCAGGGCCGGGGGAAAACTGCAACCAAGGTACGTGCCCTTAGTGGGAACTGAACCCAGGTCTCTCTGGACTGCAGGCTGACGCTCCAATCGCTGAGCCAAACCAGCCAGGGCCAGCTCATTGATTTCTTATCTTTATTATTTCCTTCCTATGCATACATCGAGTTTCATTTTTTTCAAGCTTCTTAAAGTAGAAGTGTAGATAATCAATTTTAAACCTTTCTTCTTTTCCTAGTATATACACTTAAAGCAAAAATTTACTTCTTAGCACTGCCTCAAACACATCTTGCAAATTTTGATATTTCTGTTTTTATTTCCATTTATTTTAAATGTTTCTGATGATTTTTTTATTTTGTCCACAGGTTATTTGTTGTTTAACTTCTAAGTATTTGGATTGATGTCTTCTTCACAAAATGATGCTTTTGCCACCTGGAATGTCTCTTTAATTCTGGTTATCTCCTTGTTTGGAAGTATACTTTGTATATGTTATAGTGTAGTCATTCTAACTTTCCTATGATTTGGGCTTGCATATTACGTATTTTTTCCATCCTTTAATCTTTCAACCTACCTGTGAATCTGCGTCTATTTTATTTCCTCCTGGTTATGGGTCCCATTCTCCTGTTTCTTCAAGTGTCTTGTAATTTTTCACTCAGTGCTGGACATTGCATATGAGAGAATCAGTAGGGCTGTTTTATTTGTTTTTGGTTTTTTCCAGTGGGTGCATGTCTTTTTCTCTGAAAGGTGGCTAGAATGAGGACTTGATCATTTAGATTTCATCAAGAGTCAATTTGATCTGAGACTGATCAGTAGTGTTAATAAATTGAGTGTACCTTTGCTATCTAATAGAAAAAAGGAAATTCCACTTTGCTCTTCAGCTCAAACTCAGTTTCCTACACCCCTGCTGTGAGTGGCTGGCCTCTTCCATTGTATCGGTGTTTGAGCCAGGAGGAGGTAGAGACATAGCCATCCTGTAGTTTTGGCTCACCTTGTCTTCAACTCCAGCACCATTCCAAAGTTCAAGCACTGTGAAATTGTCCAATTCTCTGTTTTTCAGCCTTGCCTTATTGTCATTTTGCAGTAAAATTGGGGGCAGGGTGGTAGTGATTGTTGAGCCAAACAATTTATTTTTATATTTGAGGCATTTTAAAATTCCACTCCATTTGGCAACCCCACTGTTATTAAGATCTCAGTTGATTTTTCCTCAACTCTATAAAGTCTCTTTATTTATAGGAGGCCTGCTTCTCCATTTTCCCCCAAATATGAAGTGTCTGTGGCTTTCTGATCACCATTGCTCCCTGTAATTTAGTTCACTGAAGTTTACTCTGTCCACTGTTCTTTGATAATTGCCATAGAAAAGTATGATTTTCCTTTTTAGCAGGTTTTTTGTTATTGTTACCATAGGAATAATGGTGTTTTGCATTTAATATCCTAAGTGGATATGACAAAAGTCATAGTGTTGTTTGTAACTGAAAAAGATTGGAAACAATCCAAATGGCTATCAATAAAGATTTTTAAATAAAATTATGTAATTATATAAAGGAGTACTATGAACTGTGTGAAAGAATGAGGAAGCTCCTTCTTTACTTGTATAAGAAGTTTCCTGTGGTATTCAGTGAGAAAAGCTAAGTGTAGGACAATGTATATAATGCTTTACCTTTTATGTAAAAGAGAAAAGAAAAAGTACCTATATTCATATAGATTTGAGCCACATATAGATTCATATCACACTTATACATATAAATAAATTCTTAAAAGACACAAAAGAAATTAGTAAAGATGGTCACCCATTGGTTTCTAAAATTTGATTCTTAAGACTGAGTTTCCATATCTTTAGAGTGGGATAAAAAATGCTTTTCTCATAGAGTTATGTGATAAAATAAACACAAAGCATTTGATGCATTTCAAGATATCAAGTAATTGTGGGTAAATAGTGAACTTTGCATTGGGTTATACCTAGGAATGCTTTCATTTATGTTTATGTGTTTTTGTGTTTCAGGTACACAATCTAAATTAGTCATTCAAATATGTTATTTATACAGCAGTCTATTTTTTTCCCTTTGGTACATTGTAAGTAAGGACTATGTCTTTCCCAGGCCTATCGACTTAATGATCTAGTATGCAATGTCATGTAGCCTATAAGAAAAAATAAATGTGCCCTGGCCGGTTTGGCTCAGCGGTTAGAGCGTCGGCCTGCGGTCCTGAGAGACCCCGGTTCAGTTCCCGCTAAGGGCGCGTACCTCGGTTGCAGTTTGTCCCCGGCCCTGGTTGGTCGTGCGGGTGGCAGCCACTCGATGTGTCCCTTTCACATCGATGTTTCTCTCTCTCTCTCTCTCTATTCCTCTCTCTCCCTCCCACTCTACCTGAACAAAAAATGGAAAAATGTCCTCGGGTGAGGATAAAAAAAAAAATTTAAAAAAAAAAGAAAAAATAAATGTTTTCCATCAGACTAGATGCTGATTGAGATGATACCACAGCCCTCCAGATGAACAAATACCATCTCCACTAACACTGCACAATATGTACAGGAGCCCCCATATCACAAAAAAGAATAGTCCAAAACCATCACACATTTATTTCAAAGGCAATAAAGAAACAATAAAAGTCATTATATTTATTGCCTCCTCTTTCCCAAAGCACAATAGTACAATCCATACTTTTGACTTTAAAAGTCTCCATCTGGTCCATTAAAATGGCTGATCCGTGACTTTTGAGCATAAATATATATATGACAAATAATTTTATTAAAGTAATAAAAGACCTAATAAAATGTTGCTATTGTTTCTAATGCACCCCATGAATCCAACGTCCTCAGATCAGAGAGGAGCACTGGGAATGGAAGTTTAAAGGAAGGAGGTCCTTCTCTGGCATTAACTAAGATTTTTAAGCAGCCCAATCACCAATAAATTCCACCAGCTTTGAGTTTCTGGGATCACTGGGCTCTGAGCTTCAAAAGTGCACAGCTGAGTGCGGGGCTGCTCTTAGAACTCGATGTCTGTGCTCTCAGTAACAGCACCATTTCACCCGAGGCCACTGTGACAGGTGTGCTGCCCTGGGAATGGAGTGGGACAGTGGCTTTCTGACCTTTTGTGATGGAGAGCTATAGAAAGAAGTACATTTTACACTGGGTTCAGTGCACAAGTGAGTATGAAAACAAACACACAAAATAAACATTTCATAAAACATTACTTAGCCCTTACTAAGAACAATGCTTTCCGACATTTTAAAAAGGATACAAATATTTTAAAAGGATAGATATTCCCAGCCTACTAGTGAGGTTGGGACAAGCAACACTAGACTAGAAGAAAAGATTATCCATTTTTATCCCACTACCTTCCGAGGATGTGCACTATACAAAGAAAGTCTGCCCAGTGCCATCTACTGTACCCTCTGGATATTGCAAGTGCCTTTTTTTTTCCCTGGAAGATTTTTTTTTTTTTTAAGGATAAGATTAAATCAGAGAATTCTCCACATCAGTATGTGTTTCTTCCCTCAAAGCAGAAACAGCTCTGAATCATTTTAAGGAGTTTAGATGAATAACTAACACACAAAGCCAGTTCTGAATTCTGACTTCATATCCAAGCCAGAGAATATCCATATGACTGGAGCCTCCGGAGAAAAACTGACCTTGTAATTGGTGGTTTCCAGTGAGTGACAAATTTAAACTCAAAACATTCTAGACTAGCACTTCATGAATAGCTGCTGTAGTCTACCAAATACTATAAACAGGGAATCATTGCTCTATAATCCCTTGTCAAACGTGTGTGTGTGTGTATTTTTTTTTACTAAAGCTAATATGGGTATTTACTAAATGGGTATTATGAGTATACTTTTTACTATTCTTGTTACTTGTGAAGGCTAAAGAGTTTCCATTTTAACAAGCCATCATAGCTTATGGAATTTAATTTTTATATTCAATAGAAGTGAATTTTCTCTACCAGTTTGCCCAGGAAGTTGCAGCTTTGCATTTATTTCTGGCTGAAATATGCTTTTGATAGAAACACATTTGGAAGAAACTTTGTAATTTCTTCACAGTCTGCTTAACTGGTCATAAAAGAGCATATGCTCATCCAGTAAAGCCAAGGAAATAGACGTATTTTACCCTTGGCTTGTAACTGAGACATGTCTAGCAACTTGAACTTCCCTAAGATATTTTATATGTGAATATAAAATTAGAGTGGGGAAAATGGAAAGGCTTGTAACAGTCTTAGTCCCAGCTAAACAGGTGGAATTTTTGTGAGATGTCTTCAATTTAAAAGTGAAGAGGACAATCAAATTGTTGAAGTCTAAGGGTATTTTTTACTCTATGAATATAACAATTATTTTTGTTCCCTAAGTTGTTTGACATTATCCATTTTCAGGATCCATAAGTGAGGACATGGGTCAACGATGCAGAGAGAAATTATAGTGAAATGCTGTTTTTCTGTAATAACTATCACAAAAATTAAAAAGGATCACACTTAGGCTACTCCTGCTTTATCAATCATGTGTAAGTTGTTATTAATTACTCAGAGGTGCCAGAGGAGGTTCATTCTATTCGTTTCCCACTGCTATTTTGAGGAGGGCTAATTTTTTATAAAAAATTAATTATTAATATGATTAATAGTTCAACAACAAAGTCAAGAAGGTGGGTGTAAACCAATAGCTAATGGTGTTAATAACAAACAGCTAAGAGAGATTCAAAGTAACCAACTTGCTCTAAAACTACCAAGTGTCAGAACAGGGCCTCCGTTCTCTCACGGGTCTCTTCTTGTCTTGAGACATTTTCTGGTCTCACTGACATGATCTGTGAGTCAGAAATGTGATTTTTTTTTTAAGTACGTGCAGAACACCCCTCCTGGGGGAATGCAAGGGAATGCCTTATTAGGCAGTTGGAAAGCAATCATTCATAAAAATATGTTAAGAAATAGTATTTGTCTCCCACTGACTATCTGGCACCATAGCAACTTCTTTCTTTTCGGTTTATTTATGAAACAACCGTCAAATTAAAATACCAAATAGCTTTAACCATTAGCATTTCACCTTATACCTGACAACTGCATCACTTTAAATATCTGCTTGGAAGTTCAGCTCACTTATACACACTTGGGATTTACCTGCTTGCTATTATGCATGTACAGGAAAATATCAGTCATATGTGCCCTCTGACACTCTGAAGTGACAAGTTGTGGCTGTGACAGATCCTTGTCAGTTAATCATCAATCGTCACTTGATAAGTGTTCAGTCTTCCCTGAGAATGGACAGTCGTCTGTCAGCTCCATTCACTACCTACCCAGGAGACATTAGAGTTGTTTTTTATCCCATAAAGCCAAGTCAAAAACTCTAGGTTGTTCAGTGCCTACAAGTTATTGAGACAAAGGTGTGTCAATCAGGCAGCGGCAGCCCTGAGCACACCAGTGTTGTGGTACTGGGACCACTGGAAGAAGCACAGAGCAGGGCTGGGCAGTGCTTCCCCCAGGGGCTGGTATGTTAAAAGACAATGTGGCCCAGCCAGTGAGGCTCAGTGGATTGCCACCCCATGCACTAAGGGGTCTCAGGTTCAATTCCCGGTCAGGGCACATACTGTAGGCTCAATCCCCCGTGTGGGGCATGCAGAAGGCAGCCAATCGATGTTTCTCTTTCACATCGATGTTTCCATCTCTCCCTCCCTCCCTTCCTCTTTCTCTAAAAAATCAATTAAAAAATATATTTAAAAAAAAGATGAAGATGGGTGAAAACAGGGTGACAAAATTAAGGCTTATTCTTAATGTTTACATTTAATAAAGTAATGCATTTAACCAAAACAGTGCAGCAATATGATTGCATCTTCACAAAAATAATTACAAGATTTATTAAAATATTAATTTGTGCTGTAATTGTGTATATGTCTAAGATTATTTGGAGATATCTTCAAATTTCCAAGTTTGAGACCTTTTTTTTCTATCTTATCTCTTCTTCTCCTCTCCTCTTGAGGACACACACACAATTGTATATCTGAGATTTTCTGCCCTAGAAGAATCCACATTTGGTTAGGAAGAAAACACCAGCACAGAGAAACAACAGAAACACATACAACAGAATAAAACCAAGGTCTTGAATTGTAGAGCTGTATATCCTAAAATACAGAGTAGCTAAAATACACAATTAGCCAATAGCACATACCAATTATGCAAATCGGGAGAATAAGGGGAAACAAGGAAAGGGCAGTTGAACAGCATCCTGTAATCATGGTAGACACTAAAACCTAAGGTGAGATTTGTCAACAGGGAAAGTGAGTCAACTTTCAATCTGAAAACCATCTTCACCAGCTGGCTTCCTATAGTGGTTTGGACCCTCCCTTCTTCACTCCAATCCACCAGGAGTCTAACAGACTCCTGAACAGCTCTGTCCTGAAAAACTAAAGGGAGGGCCCCATGGCCAGCACCCCACAGCCCATGTTACCACCTCTCACTGCATCCCCAGGTGCGCCCAGACCAGGGTGTCTCCACTCCACCCGGCTTGGCCTTGACATTTCTAACCAGTCAATCCGCATTATCTCTGCATGGGTGAGCAGGGCTGAGCAGCTGTGGGGCTTAGTCTCCTCATGAACAGATACACCCTTAAAGACTAATCCTTAGAGCTGGGAGGTGGGTTGGTACCTTGGGGACAAGGCTTCTGTGCACTAGTACAAGACCTGCTCATATGGACCCATGGCCATGGATGCCAGTTTTACAAAGAAAAGTCAAACCCTCAGGTTCACGGTGGTGATGACGGAAATTCATTTTTGAGGCCAGATCTGCCCCATCAGGTTGAATCATCATCATCTTTGTTTAACAAGGAGTGGGACCCAAGTGAAGGCCAGCGTAAGAGAGAGCAGGCTGTGCCTTCGCTGACTGCTCTACACAGAAACAGGGTACCTCCAAGGCCAGGCCCAATGTCCCCAACGTGGCCTGCTCTTAGCAATTTCGGTTCTTTATCCACCTGCTCTATGAATATCCACTCCCTGTCTCCTGCATCCTAAGATGTCAAAATACCCAACCAGATGTGAACCATGACACCTCATACTCCGAGGTCAGGCTTGCGGAGAAGAACCGAGCTGCCTGGACATCTTCTCCCGGAGCCTGGCACTGGGCCCTGTAGTGGGGCGTGTGCAGGGTCAGGAAGGTCGTAGGCTCCATTCGTCCCTTCCTTTCCTTTCCCAATAATCTGGTCCTCCCCCACCCCAAATTGAATCACTTCCTTTCGATTTCTCAACTGTGGAAGGAGGAAGAGGGCAGGGCGCAGGTGGAGCTGCTCTGTGGGGCACTGAGGGCTGATCGTGCTTCTCCAGGGCCCTTGGCAAAGCGGGTTCGCCCCCCGCTCGCCTGCCCCGACCTCCCACCCTGGGCATATGGTTGAAAGTGACCGAATGAAATGGGGAATTCAGGGAGGCGGTTGTTGAGCTCTCCTGCGAGGTTTTGTGGGGAGAAAGAAGCAGAGAGTTGGCCAAAGCTGGTGACGCTCCCTCCTCGCCCCCTGTTCCCCCAAAGTCCCAAGAGGGAACCCACCCCGGGCAACTTCATCACCGGACCCTCGGTGGCCTGAACTTAAATCTTCACATGTGAATGCCTGTTGCTCTAATAATTATTTTTTAAAATTAAAACCGAGCTTCAAATACAATAGTACTACTGAAAGAGACCCAGTAGAAATAACAGTAACAGCAATAAGTATCCTTTGACCCCACCCCCAAACCCGGAGCCGAAGCCTGGAGCGCCAGGGGGCCGGGAGGCGAGGAGCCGCGCCCTCCGGGACTTTCATCCGAGCCCGGGCGGGAGGCGGGGTGAGCGCGCGGTTAAAAGGCGCCGCCGGAGCCGCAGGTGCCGCAGACCCGAGGTGCCGCGCTCCGCTCCCGGGACCCAGCGAGGCGGCGGCGCCCTGCGCGCAGCGAGCGGAGGCAGCCCGGCCGGACCACTCGGGACCACGCGGGACCACCCAGGCCCCGCCCAAGACCCACGGGAGCGCCCCCGCCGCCACCGAAGCCCTCGAGCGCTCCCTCGGCCGCTGGTGAGCCAGCCCCCGCCGCGCGTCCCTGGTCACAGCCGGGAGGCCGGCGCCGGACTCGGCGTCTCGGGACAGCGGGAGCTGTGGGACCCCGCGGGAGAAGTGATCCGGCCCCGGGACGGGACCCGGGACGGCAGGAGCTGTGGGACCCGGGGAGGGAGTACAAAGGACCAGCTCGGACTGGGGACGTGGGACGTCCGGGGACTGTGGCACTCGGCGGGGGAAGGTCCCGGGACACCGGCACCATGGGACCCAGAGGGGGAGGGGACCCGGCGCGGAGAAGGGACCCGGGGCGGCGGGTGCTTTGGGGATCCAGATCGGATCCCCCGGGTGGACCCCGCGAGCACTGAGGCCGCTGCACGGTCCTGGTCCCAAGCAGTCGCGACTACGGACCTGGGGCGGCAGGCAGGTGTCCAGAGAGACTTTGTGGAGAGGGAATTCCTTCCACCTAGTTCCGAAATTGGAGTCGGGCCATTGCGAGGAGGGGACGTGGCGACACCAGGGCGGTGACCAATCGGGACCTGCGTGCTAGAGAGGAGGGGGCCCGGGACAGGTAGCCCAAAGCGCGATTGATGATCGTTGATAATGTTCCTCTGGGAAGGGCTAACCTGCCGCCACCAGGAGTGTTTAATTGGCCAACGGCTCTGCTTAGCTGGCTTCCGTTTGTTAAGCAGGAGTCCTGCCTGGAGGAGGTGACCTTTGCAAAGTGGGCACTTGGGTCCGGTGTGCGGTGAAGAGCCAGGACTCTCCGACCTGCCCAGTGAGCAGGACACCGCAGCCCAAACCTGAGACATGGGTTTCCTCTTTTCTTTTTCCCCCCGGAACAATCCAAGAGCCTTGTTTCCAGGTGGCATTTTCCAGATGGAAGGTTGCCTGCGGCCGAACGTTCCTTAGGGCAGCTGCATAAGCCCTCGGCTCCAGATAGGTGGGGGATATAAGCCTAACCAGTGTGTCCCCAGCCTCTGAAGTTGGACGACTCTGGTCATTTATTTGGGACTCTCTCTCAGATGTGCGGAGACAGCCATTGCCCTACTTGCCCTTTGAGTCAGTTTCAAAATTAGGTGATAAGTCAGCCACAGTTAGACACCTGTGAGAGGGAGGGCCTTTCCGTGGAGGCAGCTGGTCAGATCTGCCAGGAAAAAAGGAGGAATTGAGAAGTAGTTATAGGCAAAGAATTGCTTTTGCTTTTTCTGGAACCTGTGCCTTCCTTAAAGAACAGAACCCTCCTTTTTCAGAGCTCCAAACAATGTCCAGGTGGTGTGGGCAGGCAGGAGCCCGCCTGTGACACCACAGCCAGGTCAGGAGGGGTAGGACAGCAGCTCTCCAGTGCTTTCCTCCTGCTGGACTGGTCCATCTTGACCTGTTACCCTATCCTACTTGTGGGTTACATTTTAATGTGCTCCTTTTCCTGAAAGGATCTACAAAGAGGCCGTTGCAGCTACAACGGTGGTATAGGACTCACTGTAGTTTTCTCGGCTGATGGTGGTTGGACTGGTTTATAGAGAAGTGTGGGGTCCGTGCTTGGTACTGTAGAAGAGGACAAAGACATAAGCCCCCAACCACCCCCCTATTTTTAGCCAGATGTACCACGGAGAGCTTATTTCTATAAGTGTCCTGTTCCCACTTAGTAAGTGCCCGTGAAGAACTGGACTAATTCCATAAAATAGTTTGGTTAGACAATGAATTTTGGTTTTGCTATTGGTTACACTATGGAAACTTCAGCAGGACGCCCCTAGGAGGACCTCCTGTCTGTATTTAAAAGGTCAGGGCTGAACCACTGTTTTTTGCAGTGATGTTTGTCTTTTTCAAGCTAAGGAAGGCTAAATGTTTCTGGAATACACTTCAATCTTATGCAACTTTTGTGTACATGACTGGTCTCTATGTCTCTCTGATCTGACCAAGGTGGCATTGAATGGCTTCAGCCAGACCTTGGTAACCCACCTGAGATGAGGCTAAGTGGTGAGCCTGCGTAGGAAGTCCATGGGGAAACAGGACCCAACTTGCTCAAAATGAGGAGAGCATTATGCTTTTAAGTAAGAGAAGAAGGAGGGTTCACTGCCAGCGTAGAAGGGGTGGAAAACAGACTGCTCCTCAGGGTTGTGGGGAAGTGGAATCTTGTCAGAAGAGGGGCTGATTGAGACAGATGAGGTGTTAGCTATGAATAAATGAAGACAGTTCATACCCCAGGATGAAGAGAAAGCAGATTGCTCAGTAGGCTTCAAGTCCCTTTTCATTAAGATGTACAGCCCTGGTGGTTAGAGCATCGGCCCACGGACCAGAGAGTCCCAGGTTCGGTTCCCGCTAAGGGCGGTTTGTCCCCCACCCTGGTTGGGGTCGTGTGGGTGGCAACCAGTCAATGTGTCTCTCTCTCTCTCTTCCTCCCTCTCTCTCTCCTGCTCTATCTGAAGATTAATGTAAAAAAAAAAAAAAAAAAAAAAAAAGTCCTCAGATGAGGATAAAAAAAAAAAAGAGATGTACATACCCCAGCAAGCTTTGATTCTGAACTTCAGTATTCAACACAGTGATGTCACCCTGTAGGGCATCACTGGGAATCACTGGGTTAAATTTTCTGTCATTTTTTCATCATGTGCCTCTTTAGAAACACTTGTAGATTAAAACCATAGCCCACAATAAAAATGCACAGTTGCAACAACACTTACCAAAACAGATAGACATCAGTTCAGCATGACGGTGAGAACCACCAGTCCATACACAAAACATTCGCCAAAAAAATGCACGTAGTGTCGTTTCTCCATGGGCAGAAAGTTTCCAACCTGCTCCTTTTCATGTAGAAGAAGGAAGTGAGGCCCTTTGTGAAATGTTAACATACGGTGCCTTGAATGGCAACTTTATCATTGGTAACAAACATTTCACTGCTACATCCCAAGTCCATGACAATTCATTGAAATGGTTTAAGAAAAACGGCTCAGCAGGGAGACAGGGCCTGTCGACCTTTACAGCAAGGTTGGCTGGGCTGGTCTCAGGCCCAGTTGAATTGTGCACTTCCAGAGCCCAGGGAGTGTCTGTGGGGGATCAATCAGCACTAATTATACCTCTAAGTTAGGAGCACTTTTGCTTGTGGTTTGTACCCCCCCCCCATTTTTATTATGTGCTAAATATTGGGTGAATTACTCAGGTGAATAAGCATAAGCTTCTCTTTATTGGAAAACACACAAACACAGGTTCAAGGTGGTTTGGGAATTATTCTTTTACTCCTATGGCAAACTAAGTGAGTTTGGTTTATACCTTTTGGGCGAGGTTCAGTAAGAGTTGCTGTTTGCTCAGGAAGAGATTTAAGGGTGCTTACTTACCCAGAGAACTCTCCCAGATTCTGTCCTGATGACTCACTCCTCTGTTGTGTTCATTTTGTCTTTTTCAGTTCAAACCAGCCGGAGAGGATGGATTGGGGCACATTGCAGACTATTCTGGGGGGTGTCAATAAACACTCCACCAGTATTGGAAAAATCTGGCTGACCGTCCTTTTCATTTTTCGAATCATGATCCTGGTTGTAGCTGCAAAGGAAGTGTGGGGAGATGAGCAGGCTGACTTTGTCTGCAACACTCTGCAGCCTGGGTGCAAAAACGTGTGCTATGACCACTTCTTCCCCATCTCGCACATCCGGCTCTGGGCCCTTCAGCTGATCTTCGTGTCCACGCCAGCTCTCTTGGTGGCCATGCACGTGGCCTACCACAGGCATGAGAAGAAAAGGAAGTTCATTAAGGGAGAGATAAAGAGTGAATATAAAGACATCGAAGAGATCAAAAACCAGAAGGTCCGAATTGAAGGGTCCCTGTGGTGGACCTACACCAGCAGCATCTTCTTCCGGGTCATCTTCGAAGCTGTCTTCATGTATGTCTTCTACATCATGTATAATGGGTTCTCCATGCAGCGTTTGGTGAAATGTAACGCCTGGCCTTGTCCCAACACAGTGGACTGCTTTGTTTCCAGGCCCACGGAGAAGACTGTCTTCACAGTGTTCATGATCGCAGTGTCTGGAATTTGCATATTGCTAAATGTCACTGAATTGTGTTATTTGCTAGTCAGATATTGTTCTAAAAAGTCAAAAAAACCAGTTTAACACATTACCTAGCTATTAGATAAAAGATAGAAAAGGATGAGGCAACCTGTACTTAGTTGTCAAAGTCAAGTCACCAGCATTTTCCAAGGTCAAGATTTGTATCTAAAGCGCATCCATTTGAAACTCCTGCTGCTCTCACGTAAGCTCCAAGGCCTCTGCTGGCACTCGCTCGGCCCGAGAGCAAGGGCGCGCTCGAGGCCGCTACTGGCTTTCACTCACATTACTTCCAGTGAAACCCCGTGCTGGCAGGGGTTATTGGTGTGAGGTAATTTCATATTTTGAAGAAAGAATATCGACATTTGTTTCTATTTCTTTGAGGAAAAGAGAGAAACGCCAGGTCCTAAAGAGTCTGCTGAGAAGGGTTGGTTACTCCTCTTGGGGTTCCTTTTGCCATTTTCCCCTGAGTTAAAGGTAAACACAGAGAATCTTGGTTCTTTTATTGGCGTTGGAAGTTCTGGTCTTTAATGATGGACATCATCGATGCTTCAAACTCTGTCATACTTTTTAAAAGTGAACACTTGAAAATATATTCTTTTGATCTACAAGACATTCTGAAAACCATTCAACATTCCTCCTATTTCGAAGGCTCAGATAGTGATACGTAAATGGTGTGTAATTAGATACTATCATGGAAATTAAAATGTGGCCTCTCAGTTATGAATAATTTGCAGGGCCACGGCATTAATTGGTACGTAGTCCACAAAAGCATTATAACTTCTCTCACATGGAACAAACTAGAAGTTCTTAGTGATGGCTTGATAGTCAGTGGCCTCATTTCACAACTTTAGGTGTAATTTTTCAGGGGAAATATAGACAATGTATCACCAACTCACACCGACTATAGGCTGGCTCAAGACACCCTATTTCAATGTTTGCCTTTTCCATAACTGGCAAAGAGTAGGAACACTGATTTAAAGCAGTTGTTTGGGACTATTTTGTTGCCACAGTGCAAAGCAAAACGGGGGCAAGGGGTAGTTACTATTTTTAAATAACAGATGGAAAGACTAGACTAAATTCTGGTGATTAAAAAATGAGTTTCGTCTATTTCAAAAGTTCGTTTGCTTTCCTTTTCAGCTTCCAATATTTTAAAGTGAGATTAGAATTAATAGACATTTTTAAAAATGGACACTACGGCTTAGATAAATATTTAGCAGTTCTATAGGCCACATTGAACCTTAATATTATTATCCTGGTGCTTGACTTGGTTTCCAAAAAATTGTACTCAACATTCTTCAAGGAGGGTAAACATTTTTCTTTTGCCAAGAATAGCATTGTAAAATATTTTGTAATAATAAATAATAGCTTTAAGTAATGCTTTTAACTAAAATAATTTTGTAATATCTCAAATGGCATTTAAAATATTAAAATAGAAACTCATATAATAGTTATTTAAAATTTTATTACAGTTTTTATAGAATAGCACATTTAAATGTCATCTATAGCCAATTTTGTATAAAGAGTTTCATATTTTTAAAAAAATTTTTGTTAACGGCCGGTGTGGCTCAGTGGTTGAGTGTCGACCCATGCACCAAGAGGTCGCTGGTTCGATTCCTGGTCAGGGCATATGCCCAGGTTGTGGGCCAAATCCTCAGTGGGGGGCATGCAGGAGGCAACCAGTCAATGTTCTCTCTCATCGATGTTTCTATCTCTCTCTCTACAAAAAATTAATAAAGAAAAAATTTTTTAAAAATTTGTGTTAATTGTCACCCAAGGATATTTTTTCCATTGATTTTTAGATAGAGTGGAAGGAAGCGAGGGGAAGAGAGAGAGAAAAAATCATGGTTGATCGGCCTCCCACATGCACCCCAAAGAGGGCCACAGATCAAACCTGCAACCCAGGTACGTGTCCTTGACCGGGAATTGAACCCAAGACACTTTGGTCCTTGGGCCAACACTCTAGCCACTGAGCCACACTGGCCAGGGCAAGGAGTTTCATATTTTAAGCATCATGACACCAAAAGGGTAGATTTCTAGGTGGCTGTTCAGCATCCTCGGATCTTCTGCCCAGTTACAGAAAAGCTTTTGTCACCAGAAAGCTTGGCAGGGATGGGAGAAAGAAAGATTATTTGTGTCCAACCCCATACTGATCTCAACAGGTTTTTTTTGTTGTTGTTATTAATCCTCATGCGAGCATATTTTTTCCATTGCTTTTTAGAGAGAGTGGAAAGGAGGGAGGAATGGGGTGGAGAGAGAGAGAAAAAAAACATTGATGTGAGAGAGACACATCGATTGGTTTCTTCCCTCAGGCGCTCCGACCAGGGCCAGGGATTGAACCTGCAACCCAGGTACTTGCCCTAGACCAGGAATCGAACCTGAGGCACTTTGGTGCAAGATCTGATGATCTAACCACTGGGAACACCAGCCAGGGTCCAAAAGGTTTTTGACAAACACACGCACAGTGTGGTGTGCAGATTGGGTTTGTAGCTTGGAGGATGCTGGGCTAGGTTCACCTGACCAATGTGGATCCTAAAATCATGGAAGTTGACACTTTGAAATGATATTCATGGTGAAGGTTGGCTGGGGCATGAGAAAAAGCCTATCAGGTGACTTTTCTGGAGGATTGTCCTTCTGTGTATTTGTATGTAATTGAAGCTGGTCTTAGAAACTGCTTTTACTCCTCGGTGCCCACGTCCATGGGAAGTAAGCCCGGCAGCTGTCTGTGTGGTGTCCTCGGGCACTCTCCCTGAGACAGCAGAAGCGGCGCCAGTCCTGTCCGCAGTCCGAGCACTTCGAGGCGTTTATAAATGAGTATTTCTGTGGAAAGCCACACACTTTTTAAGAGAATTTAAAAGGAGCAAAACCAGCCTACTTTCCTCCAGCTGACAGGTGGTAGGAAGTAGTCCCTGGCCGCCCAAGGGCCTGCACACAGCCTGTTAAACAGCTCATGGTTTTTAAACAGGTGTGCTCACTCTTACAAGCCATGCAGATTATTACTGTCAAGGTCTTAAAGACGGTCAAATAATTATAGTCGACTTCTGACCACTTTTAAGGACTTAGAAAGAGATCTGGCCACAGGCCTAAAAATTAGAGTTTGAACTCTGAAAATGGTAATCCTGAATACATATTTCAAATCAGTAAAAAGAAAAAGCTCTGTTGTTTGTTCTGTAAGATTCCACCAAAGGCCTCTGTGTCCAGTTAGCTGTGTCAAGCCTGGGGCGTCATGCAGGCTGGCCCTCCGCAGGCCTCCAGCACAGCTGAGCATTGTGAGTTTAGGACATGGGTATCGACCGCCTCACTGCCGATTCTGTCTTGTACAAGGTGTATTAATAAACTGGGATTCGTGGTCTCAAAAACTCTTTTGTACATCACAATTGTTATGAGTGGATCAGGGACAACTCAGGAGGGCAGATGTATTCTCCAGGGTGTCCTGGGCTGAGTTGCCAGTTATTAATATCACTGACCTACTGGTCAACCACAGAGCAGCAGGCACCGTGCGAGTGGGTAGACAGCAGCTCCCTCATTTCTCCAGACTTCAGTTTCCTTACCAAACACATCCCAAGGTTAATAGCAATCAGATAAGATAATTTATGCAAAAATTCTCTACATAAAATATTGTTAAGTAAAAAATTATTGTCATCTCTTTTCCATTAGGGAGATCCCAAGCTGGAAAGATGACGGATGGCAGTTAAGTAAGAATGACTCAAGCAAAGCTTGAGAAACTGGAAGCTTGAAAAAATGCACACTTACACCAAGCCTGAAACAAGAGGGGAGAAGAGACAGCTCCATAGATGGGAGAGGAATGGCTGAGCACCCGTGTAACAGCCCATAAAGCTCAGGTGGTAACAGCTATGTCACTCTGAAATTAGAGAAAAATCAACAGTGTACTACAGAAAGTTTTGGTTCACCTAGTTAGGGTCTCTAAATACCTTCCATCACGGGTACCAAATACTTTCCCCACAACCCTCCAGATAGAACTACTCCTAAGGAGTGGACCAGGGAGGTGAGCTTGGGCAGAGAGCATCATACTCAAGGACAAATTGTGGATGTTGCCATCTCACGAAGGATGTGGACTGGACTTCTAGAATTTCCCTAGTGCATTTCATTCCTGCAGCTTGTAGCCGGTGCCACAGGGACTCCCCGTCTTCCCAGTGCTGATGGGGTTAAGGAGGTCATCCCTAATTGTGAAATGCTATTCACTCCATTCCCACACAGCTTTAATTACTCATTTACTCAACCAATATTGATGAGTACCATTGAATGCCAGTAGCTATTAGGCACTGGGACCATGACAAAGCAAAACCTCAGTCTTCATGTTGAAGGAGGGAAACTATACACGCATCCCTGTAGGTCATATATTCTGCAGGTGTGCAATGGAGAAAAATAAACCAGCAGAAGGGAACTAGGACTTGCCAGGGGCAGTGAAAATTGCTATCTAGTATTGGGTGTTCAGGAAGGGCCTCTCTGCCAAGAGTCCAGAAGGAAATGGGGAAGCAGACCAAATGGTGTCTTAGAGAAAGTTGTCCAGTGAGAGAGAAGGGCCGCACACCAGGGTCAAGGGGACAGCAAGAGGAACGAAGCTAAAGAGAGGCAGGCAGTGCGGACGGACTCGACAGCTATGCTGACATGTCCAGCACCTGTTCTGCTTTCTGCTGGACCCAAGACCGTCCGTTTTCCACTTAGACCCTTAAATAGCTGGGAAAGGATCCAAGTTCTGACCCAGCATTAATGCTAACGTAGTCTGGGCTTGAGTTAGCTAACAGCCTCATCACCTCCTTCTTTTCAACTAAAAGGCCACCAATGTGATTACGCAATAATAGAATTGATATATAAACACATTTGCACTGAAAAGTAAACACAGAAACATGTAAAGTCAAAAGTGGAAGTCCCATTTCTTGGCTCTATTCCAAAATATCAGCATGAACATCCTGGTGTCTATCCTTCCAGTCTTTTCTATGCCGTCACAGGTACTTATACACATATGCACACTCACACAGAACTATTTCACATAGTTTTATTCTGTGGTAGTTTCTCATTTAGCAGTATGCCTTGGAGATCTTTCCCGGTCTGTATGTGTAGCTCTAACTTGCTCTTTTTAGCAGATGTACAGTGTTCCATAGAATGATCCGTAAACCACATAACTATCTCCTTGTTAGTGAACAGTCACATTGTCTCTAATTTTTAGAGTTCTCCCCTCCCCTTCTCTTCCTATCAAACCAGATTTTCCCTTTGTCCTGCATGTCACATGACATTTTCCAACCTAATTCAGGGCTTTATGTTTCCCTGTGGAATTTCAGTGCTGATTCCGACTCATCTGTCTGGCCCACCCAGATCTTTCTGTGCCCCATATTCAGTCCATTAGCAATTCCTTCCAACTTCATGTCATCTTTCAATTAAAATAGCCTGCTTTCTCTATAGTTGCTGAAGCCAATAAAAATATTGATGATGGAATGTCACCAAGAATTGCCTTTGAGCTTAATATCATGCATTTACCAACATGATGTGAGGTGGAGTTATGATGATAAATGCACTTTGCTGCATTTGGTTCACAAGTTTTTATTACAGGCCTGGAGTCCAGACTAGAACCTGCCATGATGGGGAGCCACTTACTGCTGCCACCTGCTGTCAGCAACAATCACTACAGGGCTCTGCCTCCTCCCCAGCCCCTGGGGCTCCCTCAGGATGGCAGGGCCCTGCCAGCCCCAGCCTAGGCCTTCTTAGGACCCTCCTGCACCCGCACAGGCACACCCTCCCCTCTGTGAAACCTCACCACTCATTGCTCCAGAGTTTATGCTTCCAATTTGTAGCTCTCTAGCCATTGCTGCTTTGTTAGGGTAACCATGAAAATGAAAAACAAACACACATAAACATACACTACTTCCTCTCATAAGTGGTGTAATGAGCAACATTAGCAAACTGCTATAATCTCATGGTTACAGTGAGTGACTTGTCACCAGGTTCTTAGGTAGGTTCTTCCCTGCATTTCTATAAGTTCTCTGACACCTGGGTTTTGGAGTCTCACCACCTAGGCCTGTAAACTCCACAGTCCGGTGATTTCTTGGTCATCATTCATCTGTGGGGGATCACTTATTTTAAAAAGTATTTAGAATCAACATCTCATTATTAACGCAGCAGCTCTTTAAAGATTCAGTGTTATTTGGCTTTACTTCTCTTATATTGTCAGGGGGAAGGGGGAGATAACCTAACATATTTCATTCAAATTTTTCAGGCTCCATATTAATTGTGAGATCTACTTTTCCAAACCAACAATATAGGTTTATATTTTAAATCACAATAACTCAAGAAAGCATGGGTTTTCCCATTTTCCTTGCTTTTTCCAAAAAAGAGAGATCTCAGTGTGAACAGATACTTGCACACCCGTGTTCACAGCATTATGAGCCACAATGGCTAGAGGTGGAAGCAACATAAGTATCCATTGATCTCTGCAGTGGTCTATACGCACAATGGGGTGTTATTTAGTCTTAAAAACTATGGAAATTCTGACACACATTACAACATAGATTATGCTCAATGAAATAAATCAGTCACAAAAGGACAAATACTGTGTGATTCCACTTATATGAGATTCCTAGAGCAGTCAAATTTATAGGGACAGAAAGTTGATGGTGGGTGCCAGGGACTGGGGTGGGAAGGATGGAGAATTAGTGTTTAAAGGATATAGTTTCAGTTTGGGAAGATACACAGTTCTGGAAATGGATGGTGGTATGACTGCAACAATGTGAATGTACACTTAAAATTAATTAATATGACACACATTTTATGTTACGTACATTTTACCATAATTTTTATAGTGAAAAAAAGATCTCTTTTTCAACATTGAAAGACACTGATCACAAATGGGTTTAAAAGTATTCTGGACTCAAGCACATATCAAACATTGTTAATGTCTCTATCCTATTTTATTAGAGCAATAATGCACCAAAATAAATTCCTAAGTGTGTGTGTGTGTGTGTATATATAGATATATTGACCATCAACATTAAACTAGTCGGGCAAGTCTGAGCACACAGCTGTCTTTCCCAGCCCCGTGTAAAAGAGTCATGTTCAAGTCTGGTCAAGTCATTTAGGGAAGAAGTACCAGAAAATCACTCTGCTGGCCACACAAGGCCTGTTTGGGTCCCTCTTGAAGACAGGAAGATGGTGGCAGCTGGCGGTCGCTGTGTACATGGACGCACTTCTCAGCTGAGTGACCCAAGGGTCAGGAGGAGGCTGGCTTGTTTTCAAGGAGCAGAGACCGGGAGGCAGTTTCCCATAGGAGCCAGTCCCCTGGGACTCCCTTTCTGGAGTGCTGTGGCTCCCTTCTTCCCTGCTGTTCCCTCTCCCTCCCCTCCTCCTCCAAGGCCTCGTCCTGCCCTGGGCCAGTTCTCAGGTTTGCCAAGAAGATTCAGAATTTCCTGAGCTGACTTCATGTGGCACAAACTATTCACTGTGGAATGAATAGTAAAACAGTGGATACCTTCACGAGGATTAGGATCCTCAAGACAAAAGATTCCAAAGCATGTTTTGTCTTAAAAATAAAAGTAACATACATGAAATAGCAGCCCCAGTGGCTCAGCAACTCATTGGTTCTGGCTCTGAGCCCTTTTAAAATTGATGGTGCCATCTAACCAGAGGGTGTATTTAAAGTCTGTGTTGGATAAAAGGATACATAGATCTTCTGTCATTAGCTACATCATTAACGATGCCACTGCCCAGACTGGTATAGCCCCTTATGGAAGACTGTAGAGCTTATTCTCAAGCAGCAATTTAAAAATATATCGTCAACAGCAATGCGAATATCTACTCTTTGAAAGCTTTTGTAACTTCTGCCCAGCCCCTTTACCTCGGAGAATTCATGCAAATCTTACACAACCCTTTGAGTTTGCTGGAATTATTTCAGGTTCACAGATAGAGAAGTTGAGTTCACAGCAATTAAGAGACTTCCCCACGGTTAAACAATTTATAATAAAAACCAACGTTGCATATCTTTGTAAATATTCGGGCTGACCTACAAAGATATTGTATGAGACAGCACCTGCAGAGTGGCCAGTGCAGGGGCGGCCTCGGCAGATTCTATTGTCCTTCTCCAGGCACGTCCTGTCATCTCCACGAAGCTCCTAAAACAGGAGTGATCTTCCCCATGGCACAGATGAGCAAATCAGGCTTCAAGACCCAGAGGGCTTGCCCTGGCCAGTTTGGCTCAGTGGTTGAGCATCGGCCTGTGGCCTGCGAACCAGAGTCCCAGGTTCAGCTCCCACTAGAGGCACGTACCACCAAAAATAAAAAATAAAAGACCCAGAGGGCTTGTCCCAAGTAACGCAGCCAACAAGTGGCCACATCAGGGTTTGACAGACCTCGGCCCTACTGTGACCTTGAAATGCCTCATTTGATTTGAAGATGTGCCCAAGACAGCTTTCCTAGAACTGGTTAATTTTTTAAACTTCCCTAGTATTTCAACAATTAACACTCAACATAAGTATGTTCTCTGGTTTGAAAATGCTATAGGACCAGTGACTTTAACTGGAGCTCGTTTGAAAGGGAAGTATTTTCCAAAAACCTCCCTGTCGCAGCATCAAGTCTACTTGTGTTTGAAAACGAAATACTTGTGCCAAGACAAACAGAAGGAAGATGATCTTCAACCAGGCTCACAGGCTCACCTCCTGCTGTCTGGAGGAGGCAGCCACGGGGACAGAGCAAGACAGGGAAGGGCCTGTGTTCTGGGCTCCGCAAAGGGGGGACCGGGCTGTGCTCCTTAAACCCCCGGTGCCTGGGGTGTTTCCTAATTTCTGATCTCAGGCTGGTGATTCACCACGTGGGCAGGAGGCCTTGATGAAGGGAGCTGCTGGGTGTCGTAGGAAGTGGCGGTGACTCAGCACGCTTCCTTCGCCTGAGTCTGTCCCGTCCCAACCACAGCCAGGACGGGGCAGCACAGGCTTGTAAAAGGGCGTGGGGCCTCGTCCTTCACCACCAGTGAAGGAGCAGAGGAGTCCTCAGTGAGGAAGAAATGACATGTTGGTGCCTTGGACTCCTGGGAGTGACTGGGGAAGCGAAGATGACGGTGCCCGGGCCCTGAGCGATGGCAGGCATAGGACACTCCAGTCCTTGGCGACCCGACCAGCCACGAGGCCCTGACCTGCAGGCTGCCAGGGACAGCCAGGGTCCAGGCCGCATGGAGCCTGGTCAGAAGCAGGCCTGGCCAGAGGCCCCGAGGAACTCTCTCAAGCACGTTTTGGCTGAGGCCTCAGAGGGAGCAGGGCGCCCGGGCCCACGCCCAGGCCCACGCAGTCAGAGGTGAGATGCAGGCGGCTCAACCCTAAGTTCTGGGGACAGGTGTTCCTGCCCACTTCCATTCTGCGTGCTCGAGCCCTACTGAGCATCACCAGGTGCCAATTCTCCGCGAGATGCCCGAGACCAGGTGAGGCCGACAACGGTGCTGCTGGGAAAAGCTTCCATCCAGATGAAAAGTGACACAGCACCTGTCACGCGGCAGCAGGCACTCCGGGAGGCCTCAGCCCCGCGCTCCTGAGGGTGCTGCTGACTGAGTAGGACCCAAGGTGCTCCTCCCTCCGCCCCCCTCCCTGTTGCTCCTCTCCCCCTCTCCCTCCCCCCTCCACCAGGGGCCGACCTCGCTCACCCAGGAGCTTGGGCGGTGGAGCGGCCCGTGGGGCTCGGCGCCCTCTGGTGGCCGCGGGTGGCTCTGGCCTGCCTGTGCTGGGGGGTCCGCGGACCGGCGGCTGTGCCCGGACAGGCCAGCAGTCAATGAGCAGGCAGCTGATCCTCCACGTTTGGAAGGAGGTATCCAAGCCACGTTATCCTTCCTCTGTAACGCTGACATTTGATTTCCATCCGTCTGTCCTGCGTCTCATTTCTCATCTCGTTCTGAACCTGGGAGGGAGCTCCGGGGGTGCCCCACGAGCCCTACCTGACACCTACGAGTAAGTGGGAGTTGGTGAGAACCAGAGCCCAGCCTCCCACGCGGTGCCAGGTGTCGTTGGCTCTGTGTCCACAGAACAAAGAAAAGAGTGGGTCCTCTGCCTCGGGTGGGGGGTGGAGACATCCCAGTGGCACCTGGCCACAGGCTGGCTGAGGAACGGCCTCTCTAGGCAGTGGTGGGGCAGTGAGGTGCACTGGACAGGAGTGACAGCGTGAGCCCACGTGACCGTCCCCATGTGCCATGTGCGTGCCTTCCAGAACTGGGCGCCAGCCAGCCCTCCCATGGCTCCTCCCTCATGGGGACCAGACCCCTCCGGGGCTCCCTCAAAGACCCTCTCACTTCCCACACCTGGCCCAGAACCAGGGCCGGTGCTCTCTAGCTGAGGTCTACAGCCACCTCTTCTGTCACCCACTGTGGCCGTCAAGGACCCGCTTGGGTTTCCTCGTTGCCTTTATTCAACCACCTCATGTCCCATCATTTCTGGAAGACTCTGAGTCTTCCTGTCCATCTGACCCCGACCATCACTTGGGGACATCCAGTGTGGTCGGATGATCTCCCTGACGTCACAGAGAGTAGATGTCCTATGACCTCTGCCGGCCTCAGGGTCATGGCCACACAAGGAGCATGGCGCTCCCTCCCTGCAGCCCAGTCTCCTCTGCTCGGATTCCGGCCAGAGAGGGGGACATGCTGCTTTCTTGCAACCCTCAAAGCAACAAATGTGTCAGTTGTCTAAGTCATTGCGCGAAGCTGAGCTTCTAAGGGACAGAATTGAGCCCAGAGCTTTTCAGGGAACTCCCTTTATTTCCTCATTCAGATACGGAGCACCTGGAAGTCAGGTCCACAGAGACAGGTGTCATGGTGGCCGCCAGGGGCTGGGGGCCTGGGAGGGGGGAGGTGAGCCTCCTGGTTTCTCAGCCTTTAGCGGTCAGCATCTCAGAGGGGCCCAGAGCCACTTCCACAACCCCCTCTGGAGGCTGGACAGTGAGGGCCAGTCCCTGCCCAGTGCTAGTACCCCAAGTGCTAGGGACACTGTCCCCTTCTTTGGCTCATCCCTGATAATGCTATGAACGTGGGTGTACAAATATCTCTTGAAAACTTTGCTTTTTATTCTTTTGAGTAGCTACCCAAGAAGTGGAATTGCTGGATCCATGGTAATTCTACATTTACTTTTTTAAAGAACCTCCATACTGTTTTCCACAGTGGCTGCACCATTTTGCATTTCAAACAATAGTGCCCAAGGGTTTCAATTCCTTCACACCCTTTGCAATACTTGTTGTTTCCTGTTTTGTTGTTTGTTTGTTGTTATTTATAGTAGCCATACTAATGGGTGTGATTTGCATTTCCCTAATGATTAGTGATCTTGAGAATCATTTCATTGCTTATTGGCCATTTCCATATCTTTTTTTTTTTTTTAAGAAATATCTATTCAAATCCTTTGCCTGTTTTTGAATTGGATTGGTTTTGTTGTTGAGTTTTAGGAATTCTCTATATATTCTGGATATTAATCCCTTATCAGATATATGATTTTAAAATATTTTCTCCCATTCTGTGTGTTGCCTTTTCACTTGATGTACAAAAGTTTTTAAAAATTTATCTCTATTGTTGAAAGTATTACAGATATCCCCTTTGTTTTCCTCCACTGACCCCCTTACCCTCTCCCCTGCTCCCGCTACCCACCACGGCTTCACGGCACTGTTGTCTGGGTCAATTGGTTGTGCATATATGCATATAGGTTCTTTGATTTATCTCTTCCTGTTACCCCCCTTCCCTCTGAGATTTGTCAGTCTGTTCCCTGCTTCCAAGTCTCTGGATCACCCTGGCTGTTTTGGCTCAGCGGTTAGAGCATCAGCCTGAGGTCCAGAGAGACCTGGGTTCGGTTCCCCATAAGGGCACATACCTCATTTGCAGTTTGGATCTGTTTTGTTTGTCAGTTTATTTTGTTCATTAGATTCCACTTATAAGTGAGACCATGTATACTTGTCTTTCCCTGACTGGCTTATTTCACTTAGCGTAATACTCCTTGTTTTCTTTTTAAATCCTCACCCAAGGACATATTCATTGATTTTTAGAGAGAGGGAGAGGCAGAGAGAGAGAGAGAGAGAAACATTGGTGTGAGAGGGAAACATCAATTGGTTGCCTCTTGTACATGCCCCAACTAGGGATCCAACCCGACACCTAAGTATGGGCTCTGACCAGAAATTGAACCTCAGATCTTTCAGTGTATGGGACGATCCTCCAACCAACTGAGCCACACCGCCAGGGCATTTTAATTTTCATGAAATTTAATTTGTCTATTTTTTCTTTTGTTGCCTATGTCTTTGGTGTCATATCCAAGAAATTCTTGCCAAATCCAATGTCTTGAACATTATTTTTTTATGTTTTCTTCTAAGATTTTTTTTTATTTTGTTTTTTGTTTGTTTGTTTGTTTTATTTATTTTTTAAATTTTATTTTTGTTACAGATGTTTCTCCTTTTTTTCCCCATGGACACCCTCCTCCTCATCCCCCCACCCCGTCTGCAGCTTTGTTGTCCGTGTCTATTGGTTGTGCTTACATGCATATAAGTTCTGTGGTTTATCTCTTCCCTCTCCCCACCACGCCCTCTTCTGAGGGTAGTCAGTCTGTACCCTACTTCCATGTCTCTAGGTCTACTCTATTCCTCTGACTGTTATGTTTATTATATTCCACAAATAACTGAGATCATGTGGTATTTGTCTTTTTCTGCTTGGCTTGTTTTGTTTAGGATGATACTTTCCAGGTCCCTCTATGTCATCTCGAAGGATAAGAGATCTTTCTTTCTTACAGTTGCATAGTACTCCATTGTGTATATGTACCACCACTTTTTTATCCATTCGTCTACTGATGGACACTTGGGCTGTTTCCAGATCTTAGCTATTATAAATAGTGCTGCTATGAACATGGGATACTTATATTCTTTCTGATAGGTGTTTCAGGCTTCTTAGGGTATATTCCTAGAAGTGGTATCACTGGGTCAAATGGAAGTTCAATTTTTAATTTTTTGAGGTAACACCATATTGTTTTCCACAGTGGCTGCACCAGTCTGCATTCCCACCAGCAGTGTACTAGAGTCCCCTTTTTTCCACACCCTCGCCAGCACTTGTTGTTTGATGATTTGTTAATGGTGGCCATTCTGACAGGTATAAGGTGATACCTCACTGTTGTTTTAATTTGCATCTCTCTGATGATTAATGATGTTGAGCATTTCTTCATATGTCCCTTGGCCATTTGTATGTCCTGTTTGGTGAGATGTCTATTCAGCTCCTCTGCCCATTTATTAAATTGGGTTTGTTGTCTTCCTTTTGTTGAGTTGTATGAGTACTCTATATATTTTGGAAATTAACCCCTTATCTGATGTATTATTGGCAATGATGCTCTCCCATACAGTGGGTTGCCTTTCCATTTTGATGGTTGTTTCTTTTGCTGTACAGAAGCTTTTTAGTTTGATGTAGTCCCATGTGTTCATTTTTTCCTTTGTTTCTGTTGCCTTAGGTGATGTATCAGTGAAAATTCTGCTGCTCGAAATTTTGTTGCCTACATTTTCTTTTAGGATTTTTATGGATTCATGAGTCACATTTAAGTCTTTTATCCATTTTGAGTTTATTCTTATGTATGGTGTAAGTTGATGGTCTAGTTTCATTTTTTTTGCATGTAGCCGTCCAATTTTCCCAGCACCATTTATTAAAGAGGCTGTCTTTACTCCATTGTATGCTCTTGCCTCCTTTGTCAAATATTAATCGAGCATAATGTCTTGGGTCCGTTTCTGGGTTCTCTTTTCTGTTCTACTGGTCTATATGCCTGTTCTTGTGCCAGTACCAGGCTGTTTTGATTTCAGTCACTATGCAGTATAACCTGATATCTGGTATTGTGATAACACCTACTTTGTCCTTCTTTTTCAAGATTGATGTGGCTATTCGGGGTCTTTTTTGATTCTATATGAACTTTTGAAGTATTTGTTCTAGTTCTGTGAAATATATCATTGGTATTTTGATGGGGATTGCATCGAATCTATAGATTGCTTTGTGTAATATGGACATTTTAATGATGTTAATTCTTTCAGTCCATGAACAAGGTATGTGCTTCATCTTTTTTATATTTTCCTCTATTTCTTTTTTCAATATCCTGTAGTTTTCTGCAAATAGGTCCTTTACTTCTTTGGTTAAGTTTATTCCTAGGTATCTTAATTCTTTTGCCACGATGGTAAATGGGATTGTTTTTTCAGTTTCTCTTTCTGTGAGTTCATCATTGGTGTATAAGAATGCCATCAATTTCTTGACATTAATTTTGTATCCTGCTATTTTGCCAAATTCATTTAGTAAGTCTAGTAGATGTTTGATGGAGTCTTTAGGGTTTTCTATGTATAATATCATGTCATCTGAAAATAATGACAGTTTCACTTCCTCCTTTCCAATTTGGATCCCTTTTATTTTTCTTCATGTCTAATTGCTGTGGCTAAGATGTCCAGTACTATGTTAAATAAGAGTGGCAAAAGTGGGCATCCCTGTCTTGTTCTTGTTCTTAAGGGAAATGCTTTTAATTTCTGTCCATTGAGTATAATGTTGGCTGTAGGTCTTTCATATATGACCTTTTTATGTCGAGATATGATCCCTCTATTCCCACATTGCTGAGCATTTTTATCAGAAACGGGTGCTAGATTTTGCCGAATGCTTTTCAGCATCTATTGATATGATCATGTGGTTTTTAATCTTCATTTGTTTATGTAGTGTATCACATTTATTGATTTGTGAATATTGTACCAGCCTTGCATCCCTGGAATGAATCCCACTTGGTCATGGTGAATAATTTTTTTGATGTATTGCTGGATTAGATTTGCTAGTATTTTGTTTAGGATTTTGGCATCTGTGTTCATCAGGGATATTGGCCTATAGTTTTCTTACTTTGTAGTGTCTTTTTCTGGTTTTGGAATGAGAATTATGCTGGCCTCATACAATGAGTTGGAAGTCTTCCTTCTTCTTGAACTTTTTGAAATAGTTGAGGAGAATGGGTGTTAGTTCTTCTTTGAATGTTTTGTAAAACTCCCCCATGAAGCCATCCAGGCCTGGGCTTTTGTTTGCTGGGAGAGTCTTGATTACATCTTCAATTTCCTTAGTTGTTATTGGTCTGTTCAGGTTTTCTATCTCTTCCCAGTCCAGTTTTGGGAGACTATGTGTTTCTAGAAATCTGTCCATTTCACTTAGATTGTCAAATTTGTTGCCATATAATTGTTCATAGTAGCTGTTAACGATCTTTTGTATTTCTGTGGTGTCCGTTGTTACTTCTCCTCTTTTGTTTTGATTTTGTGTATCTGGGTTCTCTCTCTTTGTTTCTTGCTGAGTCTAGCTAAGGGTCCATAATCTTGTTTATCTTTACAAATAACCAGCTCTTTGTTTCATTGGTCCTTTGAATTTTTTTTTTTTTTTGTCTCCAAGTCATTTATTTCTGCTCTGATCTTTACTATTTCCTTCCTTCTACTTGCTCTGGGGTTTTCTTTTTGTTTGCTTTCTAGTTCTTTAAGTTGTGAGGTTAGATAGTCTATTAGAAATTTTTCTTGTTTCTTGAGGTAGGCCTATAGTGCTATGAACTTCCCTCTCAGAACTGCTTTCGCTGCATCCCATAGATTTTGTGTTGTTGTGTGTTCATTTTCATTGGTTTCCAAGAAGTTTTTAATTTTTTCCTTGATCTCCATGGTAACCCATTCATTGTTTAATAACATGCTATTTAGCCTCTATGTGTTCAAATGTCTTTGCATGTTCTTGTTGCAATTGATTTCTAGTTTCATGTCATTGTGATCTGAGAAGATGCTTGATATGATTTCAATCTTCTTGAACTTGTAGAGACTTAGTTTGTGTCCTAACATGTGGTCTCTCTTTGAGAATGTCCCATGTGCACTTGAGAAGAATGTAAATTCTGTAGTTTTTGGGTGTAATTCTCTGTAGATATCTATTAAATCCATTTGGTCCAGTGCTTCATTTAGAGTCTCTGTTTCCTTGCTGATTTTTTTGTCTAGAGGATCTACCCAGTGATGTCAGTGGGGTGTTGAAGTCCCCTGCTATGATTGTATTGCATTCAATTTCTCCTTTGAAGTGTTCCAGAAGATTTTTAATATATTTTGGTGCTCCTATATTGGGTGCATATATGTTTATCAAGGTTATATCTTCCTGTTGGATGGATCCTTTCAATGCTATGTAGTGGCCTTCTTTGTCTATAGTTATAGCCTTCATTTTGAAATCTGTTTTATCAGATATGAGTATTACAACCCCAGATTTTTTTGCTTTCCATTTGCTTGAAAGATTTTTTCCATTCCTTCACTTTCAACCTATGTAAGTCTTTTGTTGTGAGGTGGGTCTCTTGTAAACAACATATATATGAGTCTTGCTTTCTTATTTAATCAGCTACTCTGTGTCTTTTTATGGGAGCATTCAATCCATTTACAATTAAGGTGATTATTGATATGTACTTATTTATTGCCATTTTTGTTTAGTTTGGTTATATTTTTCTTCCTATTTCTTCTACTAGTTACAGCAGTCCTTTGAACATTTCTTGCAGTACTGGTTTGGTGCTAATGTATTCCTTAGCATTTTTTTGTCTGGGAAGCTCTTTATTTGCCCTTCTATTTTGAATGATAGCCTTGCTGGGTAGAGTAGTCTTGGATCAGATCCTTGTTTTTCATGACTTTGATTACTTCATGCCATTCCCTTCTGGCCTGTAGTGTTTCTGTTGAGAAGTCAGCTGATAGCCTAATGGGGGTTCCTTTGTAAGAGATATTGCTTATCTCTTGCTGCTTTTAGGATTCTGTCTTTGTCTTTAATTTTTGGCATTTTAATTACTATGTGTCTTGGTGTAGACCTGTTTGGGTTTTTCTTAGTTGGGGCTCTCTGTGCTTTTTGAACTTGAATGTCTTCTTCCTTCACCAAATTAGGGAAGTTTTCTGTCACTATTTCTTCAAATATCTTCTCTAACCCTTGCTCATTTTCTTCTTCTTCGGGGACTCCTATGATGTGAATATTATTATGTTTCCAGTTGTACCATAGTTCTCTTAAGCTGTCTTCCTGTTTTTTTAATTGTTTTTCCTTTTTGGTTTTCTGATAGGTTGAGATTTTCTACCCTGCCTTCTAATTCACTGATCCGGTCCTCAGCTTCCTCTACTCTGCTGTTTAGATCTTCCAATGTGTTCTTTATTTCTGATATGTCATTTCTGATATGTCATTCATATTAGAATGGTGGTTTTTAATTTCCAACTGGTTGTTTTTTACCATTTCTATGTCTTTACTCATGGTGTTGATGTCCTTACTCATGCTGTTGAGCCTCCTTCAAGATCATGGCTCTGAATTCTAGCTCTGTTTACTTGCCTAACTGCTCTTCATTTATCTCATCTTTGGTAGAGATCTCTTGTTCTTTCATTTGGTATTTGTCTCTTTGTTTCACCATTTTGCCTATCTTAGTGGGCTTTGGAGCCTGCCAAATTTTCCCTGTGTATGTTGGTGTTCTGCAGTTTGTGGCTCCCACTACTGGGTTTGGATGAGCGTAGGAGGACCCACTGTGAAGTCTTACTTTCCTGGGTAGATTTGCAAGCCCAGGAATGGTTCAGTTATTCTCTAGCTTTTTGCCTGGAGGCTATTAGCCACAGTTACTTGAAGAGCCTTGGGTTCTCAGTTGAATGAAAAACTCCCTCAGCTGTTCAGTGTAAGTGGATTTCCTAAGGGTGGGGCCGATGCTAGTTGTTAATGAGCCTCAATTTGCATTTCAATGGCTCACCTGGGTGGTGTTGAATCTCTGAGGGAGGGACCGCTGCCTCTCCCCAGAGCCCCGGGAAGGTGTAAGATGGCCACTGTCCTGCGTGGCCACAAGTCAGCAAAAGCTCTGAGCGCCCTTCAATTCCCGAGTGTCAACACACAGTTCCAGTCCAGTCTGCCCTCCCTTTGCCGGAGCCCAAGGTGAGTGGCTGTGGCTATTTTAGCATCTGTCCCGGCTCTGTGCTGTGGAGCCACTTGGGAGTGTAACCCCGAGGGCACTGCTCACAGCTAAGACCACTGCTGTGGGTTCCCAGCCCCCTTCTCGTGCCTCCACAATCCTACCAGGATCAAGTCAGTGTCCCTGGTTATATGGTCCTCCAAGCTGCTTTTGTGTTGCTTTTTCCTGACGATTTGTCTTTATTTTAGTTGTGATTCCAGTTTGGTCCTAGGAGATGGTCTGTGTAGCTTCTGTTCACTCTGCCACCATTTTGGAATCTCTCTGAAAGGCAATTTTGGTATTAGAATCCAAGTAAAGACTACTGGAACTGATTTTCCTTTTCAAAGTAGTAAATCAAAAGCAGTAATATAACTGGGGAAGAGATAATCACAGAGATTAGTGCTACCACCACTGACAGGATGGATGTGGATTGGTTTTAGGGCATGAAAGCAGATAATTTTAACCAAGTGGTAATTTCAATTAGTCTCTTTGCTAGAGAAAATCTACACAGTTCTTGGCATCCAGTTGTAATTCTGGTAACTACTTTTTCTCTCTCCCTAAACCAAGAGCACCAGAAGCAATTTGCTTTAACCTGACAAGAACAGAGGACATGTCTTACTTCAGGGCTAGGTCACCTTCCAACTCTGTGTTGCAATATACTCCATAGGGCATTCTATTGCAGTCCTCTAGGAATTTGAAGAAAGTCTGTTCTCTGTATAAGCCAGGAATCTCCAAAGAAACAGAACCAGCAGGCTGGATAGATAGATAGATGCACAGGTAGATAGATAGATGCGTAGGTAGGTAGGTAGATTTAATGCAAGGAATTGGCTGAAATGGTTGGAGCTGGCAATTCTGAATTTGTATGGCAGGCCAGAAGGGTATAAACTCTCCTCTTCTAAGAGTTTTATTGGTTTAGATATTATCTTCAGGTCTTCGATGCACACTAAATTTATTTTTGTACTGTATATGGTGTTGGTAAGGGTCCAAATTTATTCTTTTGCATGTGGCTATCCAGTTTTCCCAGCGCCATTTGTTCAAAAGACTGTCCTTTCTTCACTGAATGGTCTTGGCTCCCTTGTCAAAAATCATTTGACCACACATCTGAGGGTTTTTTTCCTGGGCTCTGTATTCTAGTCCATTGGTTTGTATGTGTGTCCTTATGCCAGCACCACAGTTTTGTTTTTGTTTTAATCCTCACCCAAAGATGTTTATTGATTCTAGAGAAAGAAGAAGGGAGAGAGGGAGAGAGAGAGAGAGAGAGAGAGAGAGAGAGAGAGAGAGAGAGAAGAGAGAGAGATGTGAGAGAGAAACATCGATCAATTGCCTTCTTTATGCGCCCTGACCAGGGATCAAACCCACAACCTTCTGGTGTACTGGACGAAGCTGCAACCAATCAAGCCACCCAGCCAGGGCAGTGCCACACTGTTTGACTACAGTGGCTTTGTAGGAAGTGTTGAAATCAGAAAGTATGAGTCCTCAGCTTTGTCCTTCCCTTTTAAGTTGGTTTTGTCGTGATTCCTTGAGATTCCATATGAATTTTGCGATTGGATTTCACCCCTTACCTTTGCTCTTTGCCTTTGCTACTGTTTTGTCTCTTGTCTAGGACTTTCTTTCTACCTATTACTCAAATTATTCAGAATCCAGCTCAGTTTCTCCCTTACCATTCCTACCCACATTGACTTCCCCTCCTCTGACCTCTGCCTCACTCTATACCATTACTCAAGACACCATCTATTGCCTCTCCCCATTCCTTATCTTTCAATCTTCAGCTTAAATGTCACCCAACCTAAAGGGGGCCTTTCTGTTAGTTTTTCTTATAACACTGTGGGTTTTTTCCCCTTTAAAGAACTCACAATGATTAACAATGAATTAATTTCTAAGTTAATTCTTATACATTCCCATTCTAAGACACATAGCTCTTTCATATTTTAACATTTCCAAAATAGAGAGCTATCTTACAGCTGATGACAGCTTCCATCATAATCGTATATATCTGCTTATTCAAGATTCATTTCCATTCAGATATATATGTACATTTGTGTATTTATTTGTTTAATGATTATCTCATTTAGACTGTAAGTTCTAGCAGAGCAGTGGCCAACTCAGCATGGCACCCCCAGGCCTCTCCCATATAGCTAATGGACTTCTCAGTGATTAGATTGATGAATTAGAAGTTCCCCAAGGCAGCTAGTAAATCCCTCATGCTTTCACATAATTCCTACAACAGTACTACCTGCTCTAGACACCTCCTGAATGAACAATATTCAACCCAGACACCATCTCATACCTGATTGGTCTGTGCTCTCCAAGAAAAATAAAAGAATGAAACATCCCTCATTTTTCTAGAGGAAAAAGCAAAGCGAGTGGTGTTCAAGAATCCAATGACTTGTGCTTTCTCTTCCTTGGCAAACACCATTATGAACAGAATGCTGTTTTCTGAGGTCTACACACTGATAATCTTCCATTTTCACACTCTGCCTTGAAGACATTACATGGGAATCATATTTGAAAATGACATTTTTTTTTCTGACATTATATTTTTTCTCAAGAGAGTTGATATTATCTGTTAAGAAAGAACACACTTCTATATTCTTGTTAGCTGCTAACCACTTATAAACATGCAGTCTCTACATATCAAATAAAATGAATCTTGAGCCCTGGCTGGTTTGGCTCAGCGGTTGGAGTATTGACCTGCAGACCAGAGAGTCCTGGGTTTGGTTCCCGCTATGGGCATGTACCAAAAAGAAAAGAATCTTGAACGAGCAGGAAATCAAGTTCATCCCTTGTGAGGGGACATTGAGTTCCTGGTCTGCGTTCAGCAAGTGTGAATGCACAGGGGAGGAGTTGGGCCAGGTGAGCATAGACAAATGCTACAGCAACTGTCCTGCTGATGACAGAAGGGGCCTTACAGAGAGGCAAAAAGAAGAAGAGGAAATGGATTCACTTAATAAAAACAAGGCTCATACTGGTCAGTTTGGCTCAGTGGGTAGAGCATCAGCCCACGGACCAAATGATTGCAGCTTTGATTCCTGGTCAAGGGCACATACCTGGTTTGCAGGTTCAAACCCTGGCCCCAGCTGGGGTCATGCAGGAGGCAACCAGTCAATGTGTGTCTCTCTCACATTGATGTTTCTCTCTCTCCTCTCTCCCCCCCCTTCCCTTCCACTCTATCTAAAAATCAATGGAAAAAATATCCTTGGGGGAGGATTAACAAAACAAAACAAAACAAAAAAAACGGTTTATCATTTCTACTTGTTTATTCTCTGCTCAAACACACAAGGCTAAATTTTGTAATCCATGCTTTCAATGTTTGAGGAATTCACTAACTATGTAAATATCTGTATGCACAGGAAGTAGCTTTGACAAAGGAGGGCAACTAGCCATACCAAGACCAGTGCTTCTCAAAACATCTGTAGTAAGGGTTGTTCTTTCCCCTAATCTCTTGAGGACTGATACTTTTGTGAATCATAATATAAATGTCACAGCAATGATGAATTGCTGTAAACATTTCCAAGTAACGAGTACCATTTCCTTTGAGCAGCAATTATTTATTAGGCAACATATTAGACTATTACATACCATGGGTCCCTTGATTTCTTGTCAAGGGATGAGATTATGTAGATTATCTTCATTTTGTGCCACTTAGGAAACATGTAACATGCCTAATGCTGGAGAGCTAATGAGGGGCAGACCTGTAATTTGAAATCAGACATTCTCTTCATTGTTTAGAAGAATATACTTATCATTGCTGCTGATGGCAGGGGTGTTGTCAGCAGGAATTAGTTGGAGATACTTTCCCAGCACCATCACTGCTCATTCCCAGCACAGTTGGTGGGGGTGAGGGAGAAGGAAGGGTGACAAGGACGTGGGCTAGGGATGGGGGAGAGCAGTCAGTGACGAGGACTTGCATGAGGGAAAGAAGAAACAGTATATTAGGCAAAAGTAAAATTTAAACGAGAGAATTGGGAAGGTAAGTTAGAAGAAAACATAGAAGAAGCTGAGAAGGAAGAGTAGAAAAAGAATGAAGATCCTGTGTAATCCACACAGCCAGCAGCAGCGCCAGGGGTCTGATAACGAAAGTTGTTTTAAGGGGATGAATCAAGAAGTTCAGGGCTCACCTGTTCCTCGTCCTCCCTCTGTCTCAGTGCCCACTGGGCAGGATCAAGTCTCAGGAACCAAGGCCTCCCACGGGTGACTCAGTGGCACACCACTCCTCTTCCTGCTACACATGACTCTTGGATGTCCTTTTGACGAATTTCCAAAATCAACTGGGTCATCAAATAGATTTTATTTAATGGTTTGATGCATGTACTAATATCAAACCTTAGTTACATCTAAACTCATCCCTCTCTGCCAGAGGCTGTCTTCCATCACCTCTTCACAGATGCATTTCCTGGCCACCCTTCTAGAGGTACACCCCTCCTGCCACGCCAGCTACTTTACCTCCTCACCCTGCTGGGCCTCCAGCCGTGGGAACCACCGCGTCCTAAAGCTAGCCACTTCCTGACAGCTCCAATGGGGTGCAGGCAGTTGATTGAAGCAAAAGTCATTCTCCAGTAACTTGTCAACAGGTCATAGGTAACCTTTACAGGACACACAAAACGGGCCTAAACTTTCTGACCAAAAAAAAAAATTATCTATCTATCTAGATAGGTTGATAGATAGGTGTGTGTGTGTGTGTGTGTGTGTGTGTGTGGTGTGTGTGTGTGTATTGCCTGTTAAGAGCAAGGACTTGGGAGTCAGCTCTTCCTGACTGTCACTTATTAGCTGTATGACCATGGGTTAATTAGCCTTTTTATTTTTTTATTTTTTATTTTTTTTATCCTCACCCGAGGACATTTTTCCATTTTTGTACAGATAGAGTGGGAGGGAGAGAGGAAGAGAGAGAGAGGGAAACATCGATGTGAAAGGGACACATCGAATGGCTGCCACCCGCACGACCAACCAGGGCCGGGGACAAACTGCAACCAAGGTACGTGCCCTTAGCGGGAACCGAACCCGGGTCTCTCCGGACCGCAGGTGGACGCTCTAACCGCTGAGCCAAACCGGCCAGGGCTAATTAGCCTTTTTAAGCCCCCCTTTCTTTATTGGGAAATGGGGCCCTGTGACTCTCACTGGGCTGCTGTGAGGACAAGATGAGCGAATGTGTGTCATGTTCTTAGCCCTTGTGCCTGGCACATAGTTGTAAGAACAAGGCAGAACGAGGCGGTGCAGGGTCTCCAGAAGTGCAGGTATATTGGGAATTAGCCTGCCGGACTATCTCTAAGGAGAGAGTAGCAACCGGTTTGTACAGACTAGGGAGTTTTAAACTCAGGGCTGAGGGGGTGGTCCTTCAGCCCAGGAGACATGGTCGTCTTTGATTGGTCAGGCCTGGGGTCTCCCAAGTTCTTGATTGGTTGGGGACTCGGGTCTCCTGAAACTTGTTTTTCTTGTCAAGGGCCCTGTTTGCAGTTTGGGGTGGGTTAGGGTGGTTCCCTCATTCTGTTCCGCCTGACTGGAGTGATGGGTTTTGGTTTCCTGGAATGAGAGGCTTAGGGCAAGGCTTGGGGCATCAATATGAAAGTAAAAGATTTAAGAGGCGTGGGGCAGTAATATGGAAGAGCTAACAATAGTAAGTGCTCATCAAATGGACTAGACTCTCCTCTGAGTCCTTTCTATTAGCAAAATATTCTTAGGCCCTTCCACCATTTCTCCTATTTTGTGGTTTTCAATACCCTTTTAAATGGGTCAGCCACTTTTTAAATGGGTGGTATCTCATTTAAACAAACTTTTGATTGGATTGTGCCTGAAACTAAACACACCCCTTGAAACGTGGCCCACACAGCATAGTGGAGAGACCACCATGCCACCCTGTTGCTGGAGACGCCCTTGAGGGAGCCCACCTCGGCTGGCCAAAGGTGTTTTCCATTGATTAGCTCATATGGACATGTGCTGTGATTTCCCTCGATTCATTATCTTTAAGCTTTTTTATAACAACAACAACAAAAAAAATAGAATGTATGCTATGCCTCTTAAAAGGTACCCTTTTTTGGTGGATGCACCATCATCTGAACTGAAGCAGGTCTAACCCTCCTCAGAGGGTGTCAGGAGTTGGACAGAGTAAAAGATTTCAGACAAGTGGTCAGAAAAGAACGCTGATGTCGCTTAAGGCCTAATGGATCAGGGTCGTGGGAATGAGTGACTGGCTCCTTGACACAGCCAAGAGCTGTGCAGGAGGCAACCAGTCCATGTGTCCTCTCTCTCACATTGATCTCTCTCTCCCTCTCTCCCTCCCTCTTTCCCTTCCACTCTATCTAAAAATCAATGGAAAAGACATCCTTGGGTGAGGATTAACAAAACAAAACAAAAAAAAGGCTTATTATTTCTACTTGTTTATTCTCTGCTCAAACTAACACACAAGGCTAAATTTTGCAATCCTTGCTTTCAGTGTTTGAGGAATTCACTATGTAAATATCTGAATTCACAGGAAGTAGCTTTGGCAAAGAAGGACAACTAATCATACCAAGACCAGCGCTTCTCAAAACATCTGTAGTAAGGGTTGTTCTTTCCCCTGATCTCTTATTAGAGGGCTGATACTTTTGTGAATCATAATATAAATGTCACAGCAATGACGAATTGCTGTAAACATTCCCAAGTAATAGTAATGAGTACCATTTTTATTTGAGCAGCAATTATTTATTAGGAAACATATTAGACTGTTACATACCATGGGTCCCTTGATTTCTCGTCAAAGCAATCCTATGTAGATTATCTTCTTTTTGTGCCATTTAGGAAACATGTAACATGCCCAGTTCTGAGTGGGTTTCACAGAGGCAGGAGCTGGGAAGGTCATGTTTACAGTGGGTCACGAAGAACTCAGGAAGGGGTTGGTACAGGTGTTCTGGGGTGAAGGGCAGGGAGGAAGTGCAGCAGTGTGCAGGTGAAGGTGGGTGATCCTGGCACTCAGCCAGATGTGCCAGGGCTGGACAGGCTTAAAGATCTAAAGGGGTCTCAGTTATAAAGCTACGGACTCAGCTGGCAGAAATCGCATACGGTAATTCTATTTTTAATATTTTGAAGAACTTCCATACTGTTTTCCACAGTGGCTGTACCAGTCTACATTCCGACCAATTGTGTACAAGGGTTCCAAATTTTCCATACACTCTGAAATACTTATTTTCTCTGATTTTTTGGTTTTGTTTTTTTGGTAGTAGCCACCCTAATGGGTGTGAATGGTATCTCATTATAGTTTTTTTTAATCCTCACCTGAGGACATTTTTCCATTTTTCGTTCAGATAGAGTGGGAGGGAGAGAAAGGAAGAGAGAGAGAAACATTGACGTGAAAGGGATACATCGAGTGGCTGCCACCCGCACGACCAACCAGGGTTGGGGACAAACTGCAACCGAGATATGCGTTCTTTGCAGGAACCGAACCCAGGTCTCTCTGGACCACAGAACGAGGCTCTAACTGCTGAGCCAAATCAGCCAGTTTTGATTTGCATTTCCCTGATAATTAGTGATGTTGAGCATCTCTTTTTCGTGGGTTTACTAGACATTTATATATCTTCTTTGAAGAAATGTCTATGTAAGTCGTTTGCACATTTAAAAAAATTTTTTTTTCCTTTATTGATTTTAGAGAGAGAAGAAGTGAGAAAGAGAGAGAGAGAGAGAGAAACATCAATGAGAGTAAACATCGATTGGCCGCCTTCTGCATGCCCCACACTGGGGATTGAGCCCACAACATGGGCATGTGCCCTGACCGGGAATCAAACCGGTGACCTCTTGGTGCATGGGTGGACGCTCAACCACTGAGCCACATCAGCCAGACCATTTGTACATTTTTAAATCAGGTTTGTTATTTTGTTGCTGTTGAATTTTAGGAGTTCTCTTTATAATGTGAGTATTAATCCCTTATCACATATATGATTTTTCAGTATTTTCTCCCATTTTGTGGATAGTATCTTTTTACTCTCTGGATAGTATCTTTTGATACATACAAATTTTAAATTTTTATAAAGTCCAATTTGTCTAGGTTGTCCTCTGTTTCCTGTGCCTTTGGTGGCATATCTGAGAAATCACTGCCAAATTCGACATCATGAACTTTTTTTCTTCTGTTTTCTTCTAAGAGTTTTATTGGTTTATATCTATTTAGGTCTTTGATGCATTTTGAGTTAATTTTTGTATATAGTGTTAGGTGAGGGTCCAACTTCATTCTTTTGCATGTGGATGTACAGTTTTCCCAGCTTCATTTGTTCAAAAGACTGTCCTTTCCCCATTTAATGGTCCTGGCTCCCTTATTAAAAACTATTTGACCATATATGTGAGGAATTATTTCTGAACTCTATTCATCAAGAATATTGGCCTATAATTTTTATCTTTGCATTATCTTTATCTGATTTTGGAACTGGGATAATGCTGGTCTTGTAAAATGAGGTTGAAGTCTCTCTCGCTTGAATTTTTTGGAATCGTGTGAAAAGAATAGGTGTTAGTTCTTCTTTGAATATTTACTAAAATTTACCTGTGAAGCCAGGACTTTTGTTTGGGGTTTTTTTTTAAATTATTTGTTCAATTTCTTTGGTTGTAATAGGTCTGTTCAGATTTTTTTGTTTCTTCTTGATTAAGTTTTGAAAGGTTGTATGTTTCTAGGATTTTTTTCATTTCTTCCATATTGTCCAATTTATTGGTACATACTTGTTCATAATATTTTCTTTTTAATTTTTTTCCTTTATTGGTTTTAGAGAGAGAAGAAGTGAGAGGGAGAGAGATAGAAACATCAATGAGAGAAAACATTGATTGTCTGCCTCCTGCATGCCCCCCACTGGGGATCGGGCCCACAACCTGGGCAGATGTCCTGACTGGGAATCAAACCGGCTACCTCTTGGTGCATGGGTTGATGCTCAACCACTGAGCCACTCCGGCCGGACCATAATATTTTTTTTATAAATCTTTGTATTTTTGTGGTGTCGGGTGTTACTTCTCTTTCATTTCTGATTTTATTTCTTTGAGTCCTCTCTCTTTTTTTCTTGATGAGTCTGGTTAAAGGTTTATCAAAATTGTTTATCTTTTCCAAACACCAGCTCTTGGTTTCATTGATCTCTTTGTATTGATTTTCAGACTATTTTGTTTACTTCTGCTCGGATATTTATTATCTTCCTTCTTCTTCTCACTTTGGGCTTTGTTTGTTGTTCATTTCTTAGTTCCCATATGTGTAAGTTTAGATGGTTTATTTGAGATTTTTCTTGTTTCTTGAGGTACGCCTGTATTGCTATAAATTTTTCTTTTAGGACTGCTTTTACTGCATCCCAGAGAATTTTTGTTATTGTGTTTTCATTTCATGTTCTCAAGATATCTTTTTTTTTTTAATCCGAGGACATTTTTCCTTTTTTTTTTTTTTTTTTTTGTTCAGGTAGAGTGGGAGGGAGAGAGATGGAGAGAGAGACAGAGAGAAACATCAATGTGAAAGGTACACATCGAGTGGCTGCCACCCGCACAACCCAACCAGGACCAGGGACAAACTGCAACTGAGATACGTGCCCTTAGCGGGAACTGAACCCGGGTCTCTCTGGACCACTGGCCGACGCTCCAACCGCTGAACCAAACTGGCCAGGCATCAAGATATCTTTTGATTTCTTCCTCAATCTCATTGTTAATCCACTCATTGTTTAGTAACATGTTATTTAGCCTCCCTGTGTTTGTGTGATTTTCAGTTTTTTTCTTGTAATTGATTTCTAGTTTTATATCACTGTGATTGGAGAAGATGCTTGATATGATTTCAATCTTTTTAAATATACTGAGATTTGTTTTGTGGCCTAAAATATGGTCTATTCTAAAAAATGTTCCATATGCACTTGAAAAGAATGTATATTCTGCTTCAGGGTGAAATGTTCTGAAAATATCAATTAAATCTATTTGGTCTAATGTGTCAGTTATAGCTGCTGTTTCCTTGTTGATTTTTTGTCTGGAAGATCTATCCATTGATGTCAATGAGGTTAAAGTCTCTTATTAAGACTGTAATACTGTTGCTGTCTTCCTTTATATCTGTCAATATTTGCTTCACATATTTAGGTGCTCCTATATTAGATACATAAATATTTACAGGGGTTAGATCCTCTTGTTGGATTGATCACGTTATCATTATATAATATCCTTTTTTTGTATCTTATTATAGCCTTTGTTTTAAAGTCTATTTTGTCTGATATAAGTATTGCTACCCACCCCACCCCCATTTTTAAATTTCCTTTTGCATAAAATATCTTTTTCCACACTTTCAGTCTGTATGTGTCTTTCATTCTAAGGCGGATCTCTCATATATATGGGTTTTGTTTTCTTATTTATTCAACTACCCTAGATCTTTTTATTAGAGCACTTAATCCATTTAAAGTGATTACTGTAGTACATATTTATTGCCATTTTATTGTACATATTTGTGTTCCTCTTTTTTCTTTTAAAAATTAAACTTTTTTTATTTTTTAAAATACTTTATTTTTTTATTCCAATTTACATACAATATTATTTCAGTTTCAGGTATACAACCCAGTGATTAGACATTATATAACTTACTAAGTGATCATCCCGATATATCTAGTACGCATCTGAAACCATACATAGTTACAATATTTCCTATGCTGTACTTTACATCCCTGTGACTATTCTGTAACTATAAATTTGTATTTATTTATTTATTTATTTATTTATTTTTATTTTTTGCATGTATCTTCAGATAGAGTGGAAGGGAGAGAGGGACGAAGAGAGAGAAACATCAGTGTTAGAGAGACACATCAAGTGGTCACCACTCACATGACCCCAACTGGGCCGGGGACAAACTACAACCAAGGTACGTGCCCTTAGCGGGAACTGAACCCGGGACTCTCTGGTCCACGGGCCGACACTCTAACCGCTGAGCCAAAACAGCCAGGGCCATTTGTATTTCTTAATCCCTTTACCTTTTCACTCATCTCCTTACCTCCCTCCCATCTGGCAACCTCAAAATATCTGAGTATCTATGAGTCTGTTTCTGTTCCATTTGTACGTTTATTTCGTTTTCAAGTTCAGTTGTTGATAGATATGTATTTATTGCTATATTATTATTCATACTTTGTATCTTTTTTCTTCTTCTTAAAGAAGACCCTTTAACATTTCATGTAATACTTCTTTGGTGGAGATACACACCTTTAGCTCTTTCTTGTCTGGGCAGTTTTTTGTATATCTTTTAATTCTAAATGATAGCTTTGTTGGGTAGAGTAATCTTGATTGTAGGTTCTTGCTTTTCATCACTTGGAATATTTTTTACCAATCTCTCCTGTCCTGTAAAGTTTCTGTTGAGAAAAAAAGCTGAAAGTATTATGGGAGCTCCCTTGAAGTAACTAACTGCTCGTCTCTTGCTGCTTTTAAGATTCTTTCTTTGTCTTTAGCCTTTGACATTTTAATCATGTTGTGTCTTGCTGTGGGCCTCTTTGGCTCATTTTGTTTGGGATTCTTTGCACTTTCTGGAGTTGTGTGTCTTTTTTCTTCACAAGGTTGGGGAAATTTTTAGTCATTATTTTTCCAAATAGATTCTCAATCCCTTGCTCTCTCTTTTCTCCTTCTGATATTCCATGATGTGGATGGAGTTATGCTTCATGTTGTTTCTTAAACTATTCTCATTTTTTAAAATTCTCTTTTCATTTTGTTGCTCTGATCTGGTGTTTTCTGCTACCCTATTTCCCAAACTGTTGATTTCATCCTCTGATTAATTTAATCTGCTGTTAATTCCTTCTAATATATTCTTTATTTCAGTTATTGTATTCTTTGTTACTGAGTGGTTCCTTCTTATGGTTTCTATGTCCTGTTTTATGTTTACTATCTCTTTGTTTAGGTTCTCAGTGAGTTAATCCATTCTTCCCCTAAGTTCCTTGAGCATCCTTATAACCAGTGTTTTCAACTCTGTAGCTTACTTGCCTCCATTTTTTTAGTTCTTTTTCTGAGGATTTCTCCTGTTGTTTAATTTGGGGTATGTTTCCTTGTCTCCCCATTTTTGCTGCCTCTCTATCTTTATTTCTGTGTATTAGGTAGATCTTCTATGTCCTCTGGTCTTAGTAGGGTGACCTTATATAGTAGGTGTCCTGTAGGACTCAATGGTACAGTCTCCCTGATCACCTGAGCTGGTTGCTCCATGAGTGTCCCTTGTTAGGCAATATGAGCTCCCAGTTGTAGATGAGTCTTGATTACTGTTGGCCTATCCATGAATGGGGTTGACCCTCAGGCTGGCTGACTGTGAGGACTGACCCTAACCATGGTGTACAAGCTGCTGTTTGGGGGCCTGACCCCATGGAGCAGAATTTGCCCCAGCAAGGTCTGGTGCCTTCCAAGACTTCCCCTTGGATGTGCCACTTGTGGAATTAATTGGGTCATGCTCTGATGTGTCTGAAGCAAGCCACTGAGTATGTTGATTCTGGGCTTCCTGGGAAGGACTTTAGTGCAGGTCAGTGTCATATATGGCCTGTGATTGGCCTTGGGCTAGCTGTTGGAAGCTACAAAGTGATCCATGGTTGGTAGCTGTTTCTGCTGGGCCTAGGTGTGCATAAGAAAGGCTAAGCTGCATATCAAGTCCGGCTTCCACCAGTACCAGATCTGGGGCAAGTCATCAAAAGGCCAAGACATCCCAAGTTCTCTCCACCTGCTGGATGCCTGTTAACCTCAGTCACTATAAATGCCTCTGGCAGTATACAAGTTGTGTAAGGCAGGTTCTCGGTGACTCACCAGGTAGGGGCAAATTGTGTTCAGCAGGTTAATACAGATTCAAATTTAGCAACAATGCTGGATCTGAGGCTACTCAGCAAAAGTTTCAAATTACATGAAAGGCAACTGCCATCCACCTGGGGTCTGCGGACCTTTGTGGTGGGGCACCATATCAGGGAGCCATCAAGGTGTAGCCAGTAGAATTTATCAGGTTAAAACAGATCAAGATTTGGACATGTGGAATGAGGGCTCTCACAGGAACAGTGATACCTGTCAGGCACATGGGGAGAAAATCCCTCAACCTAAAGCCACACAATTCATTCACTCTCTGTGTGTCTCTGATACCTCCTGAGTTTGCCTGGATTTCCTCAAGTGTTTTTCAGGAAATACTGCAATGTGGACCCAGGCTGGCTACAACCAACAGATTACTCCACAGAGTCCAAGCTTGGCAGGGTGGAGCCACAGGGAGTCAGGAGAGTGGGGCTGATGCCTTATGGAAGGGAGTGTGGGACCCAGGAAAGATGATGTGGGAGAGGAACTTAGCACAAGGACCTTAGCAGCTCTCCTTCCGGCCCTCTCCCTGAAGCCATACAACTCAATCTTTCCCTGGATGATTCTGGTTCCCTCTGGTCCACAAGAGCCCAGGGTGAGTACCCACAAGTGAGATTTTGTGCATTGACCCTTTAGGAGCGTTCTTGGGTTTCCAGCAATCTCTGGTCTCACCGTGGAGGGTAGAATATCCACTGATTTTCACAGCCAGGTGTTATGTGGGCTTCTCTTCCTGATACTGGTGCTCTGGGCTCAGGAGGTCAGAGTTGGATTGAGACCTCTAACTCTTCGGGGGGGACCTCTGCACCTGAGCTATCCCTCCAAATTCTCAACTACCACACAACAGAGTGGGGCCAGCCCTTTTTGTTTCTCCTCCCTTTCTATCAGTCTTGATGTGGCTTCATTTGTAAAACCTTGGTTATAAAACTTCTGTCCAGCTAGTCTTTACATGGTTATCCAGGTTGACTGTTCTATAATTTAGTTGTAATTTTGATATGCTCTTGGTAGTAGATGAGTGTGATTTCACCTACTCCATGGCCATCTTGGATCTGTTTCCAGTTTTGTTCTTTTCAAGTATGTTTTAGCTATTCATATTCCCTTGAGATTCCATATGAATTTTAAGTTGAGTTTTTCTATTTTTGAAAAGTCATTAGATTTGATATAGGGATCTACATTGAATCTGTAGATCACTTTGGGTATCATTGACATTTTAACAATATTAAGTCTTTCAATCCATGAACATGTAAGGTTTTACCATTTATTTATGTCTTCTTTGCAATCTTTTAGTGCTGTTTTGTAGTTTTTATTGTACAAGTCTTTTACCTCCTTGGTTAAGTTAATTCCTCAGTATTTTCTTCTTTTTGGTGCTATGATAAATTTTTTTTTATAATTTCCTTTTCAGATTGTTCACTGTTAGTGTATAGAAATGCAACTGTTATTGTGTGTCAATTTTGTATCCTGATACTTTGCTGAGTTCATTTATTACTTCTAATAGGGTTTTTTGTTTGTTTGTTTGTTTGTTTGTTTGTTTGTGTTTTGTGTGTGTGTGTGTGTGTGTGTGTGTGTGTGCAGAATCCTTAGGGTTTTGTATATATAAGATCATATCATCTGTAAACAAATAATTTCACATCTTTATTTCCAATTTGGATAAATTTTATTTCTTTTTCTTTTCTAATTGCTCTAGCTAGAACTTCTGGTATTCTTATAAATAGAAGTGGTAAAAGCAGGCATCCCTGCCTTATTCCTGATGTTAGAGGAAAAGCTTTCAATCTTTATCATTGAGCATATTTGATGTGGGTTTTTCATATATGGCTTTTATTATATTGACGTAGTTTCCTCCTATTCCTAGTTTGTTGAGTGTTGAAAGAATTTTGTCAAATGCTTTTTTGTCATTTGAGATGATCATGTGGCTTTTTCCCCTTCATTCTGTTGATGAGATAGATTACATAGATCGACTTGCATATGTTGAACCATCCTTGCATTCCAGGAATTAATTTCACTTGGTCACAGTGTGTAATCCCTTTAACATGCTGCTGAGTTCTGTTTGCTAACATTTTGTTGAAGACTTTTGCATCACTGTTTATCAGGCATATTGGTCTTTAGTTTTCCTTTTTTTCAAAAGTCTTTATGTCGCTTTAGTATCAGGGTAATGCTGGCCCCATACGATGATTGGGAAGTGTTTTCTCCACTTATATATTGGAAAATTTTGATCAGGATTGACATTGGTTCTACTTTCAATGTTTGGTAGAATTCACCAGTGAAGCCATCAGGTCCAGGGCTTTTCTCTGTTGAGAGATTTTTTTATTACTCTTTCAATCTCCTTAATAGTTATAGGTTTATTCAGATATTTCATTTCTTCATGATTTTGTCTTGGTGGGTTTTTATTTCTAGGAATTTGTCCATTTCATTCAGGTTATCCAACTGATTGTCCTACAACTGTCCATAGGACAGTCTTAAAATCCTTTTATTTCTATAGGTTTTATGTCCCTACTTTCACTTCTTAATTTTGTATCTTGAGTCTACTCTTTGTTTCTTTGCCAAGGTAGCTAAACATTTGTCAATTTTGTTGATCTTTTCAACCAGTTTTTAAAATTGATTCTCTCTTTTTTTTCTGTTTTGCTTCTCTCTCCTCTAATCTGTTATTTCTTTCCTACTGCTAGCTTTGGGTATAGGTTGTTCTTTTTTTTCTAGCTCCTTCTCCATTCACATTTGTGCACAGCTCTCATGAGGCCCACCATTCATCCATAGCACATTGTTCCTTCTTTTGCCTTCTCTGGGCATTTTTCCAACATCGTTTGCCCAGCCCCACTTTATCCTGACTAGCCAAGCAAGCGATTATAGATACTTAGGAAATGTGTGCCAAACAAAAAGAAAGGACAGAGGTAAAGGAATTTTCTAGCAGATTAATCTAATATTTCTGCATAAGAGATACAACTTTCACCAAAAATGCACTTAACACACTCTAACTGCTTCTAGTAGTTTAATATAATGATTTGAGTAAAAATAATATAATTCTTAAGGTATTCATAAGATTGTGTTTCAGTAACAACATTAGTAATCAAATAAGATTTTTTTTTACCTTGACATCATTGTATTTACAAAGCAAACTCATGCAGGAAATGAACTCTCAAGTTATTGGATTAACTCTCTGCAAGAAAGAAAAATGATTATTTGTAATATGTATCATGTTGATAAATTATATCATCCTGGTTTAAAATTTTTGCTACTTTAAATTTTGGAAAAATTATAACCCAGCAGAATACTTTATTTAATATAATAGTTCTAGCAAACTCTACTTCTCCTGACTCTACTTGCACTGATACTCTTCCACTGTCCTTTCCGCCAACCCAGTTTTTGGAAAATTAAGTAAATCATCTAACAAAAGTTAGGAACAGGTCATACAATTGCATAGCTCAGAGAATGTCCACAGTGCACATTCCCATAGTCTGCACAACCATGTGAAACCAAAAGATCTCACATGCAAAACAAGAGACTGACCAATGCATTTTTATATTCTTCTCCCAGTAGAAATCTCTTTATAGAAATTATCTCATGGATTCCCATAAAGTTGAAAAAACAAACAACAACAAAAGGCACTATGGAAACTGAAGAACTAACTCCTAGTGAACTGGAACGGAAGGTTATTGGATCATGAAGTTGGGCCTATCTGGTTGGATGGGGAGTCATGAAGACTGATGCTCAGGTCTAGTACTGAATTAAGAAACAGAAACCCCCTCCTGTGTTCATTCCTTTTTGTAGTGTAACCTCTGCTGTGAGTACTCGCTGGAAACTAGAGCTGGAGATTTATAAACCATAACCCTAACCCTAACCCATCAGGAAAAGAAGTTTCAGATTCTTCCCCCACCCACCTCTACTTCAGTCAGGCAGTGAGGAGTTAGTGACTAAGACCAGCTGAGCTAAGGGCGTGCAGATCAGGGAGAGGGTTGGGGGCTGGGGGTGGAGCAAAGGCAGAAAAGGATCAACACTATGACTCTTCATGGTGTTTGAAGACCTTAAGATGAGAGTTTATTCAAGGCACTGTCCATGTATGGTGGATTGCCAAGATGTTGGCTCTCTCCTACGAAAGCCTCAAGAAATATTAAAATACTAACAATAATGCTAAGTAGTAAGTACAGACATTGTTACTTTCCAGTGGGGCAGGCTCCTAGGTAATGTGAAAGCAACAGGCTCCTCAATGACCTTAGGAAAATACTGGTCTGGAGTAGAATTTAAATATGCGACACTGGTTGTAAGCTTGTGTACAGAACATTTACAATCACGTCAGAAGCTGTTTGAATTACTATACTTTTTATTTACTACCACTGTCTTCTTATGAGTAGACTGTGTTTCAAATGAGTGTCTGTGAATTAATACTTTATAATTCAGAAAGAACAGAATGTAAATTCTTCCAATGGACAGAGATTGGCACAGACTTCAGCACAATGATTTCTTTGAAGGGAGAAGGTGAAACTTTCTCCTCTCCCCCAATACCCATTCCATGGCTTTGTCTGAGTAGATGTTCAATAAATAGTCATTGAATTAGCTTACAAAAGTACTATAAAAGATACATACAACTCACGTAACTGAATACGATGCATTGCCAGTTATTATAGCAAGTAGGTAATGAATAGCACTGTTTAGACTAGTAATTTTATATTAAAAGGAAAAAAACCAAATTTGTTTTTATGCATCTTAAACTCGGGTGCTTAAAGAAAAGCACCATTAAATTCTTCTCTCACATGACCTCAGAGAAGATGACTTCATTTACTCTGGGCTGCCACATTTAGGAAAGATACAAGTATTCAATAAATATTTCTTGAACTTGCATTATGTTTCAAAACACAGGGATTTAGTCCAATTCAGTGTGGCCACGAGGGGGCGCTCTTGGCAAGCCCATCATTGTGGCTGGTAAAGGAGAAGAAAGGTGGAGAGGGTGGTGCCCCAGCACCTGTTAGAGAAGCACCTGGCTCAGAGAGCAGCAGGGTGGACACGGCTCTCTTCACTGTGAGCCTTTGTTTTTTTGCTTGAAATCTTACTGGAGCATGGAAATGGCGCCTACATTTGAGAATTCAGCTCTAATCACTTTGGCATATGTGTATATGCATATATTTTCCACAGAAATAATCTGCAACACTATCTTTCTTGAAGCAAAATAAGAAGCAGGCAATCTTGACAACTAAAAATTAAACCATACAATGAGCATCTTAATTTTCTACCTAGAAAATACAAAACATGACAGGTATAAAGAAATGATTGTTTTCTTAATTTTCCTAGTCTTTACACAATATCATTTTCAAAACTGTATTGCAGTAAAATACACACAACAAAATTCACTATTATTAGTTGTACGGTCCTGGGGCATTAAGTACATCCACATTGCTCTGCAACCATTGCTACTGTCTGTTTCCAGAACCTTTCATCTTCTCCACTCAACACTAGCTCCCCATCCCCCTTCTCAGCCCTGGCACCCACCATCTACTTTCTGTCTCTATGAATCTGACTGCTCTGGGTGCCTCCTGTAAGTGGAGCCATACAGTGTCGGTCGTCTTGTGACTTGGCTTATTTCACTTACCACAATTTTCTCAAGGCTCAGCCATGTTGTTGTAGTGTGTGTCAGAATTCCATTCCTATTTAACCCTCACCCGAGGATATTTTTCCATTGATTTTCAGATAGAGTGGGAGAGGAAGAGGGAGGAAGAGAGATAGAGAGAAACATTGATGTGAGAGAGACACATCAATTGGTTGCCTCCTGCACGACCCTGACTACGGCTGGGGATCAAACCACAACCAAGATACGTGCCCTTGACCGAAATTGAACCTGTGACTCTTTAGTCCACAGGTTGATACTTTAACTGCTGAGCCAAACCAGCCAGGGCAGAATTCTCTTCCTTTTTAAGGCTGAACAATACTGCATTGTATGTATCAATGGATACTTATGTTGCTTCCACCTCTAGTCATTGTGACTCATAATGCTGTGAACACGGGTGTGCAAGTATCTGTTCACACTGAGATCTCTCTCTTTTGGAAAAAGCAAGGAAAATGGGATAACCCATGCTTTCTTGAGTTATTGTGATTCAAAATATAAACCTACAGTGTTGGTTTGGAAAAATAGATCTCACAATTAATAAGGGGCCTGAAAATTTTGAATGGAATATGTTAGGTTATTTTCCCCCTAACAATATAAGAGAAGTAAAGGCAAATAACACTGAATCTTTAAAGAGTTGCGGCATCAATAATAAGATGATGATTTTCAATGCTTTTTAAAATGTAATCCCCCTCCCCGCCCCATGAGTGATGACCAAGAAATCATCGGACTGTGGTGTTCACAAACCTAGGTGGTGAGACTCCAAAACCCAGGTGACAGAGAACTTATAGAAACCTGAGGAAAAACCTACCTAAGAAGCTGGTGACAAGCCACTCACTGTAACCATGAGATTATAGCAGTTTGCTAATGTTGCTCATTACACCACTTATGAGAGGAAGTAGTGTATGTTTATGTGTGTTTGTTTTTCATTTTCATGGTTACCCTAACAAAGCAGCAATGGCTAGAGAGCTACAAATTGGAAACACAAACTCCAGAGCAATGAGTGGTGAGGTTTTACAGAGGGGAGGGTGTGCCTGTGCGGGTGCAGGAGGGTCCTAAGAAGGCCTAGGCTGGTGCTGGCAGGGCCCTGCCATCCTGAGGGAGCCCCAGGGGCTGGGGAGGAGGCAGCGCCCTGTAATGACCCTTTCTAACAGCAGGTGGCAGCCACGAGCAGCTTCCTATCAATCTGGGTTCTACTCTGGACCTTAAATCTGAGAAACTGGTCACCCAGTCATATGACTAAGTGGCATATAACCCTCGATGGATTATTCAGCTCTTCAAAGAAACAGAAGAGGCCAAAGTAACCACTAGTTCCCTGTCTTTTCCTGTCAAAAGACTTAAAGATTCCCGGGAGAAACTATTTTAATAGCATAGAAAAGACTAGAAGGAAATACAATGGGATGTTCATGCTGATACTTCAGAGTGGTGCTGAAAAATGGGACTACCACTTTGACTTTATACGCTTCTGTATTTATTTTGTAATGCACATCATTTTAACTGTATTTTAATGAAAAGTTTAAAATAATGGCAATATCCTATTTCCATTTATTACCACAGGAATACCAATAATAGTTGTAAGGAGACTACAAGCATTATGAACTTGTTCTTTTGTAATCGAAAATATAAATAGAAACTATTCGTATGTTTCTCAGAGAAAATAAAAATATTTGAGAACCTTCTTGAGTAATATTTCTGAATTTAAGAAAACACCATTGTCTACAAAACTACCACCTACTCCCCGCCCCAAACACACACACCTCTGAGTTCTACAAGGGGAAGAGGTTCCAGATGTGCCCGGGGACGCTTGGTTTTCTTTCTCCCTGGGACAGCTGAACAGGTAAACTCTCCAGGGCAGGCAGACTGCTAATCAGAACAGATGTCAGCCCTGATGAAGGCCGCCGGTGGAAGCTGCTTCACAAGGATTTGAAAACAACCAGACGCTCGTTACCCCACCCCCACAACAAATCACTCCTAAAGGGAGCTCTGAGCCCATTTTCAGCGTGTAGAGTGACCCGCAAAGTTCAGTCCCCTAACACCTGTGAAAGACCCTGCGGGCCAGGCCCAGGCTAGACCCTGGGGAGCGACCGTGTGCAATGCAGAGGGGCCTGAGCCAAACCAGCCGAGCTGGCACAGTCACAGCGGGTCCTTCCTTGGTCTTGGCCTGAGTGGCAGGTTCCCTGTCAAGTACAGGGAGGTCAACTCTGAGCAGGAAAAAGACAGACATTAAACCTCTACCTGGAGGCCATTAGGTTAGGTTTCACTCCTGCATGGTCACCAGGACCAGTGGGAATGAGGAACCGCAGGGACCCCCGGTCCCCTCAGCGGGGCCAGGTCTCAAGCGCATCTGAACAAGTTCTTAAAAGCACAAGGGCCCCTTGGCCCTGGCCAGTTTTGCTCAGTGGTTAGAGCGTTGGCCTGAAGACCAGTGAGTCACGGGTTCAATTCCAGTCAAGGGCACATACCTTGGTTGCGGTTTGTCCCTGGCCCTGGTCTGGGTCGTGTGGGAGGCAGCCACTCAATGTATCCCTCTCACGTTGATGGTTCTCTTTCTTTCCCTCCCTCTCATTCTATCTGAAGATAAATAGGAAAATATCCTCAGGTGAGGATTTAAAAAAAAAAGCACAAGGGCCCCTCTGACTGTGGCCCCTGTCAGTGTGCTTGAGGGGAGCTGGTCTGGCAAAGCTATTTAAAGCTCCTCTAGCTGTGTCCCCAGGGCCTGTGCCAGTGGCCTGCCCACACCTTTGACAACACCCCCGTGCCTCCCCATCCACTGTCAGGGGACATCAGTTCCCAGAGCTGGCGACCTACCTCATGCCTCCTCCTGGTTGTCAAAGGACATTAGCCATCAGGCCATCCACCTTCTTGCCCACATGCTTAGGCGGGTGGGTGGTGCATGTGCAGGTGGGGGTGATATAGGTAAGGGAGGGGATGTGGGTGAAGGAGGGAAGGCCAATGCCCATGGGGCTACACACAGGTGGGGATGGGGGTGCAGGTGAGGATGTGGTGCAGGTGCACATGCAGGGCAGGTGTGAGTATGTGAAAGGCGAGGTGGGGTCTGGCTGGCGGGAGGCCAGCATTTACCTGGCACCTCCTGGCTCAGGAAGAGGTAGAGAAAGTTTCGTCCAGAGTGGCAGAAGCACTGTTTTGGCTGTTTGCAGGAGCACAGCAAGCAAAGCAGGTAAAGGCTCCAAGAGGGGGCAGGACTGAGACCAGAACCATGGATGGCTCACTGGAAACCAGCCTCTGAGAATGCTGCTGGGAATTTTGGAAATTGTGGGTGCAACAGGGCTGGAGAGCAGAGCTCTGGGACTTTCTGAGGTCCCTTTGGGGTAACTGAGGTTCCTGTGCTGCTGAGAGTTCCTGCAGAGCTTAGTTCTCAGCAGAGTAAAGGGTTCCTGGGGATTGGCAGGAAGCTGGAGGTAGGGATGCTTTTCTGGGGGTGGGGGGTGATGTCTCCCTTGTCAGTTGGGAGAGAGACTTGCTCTAGAACTTCAGGTCTCAGGCTTCCAAGGACTATTTAAATCCTGGAGGCTCAGGAGACACAGGGTCACAGGGAGGGACAGGAAGACAGAAGGGATCACCCCAGGCTGGTCCAGTCTCACCAGGCTCTCTGCACAGCTTCTTGGTTTTGTTAGGAATGATGTGATCTCCTACATCCCTCTAAGGGACCTTTTTTAAATTTTTATTATTGAGAGTATTACAGATGTTCCCTCCCATTTTTTCCCCCATTGACCCACTCCTTCCCACTCCCACTCCCCTCCTACCCTCCCCATATGTCCATTGGTCATGCATATATGCAAATAAGTCCTTTGGTTTATCTCTTCCCACCCCACTCCCAGCCCCCTTCCCTCTGAAGTTTGTCACTCTGTTCCCTACTTCCATGTCTCTGGATCTATTTTGACTCTCAGCATATTTTGTTCATGATGTTCCCTACATAAGTGAGATCATGTGGTACTTGTCTTTCTCTGACTGGTTTATTTCATTCAGCATAATACTCTCCAGGTCCTTCCATGTTGTCTCAAAGGGTAAGAGATCTCTCTTACAGCTGCATAGTATTCCATTGTGTAAATTCCAGTGGTACATTTATCCACTGATGGGCACTTTGGCTGTTTCCAAATTTAGCTATTGTAAATAGCACTGCTATGAACATAGGGGCACATATATACTTCCTGATTGGTGTTTCAGACTTCTTAGGATGTATTCCAGGAAGTGGGATCACTGGGTCAAATGGCAGTTCCATTTTTAATTTTTTGAGGTAACACCATATTGTTTTCCATAGTGGCTGCAGCAGTCTGCATTCACCCAACAGTGTGCTAGAGTTACCTTTTCTCCACACCCTCGCCAGCACTTGTTGTTTGAGATTTGTTAATGGCAGCTATTCTGGCAGGTGAGAGGTGATACCTCATGGTTGTTTTAATTTGCATCTCTCTGATGATTAGTGGTGTTGAGCATTTTTCATATGTTTCTGGGCCATTTGTATGTCCTGTTTGGAAAAGTGTCTATTCAAGTCATCTGCCCATTTTTTAAATGGGTTGTTTGTCTTCCTTTTGATGAGTTGTATGAGTACTTTATATATTTTGGGTATTAACACCTTATCTGATGTATCTTTGAAAATATGTTCTCCCAAAGAATGGGTCCCCTTTTTATTTTTATGCTGGTTTCTTGTGCTGGGCAGAAGCTTTTTAGTTTGATGTAGTCCCATTTATTAATTTTTTTCCTTTGTTTCTCTTGCAATGTTCTGGTGAAAATTTTGCTATGTGTGATGTCTGAGATTTTGCTGCCTACCTTCTTTTCTAGGATTCTTATGGTTTCATGACTTACATTTAAGTCTTTTATCCATTTTGAGTTTATTCTTGTGTATGGTGTAGGTTGGTTGTCTAATTTCTTCTTCTTTTTTTTTTTTTTTTGCATTTATCTCTCCAATTCTCCCAATGCCATTTATTGAAGAGACTCTTTTCTCCATTGTATGCTCTTGCCCCCTTTGTCAAATATTAGTTGCGCATATTGTCTTAGGTTGATTTCTGGGTTCTTTGTTCTGCTTCATTAATCTATATGCCTGTTCCTGTGCCAGTACCAGACTGTTTTGATTACAATGGCTTTGTAGTATAGTTTGTGTTCTTCTTTTTCAAGACTACTGTGGCTATTTGGGGTCTTTTATGGTTCCATATAAACTTTTGTAGTGTTTGTTCTAGATCTGTGAAATGTGTCATTGGTACTTTAACAGGGATTGCATTGGATCTATAGATTGCTTTGGGTAGTATGGGCATTTAAATTATATTAATTCTTCCAATCCATGTACATGGTATATGCTTCCACTTTTTAATATCTTCCTCTATTTCTTTGTTCAATGTCCTATAGTTTTCTGAGAACAGGTCTTTTACCTCCTTGGTTAAGTTTATTCCCAGGTATCTTATATTTTTTTGTTGCAATGGTAAATGGGATTGTTTTTTTGTTTTGTTTTGTTTTGTTTTATTTCCCTTTCTGAGTGTTCATTTTTGGGGTATAAGAATGCCATCAATTTCTAGATCTTGATTTTGTATTCTGCTACTTTGTCACATTCATTTATTAAGTCTAGCAGCTTTTTATTGAGTCTTTAGGGTTTCCTATGTACAATATCATGTCATCTGCAAATAATGACAGTTTCACTTTCTTCTTTCCAATTTGGATGCTTTTTATTTTTCTTCTTGTCTGATAGCTGTGGCTAAGACTTCCTGTACTATGTTGAATAAGAGTGGCATAAGTGAGCATCCCTGTCTTTTTCCTGTTCTTAAGAGAACTGCTTTTAGTTTTTGCCCATTGAGTATGATGTTGGCTATAAGTTTTTCATATATGGCTTTTATAATGTTGAGATATGATCCCTCTATAGCCACTTTGCTGAGCATTTTCATTAGGAATGGGTGCTAGATTTTGTCAAATGCTTTTTCGGTGTCTTTTGATATGATCATATGATTTTTATCTTTCATTTTGTTTATGTGGTGTATCATATTTATTGATTTGAGAATATTGTATCAGCCTTGCATTCCTGAGATGAATCCTACTTGGTCGTGGTGGATAATTTTTTAAAAAATATTGCTGGATCTAATTTGCTAAGGTTTTGTTGGGGATTTTTGCATCTATATTCATCAGGAAAATTGGCCTGTAGTTTTTTTTCTTTGTATTATCTTTATCAGGTTTTGGAATTAGGATTATGCTGGCCTCATAAAAAGAGCTTGGAAGTCTTCCTTCCTCTTGAATTTTCTGGAATAGTTTGAGGAGAATATGTGTTAGTTGTTCTTTGAATGTTTGGTAAAACTCCCCCATGAACCTGTCTGGACCTGAGCTTTTGTTTGCTGGGAGTTTCTTAATTACATCTTCAATTTCCTTAGTTGTTATTGGTCTGTTCAAGTTTTCTATATCTTCTCAGTTCAGTTTTGAGAGATTGCGTGTTTCTAGAAATTTGTCCATTTCACCTAGATTGTCCAATTTGTTGGCATATAAGTGTTCATAGTATGTTTTGATGATCCTTTGTATTTCTGTGGTGTCAATTGTTACTGCTCCTCTTTTGTTTCTGATTTTGTTTATTTGGGTCCTCTCTTTTTGTTTCTTGGTCAGTCAGGCTAAAGATCCATCGATCTTGTTTATCTTTTCAAAGAACCAGCTCTTTCTTTCATTGATCTTTTGAATTTTTTTTTAGTTTCTATGTCATTTATTTCTGCACTGACCTTTACAATTTCTTTCCTTCTACTTGCTCTGGGTTTTTCTTTTTGTTTACTTTCTAGTTCTTTAAGTTGTAGGGTTAGAAAGTCAATTAGGAATTTTTCTTGTTTCTTGAGGTAGGCAGGCCTGTGGTGCTATGAACTTCCTTCTCAGGACTGCTTTCGCTGCATCCCATAGATTTTGTATTGTTGTGTTCACTTTTATTGGTTTCCAGGAAGTTTTTAATTTCTTCCTTGATCTCCTTGGTAACCCATTCATTGTTTAATAACATACTATTTAGCCTCCAAGTGTTTGAATGTTTTTGTGTTTTTGTCATAATGGATTTCTAGTTTTATGCCATTATGATATGAGAAGATACTTGATATGATTTCAATCGTCTTGAATTTGTAGAGACTTACTTTGTGTCCTAACATGTGATCTATCTTTGAGTATGTCCCATGTGCACTTGAGAAGAATGTATATTCTTCAGCTTTGGAGTGAAATGTTCTGTAAATATCAATTAAGTCCAACTGATCTAGTTCATCATTTAAGTACTCTGTATCCTTGTTAATTTTTTGTTTAGAAGATCTATCCAATGGTGTCAGTGGGGTGTTAAAGTCACCCACTATAATTGTATTGCTTTGCTCTCTCCCTTGAAGACCTCCAGAAGGTTTTTAATATATTTTGGTGCTCCCATATTTAGTACACATATGTTTACCAGGGTTATCTCCTCTTGCTGGATTGAACCCCTTAATATTATGTAGTGACCTTCTTTGTTGTTATGGGCCTCATTTTGAAGTCTGTCTTATCAGGTATGAGTATTGCCACACCAGGTTTTTTTTTTTCCATTTCCATTTGCCTGAAAAATATTTTTCTATCCCATCACTTTCATCCTGTATGAGTCCTTTATTGTGAGGCGGGTCTTTTGTAGACAGTATATATATATATATGTCATGTTTTCTTATCCAATTAGCTACCCTATGTCTTTTGCTTGGAGCATTTAAGCCATTTGCATTTAAGGTTATTAATAGATACTTATTAGTTGCCATTTTTATTTTATGCCTGTATTCCTCTCTCTCTCTCTCTCTCTCCCCCTCTCCTCCTCTCCCTCTCTGTTTCTTTTTCTTCTTCTTATAACAGTCCCTTCAGCATTTCTTGCAGTCCTTGTTTGTTGGTGGTAAATTCCTTTAGCTTTTTTTTTTTTTTTTTTTTTTTGCCTGTGAAGCTCTTTATTTCTCCTTCAATTTTGAATGATAGCTTTGCTGGATAGAGTAGTTTTGCAGACCCTTGCCTTGCATTACTTTGTATACTTCATGCCATTCCCTCTGGCCTGCAGTGTTTCTATTGAGAAATCAGCTGACAGTCTAATGGGAGCATCCTTGTAGGTAACTTTCTCTCTCTCTTGCTTCCTTTAAGATTCTTTTTTTGTCTTTGATGTTTGCCATTTTCATTATGATATGTCTAGCTATGGGTCTTTTGGGGTCCATCTTGCTTGGGACTCTGTGTTTCCTGGACTCATATGACTTTTTCCTTCACCAGCTTAGGGAAGTTTTCTGTCATTATTTCTTCAAACAGGTTCTTTATTCCTTTCTCTGATTCTTCTCCTTCCGGTACCCCTATAATGCAAATGTTATTATGTTTTGTACTGTCCCAAAGCTCCCTTAAATTCTCCTCCTGCTTTTTAAGGTTTGTGTGTGTGTGTGTTGTTGTTGTTTTTTTCCCCCATTTGCTGCTCTATTTGGGTGGGGTTTTTTTCTACCTTGTCTTCTAAGTCACTGATTTGGTCTTCAGCTTCTTCTAATCTACTATTGAACCCTTCTAAGGTATTTTTCATAACAGCTATATCATTCTTTATTTCCTCTTGATTTTTATGCATAGCTTCTACCTCTTTTTTTAAGCTAATGTAGTTCCCACTGAGCTCCTCATAATTCTTATTAAGTTGCTTGTAGTTCTCACTAAATTGTTTGAGCATTCTTAAAATCATTGCTTTGAATTCTTTAGGTGACAAATTGCTTTCTTCCATTTCCTGTAGTTCCTTTTCTAGTGATTCCTCTTTTTCTTTCATTTGGGTGTTGTTTCTTTGTCTCATCACTTTAGAAATCTCGTAGTTCTAGGCCCAAGAGGGATGTTGGAATGTGTAGGCAGGTTGGTGTATATCAAATAAGGCTGCTATGCCTCCCAGACTGTTTTGGTGTATGGCACCTCTTGCCTGCTGTTGGTCCTGGAGGATTGACAACTGCCAGCTGGTATTGGTCTGTCGTGCAGGTCTCGGCTCCCTAAGTCTTGCTGCTGCTTGGGCTGGGGCACCACTTCTGATCAGCCTCTGCTGATGCCACTGGGGATGGGTCTCAGCTGCTGATCTGGGCTGCTGCTGCTTTGGGTGCGGCCAGAGTCAGCGCAATGCAAGGGCTGTGTAGGGCTGTGCCCCACAAACCCTGTGTGGGCCGTAGAGGGCCAAGGCGGCCTCCTGTGGGCACTCATGGCACCGGAGCCCACCCTGCTGCGTGGTGCCTGGAACCCTCACTATGGCTGTCTTGTGTGGACTTGGACTGGGAGCAGGGTCGTGTGGCCTTCTACAATGGCCACTCACTTAACCTGCTGTTCGCCTTCCAGGCTCTGGGGCCCTGGGACAGCATATCTTCCCACTGCTCTGCACAGGAGATCCTCACGCTGCTCTGCACACTGAATGTGCCGGAAGGCTGAGAACCTTGCCTACAACTTCATTCTAGCTTGGCCTGCAATAAGGCTTGTTCTTCTTGGGCTGAGAACTCCCTCTCTACTCATGCCAGGGATCATGTCCACAAGCCTGCAGCCAGAGTATTGATAAGCCCCCCTACCTATTGTCCCTTTTCTCCCAAATAGTGAGACCTCAACTGGTCTCTAGTTTCTTTTCTTTTATTTGAGGAAGAGAGAGACAGAGACAGAGACACAGAGACAGAGACAGAGACATGAAAGGTACACATTGAGTGGCTCCCTCCCGCACTACCCAACCAGGGCCGGGGACAAACTGCAACTGAGATACATGCCCTTAGCAGGAACCAAACCCGGGTCTTTCTGGACCACAGGCTGATGCTCTAACTGCTGAGCCTAACCGGCCAGGGCTGGCCCCTAGTTTCCATATCTATTCCCAAAGCCCAATCCATTCCCACCCCCTCCTCTTGGGAGGCTTCTCCCCTACAGCTACTCTGGTACTTCCCAGCTGGTCTCCCCCTTCTATCTTACACTGTTCAGGGCCTTAGTTGGGGAACAGGGCCTGCCCCATCAGAATTGGTCAACAGCCCATGTTTACTATACAGAGTCCCTGCTCCTTAAATATTTCGCTTCCACTCCTGCCTCTGCTTGTCTCAAAGAAAGTCCCAGTGCCTTCCCCACAGCTTTAAGGCTCAGGATTTCCTGCTCTGTCCATTCTCAGGTTTCTCAATAGAAGCAAGACTCTCTTTCCGAAAATCAAGAGGCTTGTCTCTGGCCTTATGGTTCTCTAGGAAGCTTAATATTGAGGTGTTTTGGGTGGACTGGGGGACGGTCCTACTCCATGGTGACTGCTTCCCATGTTCAGTCTTTTCCATTAAGAGCCTTCTTTAAACTACCCTCTGCACATACTCACAGTAAGAAATCAATGGTGCTACCTCTTCTTTCCTCAACCTGGGAATGGCCCAGAGACCCTGAGGGCATCCTTGTTTATAGCCTCACATCTTTCCCCTTTATGTATAAATGGGCTCATATTTAACACATTTTGTGATATTGGGTTATTTATTTTGTGCATTTGTGACAATAAATGATATTTCCATGGTGATAAAAAAAATCCTCAACAAAATATTAGCAAACCAAATTTAGCAATACATTAAAAAGATCAGGCACCATGATCAAGTGGGATTTATTCTTGAGATGTAAGGTTGGTTCAATATCTGCAAATAAATTAACATGATATACCACATTAACATAATGAAAGATAAAAATCATATGATCCTATCAATAGATGCAGAAAAACATCTGTCAAAATCCAGCATCCATTTATGATAAAAACTCTCAGCAAAGTAGGAATAAAAGGAACATACCTCAACATAATAAAGGCCATAAGACCACCTACAGCTAACATCATACTCAGTACAGTAGTGAAAAGTTAAAAGCATTTTCCTTAATTCAGAAACAAGGCAAGGATGTCCACTTTCACCATTATTCAACATAGTATTGGAAGTCCTAACTACAGCAACCAAACAAGAAACAGAAATAAAAGGCATGTAAACTGGAAAGAAAGAAGTAAAATTGTCACTGTTCGAAGGGGACATGATATTATATATAGATATCCTATACAGTCCACCAAAAACTATTAGAACTGATAAATTAATTCAAGTAGCAGGAATCAAAGTTAATATTAAAAAGTAAGTTGCAATTTTAAACACTAAACACAAACTATCAGAAAGAAAAGTTAAGAAAACAATCCCATTTACAATTGCATCAAAAAATAAATTACCACTAATAAATTTAACCAAGGAGGTAAAAAAAACCTGTTCTTGAAAAATTGTAAGACATGGAAGGAAGAAATTGAAGAGGATACAAATAAATGCTAATGGACAGGAAAATTAACATCATTCAAATGACCATACTACCCAAAACAATCTATAGATTTAATGAAATCCCTACCAAAGTACCAATGGCATTTTTCACAGAACTACAACAAATAATTTTAAAATTTATATGGAACCACTAAAGATCCCAAATAGCCAAAGCAATCTTGGGGAAGAAAAGAACAAAGTTGGAGGTATCACGTTTCTTGACTTCAAAATATACTACAAGGCTATAGTAATCAAAACAGCATGGTAATGACATAAAAACAGATACATAGATCAATGGAACTACAGAATAGAGAGCCCAGAAATAAACCCATGCCTATATGCTCAATTAATCTATGGCAAAGAGATCTAAACCATAAAATGTGGTAGACAGTCTATTCAATAAATAGTGTTGGGAAAACTGGACAGACACATGCAAAAGAATGAAACTGGACCGCCATATACAGGAATAAACTCAAAATAAATTAAAGACTTAAATGTAACACTTGAAACCATAAAACTCCTAAAAGAAACCATAAAACTCCTAGAAGAAAACATAGGGAGTAAAATCTCTGGCATTGCTCTTGGTAATATATATTTTTTTAATATGTCTCCTTTGACAAGAAAAAGAAAAGAAAAAAATGAACAAATGTGAATTCATCAAACTACAGAGTTCTTTCACAGCAGTGGAATCCATCAACAAAACGAAAAGACAACCTACTGAATGGAAGAAAATATTTACCAATGATAAATCCAGTAAGGGGTTAGTATTCAAAGTATATAAGGAACTCATACAAAACTCATCATCCAAACAAACATATAATCCAATTAAAATTGGCGGAAGACTTTGAATAGACATTTCTCCAAAGAAGACATACAGATGGCAAAAAGACATAAGAAAATACGCTCAACATCACTAGTTATAAGGGAAATGCAAACTAAAACCACAATGAGCCAGGCTGATATGGCTCAATGGTTGAGTACTGACCCATTTACTGAAAGGTCATCAGTTCGAATTCCAGTCAGGGCACATGCCTAGGTTGTGGGCCCAATCCCTAGGGAAGAGTATGCAGGAATCGGCCAATCAGTGTTCTCTCTCATTGATGTTCCTCTCTCTCTCTCTCTCTCTCTCTCTCTCTCTCTCTCTCTCTCCTCTCCCTCTCCCTCTCCCTTCCTTTCTCTCTAAAATCAATAAAGAAAAAAAGTTTAATTAAAAATAAAAACAAAGCCACAATGAGATTTGGTTTCACACGTGTTAGAATGTCTATTATCAAAAACACAAGAAATAACAAGTGTTGAAAAGGGTGTGGATAAAAGGGAACCCCCACATACTGCTAGTGGGATTGCAAATTGGTGAAGCGACTATGGATAATAGTATGGAGGTTCCTCAGAAAATTAATAGAGCTACCATTATGACCCAGTAATCACTCTTCTGGAAATCTACCCAAAATATTTGAAAACACTCATTCGTAAGAATATATGTCCCCTAATACTGCAGCATCATTTGCAATAGCCAAGACATGGAAACAACCTAAGTATCCAACAATAATTGGATAAGAAAGAAATGGTACATATATACACAGAATACTACTCAGCTTACAAAAAAGAAGGTGAAGTATTGCCATTTATGACTACCTGCATGGATCTTAAAAGCATTATGCTAAGTGAAATAAGGCAGACAGAAAAGTACAAGAATTTTATGATTTCACTCATACATGGCATACAAAACAAAAAGTGACAAAAAAAAGCAAAAAGATAGACAACAGAATGGCAGTTACCACAGAGGAAGTGGGTTAGGGGGAAGATATAGATGGTAAAAGGGGTCAAAATATGGTTACAGAAGCAAACTAGACTTTGTAGGGTGAGCACCCAATAGAGTATACAAATGTTATATTATAAAGTTGTACTCCTGAAATTTATACAATGTTATTAGCCAATGTTACACCAATAGATTTAATTTAAAGAGAAAAATAAAAAACATTTTAACCCCAAAATTTAAAAAAATTGTGGATTATAATCATTCCCTGGCTGACATTCATAAATATCTTCTGTCTTTCTCAGGTTGTCAAACCTGAGCTCTCCCCTGTCCACACCTGCAATGCAATTGCTTGAGTGAGACACTATAGGAAAATAACTGCAACCAAGCACATCTCAAACAGCGCCAAGTCTCAAAAGGAGCTCTCGATACTACCAGACAATTAATTACTATTTCAATTACAATTAATTACATCTCCCTGATCACATTAATTTCACATTCCCAATACCTGAGATGATTATTTCACACCTTGCTCTCCCTCCTCAGCCCCCCTTTCCCTTCCTACCTGCCTCAGCTGATTACTTTGCTTCACCATTCACTGATCAAATAAAACAAGTCTTTATCCCACTAGCCCATGTTCTAGGTGCTCCATCCTTTTACAATAAAGGAATATCGCTGCTCCCACTCAGGCCTAATCACTCTACTTTTCTCTGAATCCATCCCTTCTCCCTTATCAAGGGCTTCGCTCCTGTCTGAGTGTCCTCTCCCTGCTTCTCTCTACTAAATTATTCCCATGAATATACGAACTTAGTACCTCCCTTTCTCACAAGTCCCCTCTCACTATCACCAATTTGTGTTTTAACAGCAAAACTTCTAGAAAGTATTATCTCTATTCACTGTCTTGACTATAAATTCTGATGCCCATTCCCACCATTTCACTCAAGCTTTTCTTTTCAAGTCTCTTTACGTCACCAAACCAATGGCTGTCTTCATTCTTCTCACTCACTACAGGATTTGACTCAGTCAGCCACTCCCTCCTCAAAATACTGTTCCATCTTAGCTTTCATGACACCATCCTCTTCCTATCCTCCTTTGCCATTCTTTTATCTAACCTCTAATCTCTTGCTACTCAGAGTGTGAGCTACGGGACCAGCGGTGCAAGAGCATCTGGAAGCTTGTCAGATCTGCAGACTCAGACCCCAGACCTACTGGATCAGAATCTCCAGCAAACAAGACCACCAGATTACTGCCAGGACACTCAAGTCACAGAATCACTGATCTGAATGTTGGTGCCCAAGAGTCCTGTGCTGTATTCTCTTTCTAGGTGATCCTATCTAGGTCAACGGCTTTAATTTTTTTTATTGTTTTGCCTCCAAATCTGTCTAGCTCTGATTTCCATCCTAAATTCTAGATTCATAATTCATTAGCCTACAAGACATCTCCATTTGAATGTCTCAAATATTTCCAACTTAATATGTTGAAAACAGAAGCCCTTCCCCATGTCACTACATAGCCCCACTGGAATAAGACAGCTAAGTTTACTGAGCCCTCAAAATATTACAGGTTCTATCCCAAGTGCTTAACATGTATCAGCTCACTCTACCACCCAGAAACAGGTACCATTATCATCTTCGTTTTACAGTAATCTCCTAAGACCCATAGCCAGGATTGGACGTTAAATCATCTGACCCGGGAACATGCTCCTGTTACTCCTCTTAATTCCATCTGCCCATAGCTCAAAGCAGAAATCTGAAAGTCATTATTTATTTCTTCATCATCCACTTCCAATCCTGTACACTACATCTCCAAACATTATCTTGAGTGGAAGTACTTCTCTCCATCTCCATGGCTATCACCCTTGACCTAAATGAACATCATTTTGCTCATGTGTTCATTAATCTCCTAACTGGTCTTCCCTCACAGCAGTGGCTTTTCTAAAGTAAGAGTTGAAGTCACTGTCTTGTTGAAACCCTTTCATGGTTTGCCATATGCTAGACCATGGCCAAAGGAACACTTTGTGACCTGAGTCCTGTCTTCTCCCCTGCACATCCCACATTAGCCTTGAAGGCTCCTATTCCTGGGACATACCAAGTACATTGTCCCACCCTCTCAGGGTCTTTGCTTTTACTGTTCCCTGGGATCAAAACCATCTTCTTTTTTCCAAGCTCCCTCATCCTGAAGGTCCCCACTGTCACGTTGCCTCTTCCCAACCACTCTAGCTAAAGGGTCAATCACTGTCATTGCACCCGTTTCCTCTATAGCACTTACCACCTCTGAATCTGAGAGAAAACAGAAATGTAGTGAAGGCCCTGAGGCAAATCCCTCATCCATCTGGGTCCTGACTCTATCCTATGACCTCTGTGTGGCCTCTCCTCATCTGTTAAGAAGGGGTGTTATAGTCCCTACTTCCTGTGGCTGCTGTGATGAGTGACAGCAATGCCTGGTGCTTACTATGTGCTATGGAAGTGTTTGCTATCCTTGTTATGTGTAATTGAGGGCAAGGACCTTGCCCCTGGACATCTCTATAATCCCAGTGCTGAGAACACCCAGCTTATAAAGCTTGTCAAATGAATACTGTTCCTCTTCATTGCTCCCTTCATAGAATTGACAGTATCTACCCTTTCCCAATGCTATACTGATGTTTTTACCCTGGTAAAAACAAATAATGTGATTTCATCATCTATTTTACATTTTATAGTTCTTATACAACTTACAAAAAGTATAAAAGCCTAATTCATTTTCCAAAACCAGGTCAGAGCTAAGGTGCAAAAAAGGAACAGTACAATAAATGACAAGAAGAGTTGGGGTGACCTGTACAAATTATACTGTCTGTCACATGATGTATTTAGTGCTGTAAATATTGCCACAGGAGAATCTCTTGTCTTTATTTATTTTTTTATTTTTTTATCCTCACCCGAGGATATTTTTCCATTTTTTGTACAGATAGAGTGGGAGGGAGAGAGAGGAAAGGAGAGAGAGAGAGAAACATCGACATGAAGGGACACATCGAGTGGCTGCCACCCGCACGACCAACCAGGGCCGGGGACAAACTGCAACCGAAGTACGTGCCCTTAGCGGGAACCGAACCCGGGTCTCTCCGGACCGCAGACCGACGCTCTAACCGCTGAGCCAAACTGGCCAGAGCAAATCTCTTGTCTTTACAGCGGCCACATAGTTCCTATCGATGAGGCATCCTTAAATCAATGTGTCTTTTCTTTCAAGGGTGGGAACAAGATCTTGAACAGGTCTTTAGAAAATAAGGAAGAGTTTGGACACATGATTAAATTAGTGTTTCAAATTTAATCCTCAAACCAAAATGCTTTCCTCCAAAACCCCCTCCATCATATCTTCTTTCTCCCTTGAATCCTAGGAGAAGTCAAAGACCAAGTTATACAAAAGCACTAATATCCCATTAAATGCTATGCATTTATCATGATGAATGATCAAAGATGATGTTTAAGAGAATATCACTGAGACAATCAAGAAGACCTAATGTAAGAGAAAATTACTCTACAAAACAAGTGCGAGTTTTGTAGAGTGTCTTCACCATGCAGGTGTTCACATTTATAGACTGGTAGGAGTAAACAACTTAAGAACTTGATCAGTACCCCCAGATACCAAAGCCCAACTTCAAAACAGCTCAACCCCAATGGAAAAAGAGTGACCTGAAATTGTTAGCATCCCCATCTGCCCTCAAAGAGGCAAACAAATCTTCTGTGGAAGAAGATACTACCCTAGGCCTCAATTATTACTGTAATTTTTCATATACAATATATAGCACTCAATAAAAAATAACCAGATACAGGAGCAAACAGAAAAGCACACTTGAAAATGAAGAGAATAGCAACAGAACAATAAAGAATGAAGTTATCTGATACAGATTTTAAGATAATTATATGTAATATGTTTAAAGAAATGAAACTGTTATTTCCAGCAGAGGCTGGAAGTCTATTTTTTAAAAAAAACAAAACAAAACAAAATTCCAGTACTGAAAAGTGCAATAACAAATCAATAACTCAATAGCAGATAATACATGTAAAGCAGTTGGCCAAAAACTTGGCACATAGTAAAAGCTTAATAAAGGTTACCTACTAAATTATTACATCCAAAATTACACAGGGTGTTTGACAAAATACACACAACCCTATTCTTAAATACACCACATAAGGCAACTTAAGACTAAATCTTTCTTCCCTCAAAAAACAAAAACAAAAACAAAAACAAAAACAAAAACCCAACAGAATTTGATAGAGAAAAAAGCATGGCGACAGGCAAGACCAGAGTGAGGGTGAGAGTGTGAGAGTGAGCATGTGTAAGAGAGTGCATGAGTGTGAGTGAGAGTGGGCATCTGCCAGTCAGTGTGAGAACTCAGGGCTGACAGTTCAGGTGGAAGAGCTGCTGGATGCCTCTGCACACTGCTTGGTGGGGTGCTTTCCCAGCTTGGAGTAGGAGAGCATGCCATTTTGGAAGATCTGCAAGGTCCTCCTTGGGAGGAGGCTACAGAGAGCAGAAAAGACCACCACCCCAAGGCCACAGATGAGCCAGCTCCTGCCAGCTCTGTGGCATCCCCCAGGCCTCCTATGGTCCCATTGATGCTGCCTGTGTCCCCACAGAAGCCACCCACGCCCCCACAGAACCCGTGGTAGCTGTCAGGCCCACAGGCAGGCCCACGGAAGTTGCCCAGGCCCTGCAGTGCCTACAGAAGTTGTCCATACCCTCCCTGGGCTGCCAGCCACCAGCAGTCAGCCCCACCAGCCCCACAGAACCTGGCACAGCTGAGAGTTATTGACCCTGCTGGCCTCACAGGGCCCTGCTGCTACCACTGAAAGCCACTGTCCCTGCTGTAACTACCACTGAGAGTCATCAGCCCCAAAGCAGCCATCACTGAGAGCTGCCGATGCCCCCAGATGACTGGAACAGATACAAGACATGGCCCTGCTGTGACCTTATGCCCCAGTTGCACCAACTGGCCAATGCGAGCTGACATGCCTACTTTGGTGCCACCAGAAGACAGAACCCACTGCCACAATATGGTTTGGGCAGGTCTGGATGCACAGACCTGTCCAAACAATCTGGCCCACCTCACCCAGTGCCAAACTACCAGACTGCTAAATTTTGGAGACAAAGAAAAAACTTCCAAATGAAAGAAAAGGAGGAATCACTAGAAAAGGGACTAAACAAAACGGAGGTAAGAATTTGTCAGATAAATAATTCAAAACAATGGTTTTAAGGGTGCTCAAATAATGTAGTGAGAACTACAAGCAACTTAATGAGAAATATAAGGAACTCAGTGGGAACTACATTAGCATGAAAAAAAAAGGTAGAAGCCAAAAATAAGAATCAATCAGAAATGAAGAATGACATAGCTGAAATAAAGAATACTTTAAAAAGAATCAATAGTAAATTATAATGCCCTGGATGGTTTGGCTCAATGATAGAGTGTCAGCCTGCAGACCAAAGAGTCATGGGTTCGATTCCGGTCAAGGGCACATGCCTTGGTTGCAGTTTGGTCCCTGGCCCTGGTAGGGGTCGTGCAGGAGACAGCCAATCAATGTCTCTCTCTCACATCAATATTTCTCTCTCTCTCTCCTTCCCTCCCTCATCTTCCTCCCTCTCTCCCTACCGCTCTGTCTGGAGATAAATGCAAAAATGTCCTCGGGTGAGGATAAAAAAAAAAAATAGTAGATTATAAGAAGCTGAGGACAGAATCAGTGAATTAGAAGACAAGATAGAAAAAAAAAACAAAAAACACCCAAATAGAGCAGCAACTAGAAAAAAAATTAAAAAGTAGGAGGATAGTTGAAGGGACCTTTGGGACAATATGAAATGGAACAACATTCGCATCATAGAGGTACCAGAGGGAGAAGACTGAACAAGGAATAGAGAACCTGTTTAAATAAATAATGACAGAAAACTTTCCGAACCTGGTGAAAGAAACACAGAAAGTTCCAATCAAGATGAACCCCAAAAGACCCACACCTAGATACATCATAATTAAAATGGCAAATGTTAAAGATGAAAGAATCTTAAAAGCAGCAAGAGAGAGACAGAAAGTTACCTATAAGGGAGCTCCCATTAGACTGTCAGCTGATTTCCCAATAGAAACACTGCAGGCCAGAAGGGAGTGGCATAAAGTATACAAAATAATGAAAAGCAAGGGACTGAATTCAAGACTACTCTATCCAGAAAGACTGTCATTCGAAACTGAAGGTGAAATAAAGAGCTTCACAGACAAAAAAAAAAAGGCTAAAGGAGTTTATTACCACCAAACCAGCATTGCAAGAAATGCTAAAGGGGCTTTTTTAAGAAGAAGAAGATATAGACATAAACATAGACATAGACATAGACATAGACATAGACATAGACATAGACATAGACATAGACATAGACATAGACATAGACAGGTATAGATATATAGATATAGATATAGATATAGATATAGATATAGATATAGATATAGATATAGATATAGATATAGATACAGAGATAGATATAGATACAGAGATAGAGATAGAGATAGATACAGAGATAGAGATAGATACAGGTATATATATATATATATATAGAGAGAGAGAGAGAGAGAGAGAGAAAGAGAGAGAGAGAGAAAGAAAGAAAGAAAGAAAGAAAGAGAGAGAGAGAGAGAGAGAAACACAGGCATAAAGAATAAAAATGGTGCCTTAGCTAGTTTGGCTCAGCAGTCAGAGCATCAGCCCGTGCACCAAGGAGTTGTGGGTTTGATTCTGGTCAAGGGCATATACCTTGGTTGTGGTTCAGTCCCTGGCCCTGGTCCGGGTCATGGGAGAGGAAGATGGTCGCTATGTCTATCTCACATTGTTTCTCTCTCTTGTGTCTATCTCTCCCTCCCATTCTGTCTGAAAATAAATAGGAAAAAAATATATATCCTCAAGTGAGGATTTAAACAAACAAACAAAAAAAGAATAAAAATGGCAACAAATAACTACCTATCAATAATAACCTTAAATGTAAATGGTTTAAATGATCCAATCAAAAGACATAGGGTAGCTGAATGGATAAGAAAATATGAGATAGATAGATAGATAATTTCTGCAAGAGACCCACTCAAGCCCTGGCTGGTTTGGCTAAGTGACTGGAGTGTCGGCCTATGGACTAGAGAGTCCCAGGTTCAGTTCCCAGTAGGGGCACATACCAAAAAAGAAAAAAAAGAGAGAGAGAGAGACCCACCTCAAAATACATAGACTCACTCAGGATGAAAGTGAAGAGATGGAAAAAAAAATGTTCCATGCAAATAGAAATGAAAAGAAAGCTGGGGTAGCAATACTAATATCTGAAAGAATAGACTTAAAAATGAAAGCCATAACAAGAGACAATGAAGGCCACTTCATAATACTCAAAGGATCAATACAAGAGGATATAACCCTGGTCAATATATATCACCCAATACAGGAGCATCCAGATATATTAAAGAAAACTGCTGGAGGACATTAAGGGAGAGATCAACAGCAATACAATTATAGTAGGGAAGTTTAACACCCCATTGAAATTACTGGATAGATCTTCTAAACAAAAAAATCAACAAAGAAACAGTGACCCTAAATAACATACTAGATCGGATGGATTTCATTGACATTTATCAAACATTTACCCTAAAGCTGCAGAATATACATTCTTCTCAAGTACACATGGAACATACTCAAAGACAGACAACATGTTAGGACACAAACTAAGTCTCTACAAGTTCAAGAAGACTGAAATAATATCAAACATCTCAGATGACAATGGCATGAAACTAGAAATCAACTACAATAAAAGAACTAAGAAACATTCAAACACCTGGAGACTAAATAGCATGTTATTAAACTAATCAATGGGTTACCAATTAGATCAAGGAAGAAATCAAAACTTTCTGGAAACAAATAAAAATGAACACACAGCAACCCTAAATCTATGTGACACACTGAAAGCAGTCCTAAGAGGTAAGGTCCTAGCTGAAGAAACAAGAAAAATTTCTAATAAAGTATCTAATCCTACAATTTAAAGAATTAGAAAAGAACAACAAGAAAAGCCCAGAGTAAGTAGAAGGAAGGAAAGAAAAAAGATCAGAATGGAAATAAATGACATGGAGACTAAAAACACAATACAAAAGATCAATGAAACCAAGAGCTGGTCCTTAAGTAAGATAAACAAGATTGATGAACCTTTAGCCAGAGTCACCAAGAAACAAAGAGAGAGGACCCAAATAAATAAAATCAGAAACAAAATAGGTGAAGTAACAACTAACACCACAGAAATACAAAGGACTGTAAGAAAAGACTATGAACAACTATATGCCAACAAAATGGACAACCTAGACAAAATGGACAAATTCCTAGAAAAATACAATCTTCCAAAACTCAATTAGGAAGAATCAGAAAACCTGAATAGGCTGATTAACTACTAATGAAATTAAAGCAGTAATAAAAATAAAAACAAATTCCCAGCTAACAAAATCCTGGTCCAGACGGCTTCACAGGGGGTTTTTACTAAACATTCAAAGAACTAACACCTATACTCCTCAGACTCTTCCCACAAATCCAAAAGGAAGGAACACTTTCAAGCTCTTTCTACAAGGCCAGCATTATCCTAATTCGAAAACCAGATAAAGACACTATAAAGAAAGAGAATCATGAGACAATAACGTAGATGCTAAAATTCTCAACAAAATTATTAACAAATCAAATCAAGAGAATATTAATAAGATCATACACCATGACCAAGTGGGATTTATTTCAGGGAAGCAAGGCTGGTACAATAGTCACGAATCAATAAATGTGATACATCTCATAAATAAATTGAAAGATAAATTTTACATGATTATAACAATAGATACAGAAAAAGCATTTGACAAAATACAGCACCCATTTTTTGATAAAATTCACAGCAAAGTGGGAATAGAGAGATCATACCTCAACATAATACATGCCATATATGACAAACATTTACCAAACCTCATACTCAATGGGCAAAAACTAAAAGCATTTCCCCTAAGAACAGGAACAAGACAGGGATGTTCACTTTCACCACTCTTATTCAACATAATACTGGAAATCTAAGCCACAGCAATCACACTAGAAGAAATAAAAGGCATCCAAATAGGAAATGAGGAAGTAAAACTGTCATTTTTCGCAGATGGTATGATATTGTACATAGAAAACCCTAAAGACTCCACCAAAACCTTACTAGATTTAATAAATGAATCTGGCAAAGTAGCAAGATACAAAATTAACACCCACCAATTGATGGAACTTTTATACACCAATAATGAACTATCAGAAAGAGAAACTAAAGGAACAATCCCATTTACCATTGCAAAAACAAAATTAAGATACCTAGGAATAAACTTAACCAAGGAGGTAAAAAACCTTTACTCGGAAAACTACAGGATATTGAAAAAAGAGAGAGAATAAGATATAAACAAGTAAAGAATATACCGTGTTCATGGATTGGAAGAACTAACATCATTAAAATGACCATACTGCCCAAACCAATCTATAGATTCAATACAATCACTGTTCAAACACCAACAGTATATTTTATAGACCTAGAACAAATACTCCAAAAATTTATAGGGAACCCAATAGCCACAGCAATCTTGAGAAAAAACAAAGTTGGAGAGATCACAATACTGGATATTAAATTATACTACAAACGTATTGTAATGAAAACATCCTAGTATTGGCACAAGAACAGGCATATAGATCAATGGAACAGAACAGAGAACCCAGAAATTGACCCAAGCCATTATGTTCAATTAATATTAGACAAAGGAGGCAAAGCATACAATGAAGTAAAGAGCATACATTCAATAAATGGTGCTGGGAAAATTGGACAGATACATGCAAAAAAAAATTAAACTAGACCATCAACTTTACCATATACAATAATAAACTCAAAATGGATAAAGGAGTTAAATGTAAGTCATGAAACCATAAAATCTTAGAAGAAAATGTAGGCAGCAAAATTTCAGACATCTCATGTAGCAGAATTTTTACTGATATGTTGCCTGGGGCAAGAGAAACAAAGGAAAAAATAATAAAGGGGACTACATCAAAATAAAAAGCTGCTGCACAGCAAAAGAAATCAGCATCAAAATGAAAAGGGAACCCACTCTTTGGGAAGAACACATTTGCCAATGATACATGGGATAAGGGACCAAGTTCCAAAATATATAGAGTACTCATACAACTAAACAAAAAAAGACAAACAATCCAATTAAAAAATGGGCAGAGGACCTGAAGAGACACTTCTCTAAACAGGACATACAGATGGCCAAGAGACATATGAAAAAAATGGTCAACGTCACCAATCATCAGAGAGATGCAAATTAAAACAACTATGAGATATCACATCACACCTATCAGAATGGCCACCATCAACAAGCCATCAAACAAGTGTTGGAGAGAATGCAGAATGGTGCAGCCACTGTTGACAGCAATATGGTGTTTCCTCAAAAAATTAAAAATTGAGCTGCCATTTGACCCAGTAATTTCACTTCTGGAAATATATCCTAAGAAGCCTGAAACACCAATCAGAAAGAATATATGCACCCTTATGTTCATAGCAGCGCTATTTACAATAGCTAAGATCTGGAAACAGCCAAAGTGTCCATCAGTAGATGAGTGGATAAAAAAAATCTGTGGTACATATACACAATGGAATACTATGCAGCTGTAAGAAAGACCTCTTACTCTTTGAGACAACATGGAATAACCTGGAGAGTATTATGCTAAGTGAAATAAACCAATCAGAGAAAGACAAATATCACATGATTTCAGTTATTTGTGGAATATAATGAACAAAATAAGCTGATGAACAAACTAGATCCGGAGACATGAAAGTAGGGAATAGACTGAAAAACCTCCGAGGGAAGGGCGTTAAGGGGGATAGGAAGAGATAAACCAAAGGACTTATATGCATATATGTATAACCAATAGTCAAAGACAACAGTACAGTGAAGGTGGGGGGTGGGAGAGCGGGAGCAGGTAGGAGAGTGTCAACGGGGGGAAATGGGGAAATCTGTAATAAAAAAAAAACTATTAATAAATTAAGTGTTAAAAAACAGAATTTGAGCCCTGGCCAGTTTGGCTCAGTGGTTAGAGCGTTGGCCTGCGGTCCGGAGAGACCCGGGTTCGGTTCCCGCTAAGAGCACGTACTTTGGTTGCAGTTTGTCCCCGGCCCTGGTTGGTCATGCGGGTGGCAGCCACTCGATGTGTCCCTTCACATCGATGTTTCTCTCTCTCTCTCCCTCCCACTCTATCTGTACAAAAAATGGAAAAATATCCTCTGGTGAGGATAAAAAAATAAAAATAAAAAAAAAACAGAATTTGCCCTGGCCAGTTTGGCTCAGCAGTTAGAGTGTCGGCCTGCGGACCAGAGAGACTGGTGTTAGGTTCCCGCTAAGGGCACATATGTCGGTTGCAGTTTGCCCCCGGCTCTAGTTGGGTCATGCGGGTGGCAACCACTCGATGTGTCCCTTTCATATCAATGTTTCTCTCTCTCTCTCTCCCTCCCACTCTATCTGAACAAAAAAATGGAAAAATGTCCTCGGGCGAGGATAAATGATAACAGAATTTATGCTTTTTTCCCTAAAATATTATTAAAATTCAAACACATAGAATACCTAACACTCCTACACAAATATCCAATTCTATCAAATCCAAACATTATGCCACAAAAGCGTCATGTTAAGAATGGAAATATAGACACAAAGGAAGTGTTCTATATGCTTACCTAACACTAGATTGCTTCTACCCGATAAGGGTTAAATCTTGTGGTATTTGCAACAGAGTTGTTTGAAATAAACCTAAAGAGAAATTTGTCCTTTTTAAATCCAACATTATATGTACCCTAGGCTCCCAGTTTTTTTGTTTGTTTGTTTTTTTAATCCTCACCTGAGGACATTTTCTTTGCACTTATCTTGATAGAGCGGGAGGGAGAAAAGGGGGAAGAGAGAGAGAAATATCTATGTGAGAGAGACACATTGAGTGGTTGCCACCCACACAACCCCAACCGGGGCCAGGGACAAACTGCAACTGAGGTACGTGCCCTTCGCGGGAACCAAACCTGGGACTCTCTGGTCCGTAGGCCGACATTCTAACTGCTGAACCAGACCAGCCAGGGCAGGCTCTCAGTTTTTAAGTAACTGGGTCCCTTCCCTTGTACTTTGTGATTGTCCAACTTCTACACTGAGGTCTTCAGTTCCTCCAGTGCTCAGTCACTTTTTCTTACTCTTTGAACCTCATTTTCCTTACAGTAAAATCGATGTTCTGTTCTTACTTTCCCTACAATTCTGACAACTACCCAATAATGTTCATAAAGTACCACAGAAAAAGTCTTCAAGGGGAAGTAGCTATTATAATTTTATTCACTGTGTGAGCCAAACCCTTGGCCTCTCCTTTTGCCCTCATCCATTAGCCTCTGCGTTTTCTTCTTTTCTCCAATTCCCTACATGAACTTCAAATTACTCGTGGTTACCACCAATACATGTGATTTCTGGGCTTTGTGCACTTCCTTGTGCACTTTCCCCATACCTTACTTGGTGAACTATTAATCCTTTAAAATCCTGCTCGGACATCACAATGCCCCACCCAAGGTTACTCTTCCCCTCCTATGTTATTTCTGCACCACGTCCATGTCACAAGTGCCACTGATTGTCACCAAAGCACACCGTATCTGTACCACTGCTGTCAGTGTAAACGTCTTGAGGACGAGTTCTATGTGTTGTTCTTTGCATCCCAGTGTCTTGGAGGGTTTGAATTAAATCCACTGTTTTTCTTCTGGCAAGAAAATGAAAGTACTTCTAGTTTAGTTTAAAAATCTACTTACTGCCCAGCCCACATAGCTCAGTGGTTGAGTGTTGACCCATGCACCAAGGGGTTGCCAGTTCGATTCCCAGTCTGGGCACATGCCCAGGTTGTGGGCAAAATCCCCAGTGGGGAGCATGCAGGAGGTGACCAATCGATGTTCTCTCTCATTGATGTTTCTATCTCTGTCTCTCCCTTTCCTTCTTCTCTAAAAATCATTAAAGAAAAAAAAAATCTATCTACCCTCAGGTATGGTAAATGGCTAGTGTGAAAAGTTGTTTCCATTCTGGCCTTAGTACACCTCTCCCTCTAGAGGTAGGGACCCCAACTCAAATGTTTGTAGAAGTTGATGAAATAGACCAAGTGTAGACAGTTACAAAATGAAGTGAAAGGAGAAAGAAGATGCTTAGCCCCAGCCTACTGTTCTTGTACTGAAACAAAAATCTATAATGTAATTGTTCAGGAAAGTCTGAAAACGCAGACTATGAAATCTTCTTCCCCAATCTAAATATGTTGACAACTAATCAAAGAAAGGGGGGAAACTGCTTAGCCTAAAGAAATCTCTCACAGGCCAAACCTTGCAGTTAATTCTTTCTCTTATTGCCCCACCCATGGACAGATAGTGAAAATTTCCTAGAGCTAAGGCCCAACCCTGTTCAAAATACACCAACTGAAGTCCTACTGGTGTGACTCAGTTTGTTGGAGTGCCATCCTGTACACCATCCCCAGTTGGAGTGCATGCTGGAGGCAACTGATTGATGTTTCTCTCACATCAATATTTCTCTTTCCCTTCCTCTCTCTAAAAATCAGTTAAAAATATTTTTTTTAAATACCAACTGAAAAATGATTATAGAAAACCCCAAAGTATATAAGAACAAGAGGTCATCTAAATAATCTGAAATTTTGTCCAACAGAACTACCAAACCCAGTAGAACAAGGACATGGGTCAGCAGCCTTGGGAGGTCATGGCAACTATCTAGTCGGTTCCATCCATTTACTGAACACCTATTATGTGCCTGGATGCCAAGATGAATGAGACAACATTAACTCACGCTCCATTAAGAATCACATTCTTCCTCCACTTAACATCTGTGCCTCCCCACCCTCCTCCATGTCCCATACACTTTTACTCACCTTACTAGTTCCAGAAATGCACCACACATAAGCACCCTCCCATCTAGTCTTACAATCTAGAGTAAAAATAGCCATATTTTCCCCAAAAAATTATAAATAAAAAGGAAGATTATTTTATTCATAAAAAAAGTCAGGTCCTTCTTTGCTTGTGGCTTTGTACAGGAAATGCAAAAGGCCTCTTTAATCTCATTCACAGTTGTTCTCAAGTTTCCTACATTAATTTAGTGTCTCATCTCTGAAGGATTACTCTGAGATTCTTAGATTCTCATTCTCACACTTTTTCAATCAATTTTCCACAATGCCACCAGCACAGCCTCCCCAGAATGAAATTCTGATCACATACTTCAGACTCGAACCCTTCTTCGTCTCGCATTCCCAATTAATAACGGTGGCCAGGCTTTTGATTTGCCTATGTTTAATGCTGACACCTTACTTCACCAAAAAGTTACAAAACATGGAGGACATGTAAAATACAGATTTTCAGAACTTCCTCTCCTTCATCAAATAAAGAGAGGAATCCAGGGAAAATTTTGCCCTCATTGCCCCAGAAATGAAAAAGGGAAAAGAGAGGAAGGGGCTAGCAGAGGACCGAGGAGGGGGAGTGCCGACTCAGCCTGCCAGGGGTCATCGCAATGCAATGAACTACAAGCAGACACATCTTGGAATGAGAGGAAGCATTGCAAGGGAGCAAATGCTCTTGATCTCAGGATACAGTCCAATTTATTCTCTTAGCAGTTCCCTAGGTTACACAATGTTTTAGGTAATTAGGTCCTTGAAATAGCGTCTCTGCTGACCTTTCAGCCAAGCCCAGCATTCTTCCTGTTACAGCTGCCCCTCGCTATTTTCAGCCAAGATTCTTAACAAATTCACACTTGTAACTCATTTTCAAGGTTCTTATCACAGCCACTTCCCTGGGCGGTGTTCCAAGTCACTGACACTCTCTCTTGGGCAGTGTTCCAACCCACCATGCATACTTTGTCTTTTTTCATGTATACTTTTGTCCTTGGCTGGCCAGGCTACAAGAATGCATACCCCTCAAGGTTACATTTTGCTCATCCACCAAACCCCCAATCCTACAAGAAGGACAAAGTTCACCTGGAAGTTGGGTTTCCTGAGTGGGTGGGCATCTCCCTGGGTCTGATTGCTCTTTTTCCAGGAGAGGCATTTTCCTCCCTCAACTTGTCCTGCTGCCAGAGTTCCTCCTGCCTGACCTGTTGTGACCTTGGCGTTGGTGGTGACTTCTGTTGCTGCTGGCTGGCCTCTAGCAGGACCTGAAAGCACCTTGCTCTTCTCATCTTTCCTGTCCTTCCCATCCTTCCGCAGGTGTATGAAGCCCAAGGCCCATCACTGGTGAATAGCCCTCCCAGGCTGGCAGAGGTGGACCCAAAAGAACAGCTGCGCAGGGTGAGAGGGCCCAGCGAGCACTGCACAGACAGGAATACACACAGGCTCATTTACACACCCACCTCTTTGGTATTGACCTTGCACAGCCACAGGCTCAGGCAGGGGTTCATTTGGGAGAGAATGGCCTTAAGCTGTGCCCTATTGTAAGGGTCAGTGCAGTAGGCCCAAGCGTTCGTGGGTACCACCAGCTCTGTCCTGGCCAGGAGAGTGGGGGCACCAGTATTTTGCCTCCAGTAGGGCTGTTAGTGGTCATAGACTCACAGCTGGCCCAAAGGCAGGATGTTCCCATAGTGTGTTTCCTGGTACAGGCCTTGAGGAACACAGGCACATCACTCCCCGCTGGCCAAGCTTATTGCAATATCCTGGTAATTTGTTTGTGTCCTGGCTCTGCCTTCTAAGTTCATCCACCCCTTATTTCCCTTGGTCAAGCTGGTTCAGGTTCATCCCTATCTTTATCAGATTCTGGTGGGAGCTACTGCCTATTACCCTAATTGAAGAGGGTGGTGGGAAGAGAGCTACCTACCTCAAGGCCTAATTTCCACCTGATTCGAATTGGTCTTTCCTATCTGTTCAATTTCACTGCTCCCAAATCTTTTTTTCAAAGCTGTTTTTCATTATTGACTTATTCACACACATGCTATAGTTAGCCATTCATTTATTCCCATAGTAACATACCGTTTTAGAGATCCTGTTTTAAATCATATAGTAAAACAAATATAAGGAGTAAATTATTTGAGCAGCCTTATATTAGAAAAGTGTAAGGAAGAAGTACATTATTATGGCAGGGCTAATGAAAATAAAGACCAGAGGAGCAGCGGGGAGTAAAAGTTATGGAAGGACAAAGGGTGTATACAGGGAGAGAAAATACATTTCAGAGGGTTGTACTGATACGAATAACCTGATTATTAAAGGAACAAAGGAAAGATTAGATGATATAGATATGCCATTTATATAACTTTGCCAGAAAGCTGCATTTTTATTACCCGCAGGTCAATGTGGGGACTGAACAAAGGCAGTTTAGATGAATGTCCAGTAAGAGTTGGGTGACAAGAGAAGATGCTTACCTGCCAATCACCCTTGGAAACAGGTAATTGGACAAAATAGGCATGGCCACTGCAAGGGCGTGAAATCTGAGATACATAAGCTCCTGAACAAAGGAATTCCCTCTCTTGGTTCTTGGCTCTCTTGTTCTCCTGACACTCCTGTTGCAGGGGCATACTCCCTTGGATTCCACTCCCACACTCATGGCCATGTGGGACCCACACAATGGACTGATGGACTGGATCTAGTATGGTGCTCCGCCTCTATGGAATGGAAACGCTGGACACTGGCTCTGCTTCTAGCTCAGCTGAAACCCCAGCTGCATATCTTCCATGACTGGACTAAGGGAAACCAAGGGATATAACTCTACACAAATAAGTCACTCATTCTCCCGAGCGAGTCTTAGAAAACTCTTTTTCTCAAGATATTACAGGAACTCCACTCCCACTAGTGACAGAGAAATTCCACGAGTGCAGTTATCCAGTAACAGTATGACATGCCAAAGGTCCACTCCCAGTGAGGACCCCTCCCCCCAACAAATTGTTCTGATTTAGAGGGTAAATTCAGATTTAACAGCAGGATAGTTAAGTAGCTTGAGGTCAAACCCAGCTGAATTGAAACCTAGGCCTTGTTACCAGGCAAGTTATTTAACCAATTCAGTTAAATATTTGACAGTACTAAGCATATTGTTATAAGATTAAATAAGCTATTGCTTGTGAGGCACAAAGCACTCCCGCGTTCAGTAAGCAGCTATTGTTTGTTAAGGATCCCAGGCCTGTGTTCCTTTGCTCTTCAGACCTAGGTGATCACAAGCTTTGATAACTCTCTGTATTAGTCAGGCTTCCTGCTCCGGCTCAGGGTTATGATCAAACTGAAATGACACCTGAGGAACCAAGTAGAGCCCACACTTTCTCTAATTCAAGGTCGCTCCTGCTGTTTACTGCCGGAGCCTTTCAGAAGCAGCAGAACCCACGGGCAGCTCCCACTTCCAGAACGCAGTGGGAGGCTTTCCAGGCCATAAACAAACCCGAATTAAGGTGGGGCATGTCAGACCCTGTGCCTGATGAGGACAGAGTCCTGCCTTCCAGGGCAGTTTGGAGGGGACGGCAGGCACACACAGGGTGGGTCGGTACCCTAAGAATATAAAGGGCACAGGGCAGCCTGCAGAGGGCAGCAGCTGCCACCGCAGGAAGGGTTACCATATGTTCCCCATTTCTCGGGCAGGGAGACAGGCTCAAAGGTCTTGAACGTGATCCCTAAGAGCACCACAGGCCTAGAGCTGAAGTCCTCTGGCTGCAGTGCCCGCCGGTCCCCTCCACAGAGAGCAGCGGCCGGAAACGGGTCTTCCTCCACCAAGGACCACCCTGGGCGTCCAAGTTTGGCGACTTCGGGGCGGAACAGAGGCCTGTCGGAGACCACGGGCCGCGCGAGGCCCCCGAACATGAGACGCGCGAAGGGGCGGGAGTCGCGGGGTGGACACGGGGCGGCCCTCCGAAGGCTCCCTCAGAAGCCGCCGCCCGTCCAGCTCCCGAGCGCCTGCTGAGCAGCCCCACCAGGCCCCGTGCTCGCAAGCCCAGCGCGGCGGCGCGGCCAGCCTGACTTCCGGGCGGCGCGCGCGCTGCGTGCGGCGTCATGACGTCACCGCGAGACTTGTGGGAGCGCGGCTTTGGCGCGAGCGTCTGAAAGTGCCGCAGGGACCTGCTGCCCCGGGTGCGTCGGGGAGGAGGGTTGCCGCCGGGAGAGCCTGTGGGTCCGAAGAGCGGCGTCTTGGAGGCGGTTAGTGCTGCGGAGGACGCGGGCCCGGCCGCCGGTGGTCGCTGCCAGCCCCGCGCGGATGGGACGACGGACCGGCCCTCCCGGCCGGAGGCTCGGCTCCTCTCCTGGGACTCGGGCCGCGCCACCCGCTCGGGGGTGGGCTCCAAGCTGCCGCGGGGTCCCAGTCCGAAACCTCCTTGCACACGGTTGAGTTACTTTTCTGGAATGTGGTGTGGTGGACGAGGTTTCCCGCCTCCGCCACTGTGTCCGCCCCACTTTACCCCAGCTGGTGCCTGTGGGATGGGGGCGTCCTGATTCGAACCGGCGTTCACCTCTACTGGGAGCCCTCGCCACTCGTGACTAGTTAACGTAACTAAAATGCATGTCAGAAATGCTGCTCCTGAGTCGCACTTGCCACATGTCCAATGCTTGATGTGGCCGGTGGCCACTGTGCTGGCAGCACAGATACACAAGGCTCCCACCATCGCAGCGAGTTCCTCTGCAGTCCCAGAAGGTGGGGCCGAGATCAGTCATCAGTCGCTTTAGGCAGCTGTACCCTCCTCTGTACCTCAGTCACTTAAGGACCCACCCGGTGAAGTGTGTTCTGTTCTCTTTTGCAGACTCCTTTTCCAAGCGTTGGAGTAATATTATAGAGGAAAATGCCTATTGGATGCAGAGACAGGCCAACTTTTTTTGAAATTTTTGAGACACGATGCAGCCAAGCAGGTATTGACAAATTTTATATAAATTAATCACTTACAGTGAGCAATGTTTCCAGAAAAATATGTAAATATGCATATGGAAAGAATCCAATACTTCACATTTCTGTTTACATTATAAATTGTTCTTTATGGAGTCAAATCCAGTCAAGAGGATGAACTTTTACAGTTACCATTGTTTCATTGGCTGTTGTTTTCCCTCAGTGACAGGCTCACTTCATTCATTTTCGAAAAAATGTCTCCCAAATCATCCAACTCAGAATGACTTCGTTTGTCAGTCATTCTTTCGAGTAAAAATGACTTCCATGAAAAAGTGCTAATTCAGCTCACAAATCATATGAGTTCTTTTATAGACAACTACTATAGTTAAATATGCAGGCATGCTTTATGCATACTTTTCATTTTGTCAGAATATTTTTAAAATGTTTTTAATATTAATATTGGGCTTTAATAAAACTAATTTTTACTGCCTCATTAAGGATATTTTAAATTAAACTGGCTTTTTGTTATTTGGTGGGTTTTTTATTTTATTTTATTTTTTTATCCTCACCCGAGGATATTTTTCCATTTTTTGTACAGATAGAGTGGGAGGGAGAGAGAGGAAGGGAGAGAGAGAGAGAAACATCGACGTGAAGGGACACATCGAGTGGCTGCCACCCGCACAACCAACCAGGGCCGGGGACAAACTGCAACCGAAGTACGTGCCCTTAGCGGGAACCGAACCCGGGTCTCTCAGGACCGCAGGCCGACACTCCAACCGCTGAGCCAAACTGGCCAGGGCATATTTGGTGGGTTTTTATAACAAGTGCATGGTGATGAAGATTACAGTGACTACTAGTACCATTTGTTGCCACTGCCTTGACTCACACAAAGGTGTCATCAGTTTCACTCACCAGTGGTACAGTGTCAACATTGTGAAAAAGACAAATGATGCCTTCGTATTATGAAAATAGGTTTGACCTTATGGACCCCTTGAAATTGTCTTGAGTAACTTTCCCCCATTTGGTCCACAGATCACACTTTTAGAACTGCTACTTTAAGAGTGGATAGATTCAGAGTAGAAGTTTTGTCATTTCTCTTTAACAGAGAATCTTCTTACTCCCTTTTATTTGTGAGTCTACATGTTCTTTATACCTATGGATTTATCCCATCCACTTGCGTAGTTTCTATAAACATTTGAATTGTGTCTGTGGAATGCATTCTTACTATGGTTTTTGTTTCTGAGTCATGAATATAAAATAAAGAAAACTTTAGGAGAGCTAACATAGTTAAGAGCTTTCTTCTTGTAACTTTTGCAAACTTGTACCTTACTACAGATTCACAAGAGAACAGACAAATGATCCTGTTTGATTAATATGCTTTAACAAAAGTCATCCACAGTTCAAATCTCAAGCATCCTTTTCTTTATTATGATCTTTACTGGCTCTCAAATTTTTCTGTGTCTCTGATTAAAACCAAGATGATGTTTTTATTTTTTTACAGATTTAGGACCAATAAGCATTAATTGGTTTGAAGAACTTTCTTCAGAAGCTCCACCATATAATTCTGAAATTGCAGAAGAATCTGAATATAAAACCAGTAGTTATGAACCCAATCTGTTCAAAACACCAAAACGGAAACCTTATCATCAGTTGGCTTCAACTCCAGTAATATTCAAAGAGCAAGGTCTGACTCTGCCACTATGTCAAACTCCTTTTAAAGAATTAGATAAGCCCTGGCCAGTTTGGCTCTGCGGTCCAGAGGGACCCGGGTTCGGTTCCCATTAGGGGCATGTACTTCAGTTGTGGTTTTTCCCTGGCCCTGGTTGGGTTGTGTGGGTGGCAGCCACTCAATGTGTCCCTTTCACTTCGATGTTTCGCTCACTCTCTCTTCCTCTCTCCCTCCCACTCTATCTGAACAAAAAAATGGAAAAATATCCTTGGGTAAGGATAAATAAATAAAGAAATAAAGAATTAGATAAGGACAGATTAGATTTAAATAAGTAATAAGATGTAGAGTAGGGAAAAATATGAAGTAGGAATGCAGACAAACCTGTGTTAAGAATCCCTGGTCTGTCATTAACTATGTCATGTTGGTCAAATTAACCTCTCTGGCTTCACTTTACTCACCTAAAAAATGGAGATGAATGCCCTGACTGGTTTGGCTTAGCAGTTAGAGCATGGGCCTGCGGACCTGAATAATGTTCTATTGCATGGATGTACCAGTTTGTTTATCCATTAACAAATTAGGGACATCTTAATCACTTCCAAATTTTGGCAATTATGAATAAAGCTGCTATGTGCAGGTATTTTACGTGGACCTAAGTTTTTAACTCATTCGGGTATTTACCAAGGAGCAAAATTGGCTGGATCCTATGTTAGAATTATATTTATTTTTGTAAGAAACTACAAACTCTTCCAAAGTGGCTGTACCATTTTGCATTTCTACTGGCAGTGAATGAGAGTTCCCCTTCTTCCACATTCTCACCAGCATTTGGTATTGTCTTTGTTTTTGATGTTCATTCTAATAGGTGTGTAGTGGTATCTCATTGTTTGGTTTATTTTTTAAGTCCTTTTTTTTCTGATTAGGATCTTTTTTTTTTTTAATCCTCACCTGAGGATATTTTTCCATTTTTGTTTAGATAGAGCGGGAGAGAGAGAGAGGAAGAGTGAGAGAGAAACATCATTGTGAGAGGGACACATCGAGTGGTTGCCTCCTGCACAACCCCAGTCAGGGCCAGGGACGAATTGAGGTACATGCCCTTGACCAGAATCGAACCCATGACTCATTGGTCCGCAGGCCGATGCTCTAACCGCTGAGCCAAACCTGCCAGGGCTAATTAGGACCTTTTCAAAGTGAACAGAGTAAAGGTGAACTTTTAAAATACAGGTTTAGATATTTTTGAACATCTTTAAAACTTTCATAAGAGAAGGATGTTGGGTATTTTGTTGAAATGGGGTTTTGTTTTGTTTTAAATATGTTTTTAATTCCCTGGCCAATTTGGCTCAGCAGTTAGAATGTCAGCCCAAGGACTGAAGGGTCGTGGGTTTGATTCCTGGTCAAAAGCACATATCTGGGTTGCAGGTTCCATCCCTGTCCCTGGTCAGGAGGCAACCAATTGATGTGTTTCTCTCACATCGATGTTTCTCTCTCTCCTTCCTTCCCTGCCTTCTACTCTATCTAACTCAATGGAAAAATATCCTCGGGTGAGGATTTAAAGTAAATATGTTTTTATTGATTTCAGAAAAGGGAAGGGAGAGGGAGACAGAGATAGAAACACCGATAATCATTTGCCTCTTGCACGCCCCCTACTGGGTATTAAGCCTACAACCCTAGGCATGTGCCATGACTGGGAATCGAACTGGTGACCTCCTGGTGCACGGGTCAGTGCTCAATCACTGAGCCATACCGGCTGGGCTGAAGTGGGGTTTTTAACTTACACGTTCTTTTGCTTATTAGTGATTATGTCTATTCCCTATTACTTGAAAAATGAGAATATAATGCAGTATGTTGTATATACTACTACACATTTCAGTTTGGTCTTTGCTTGATTTATTAACACTGGTAATGGCTTATTTTCCCCAAAGCTTCTCTAAGTTAGAGATTGTAGGATTAGTTAAAGCAACTCTTTTTAAAAGCAACTTTTAAGAGTAATAGTAAGTGCCTTGAGTGCCCAATTTATGATTAAGAAAATACAAATATTGAAAAACTATAGATTGGACTTGATAGAGTCACAAACAGCTTTGGAAACCCTGTCTGAGAAAGTAGATGTGTGCAACAGGAACCGGAGTGTTACACATTGCTATCTACAAACCACTTTTCTAATCCTTGCCAATTCATTCAGCCAGTATTGGTGGACTGACTGTAACATATCAGGCAATTATTGTGATTGCTAAGGATACAGTGATAAGTAAGACATGATCTCTACCTCAGGGAACTCATAGTCTAACAGGAAATGGGAACAGTGTGTGATGAACTCTGCAGGGAACACATAAGAGTGCACTCACTTAGTCTCACCCTAGGGACCACTGAAGTATTCTGGAGGAGGTAGTTTCAAAATGGGAACCTGAAAGAGGATGTTCCCAGTCAAGAGAAATAGAGTGAAAGAAACAGTTTGTACAAAGGTCTAGATTGAGAGAGACCATTCTTACAGGATAGTATGGCTGAAAAGAGTATAAAAAATGTCATCGTAGAAATTAAGACATCTGCCCTGGCTGGTTTGGCTCAGTGGTTGGAGCGTCGGCCTACGGACGAGAAAGTCCCGGGTTTGGTTCCTGCTAGGGGTATATACAAAAAAAAAAAAAAAGAGAGAGAGAAAGAAATTAAGACATCAGATCATGAAGGCCTTGTTACCAGGGAGTTTTGTTACAGAGTTTGAACTTAATAACAAGTTAAAAGGTTTTCAGTAGAAAAGTAATATGGTCAGATTTAGTACCTTGGTGGGTTTTCAATAAATGTCTTTTCTTTTACCCTTATCTTCCATGATGCCTTAGTACTATCTGTGACTTAATAATGAGACATATCACATTCCACTTTGTCTTCCATTTGGTGCACATTTCAAAAAATTTTCCACTACAGTATTCTGAACTCCTTGAGGTTAAACCTGTATCTTGATTGCATTATCCAAAGTAACTTTTGTGTATTATATGCTTATAATATGGTTGTTGTAATAGGGGCAGACATCCTTTTTGGGAAGAATCAGCAAACTGAGAAACCAGTTCAGACTGAACTGCCCATACGTTCTCCTTCCCAGTATAGATGAGACTTTGTTTTTAAATACTTCCGGAGAAGGAAAATTCACAATACAGAGCATATATATTCTCACTGAATTATTGTACTCTTTCAGGAAAGCATATCACCAATAGTCAGCATAAAAGTTGTTGCATAATGAAGGCTAAAATGGATCAAGCAAATGATGTTATCAGCCCATCTGTAAATTCTTGTCTTAGTGAAAGGTATGATGAAACTATTATATTAAAATAATTAAATGAAACATTTTCCTGTATATGATATTTGTTTTATAGAAATGCATCTAATTTTCACACTAATATTTTGACTGAGAGCCTGGTAGAGGATCTTCTATTTTTAAATAATTTCCTTTTATATTGAGTTCCTTGCTACAATAATTTCTATAGTAGAAATATTTACTTTATTTTTCTTAGAATGTTGAATTCACTGGTTTTTCTGTATAGTCTATGAAGTTTTTAAATAACAAAAATACTAATGATAAAAAATGCCTTTGAAATATCAGTTTAAATTTGCATGCTTTGAATTACTGGAGAGAATATGATGCCATTTTATTCACTTTACATAATTTTTAAATTAAAAATATATATAATTCTTAGCTGAAATATTTGAGTACTTTATACATTACTTTCAATGGACATTTGAAAAATAACTTAGTGGTTATTTAATTCTTCATGAAATAATTTACTTTTTAAAAAGTAGTATAGAAATAATACAAAGTAGTATAATTCTAATAATTGATATGACTGAGAGTTCTTTATTTTTAATAAGATCAGTATATATATTGCAATTTGTTATTTCTTGAATAATCTGAGGGATTTACTTTGTTTTTTTTTAGTCCTGGTGTTCTACGATGTACACATGTGACACCACAGAGAGAAAAGTCAGGTATGATTAAAAACATAGCTTTTTATTTTTTGAATATTCTAAATTTTAATAAATATAAAACTTAGTAATTTTTTCCTTGTTTTACTCCCAGTGGTATGTGGAAGTTTATTTCATACACCAAAGCTCATGAAGGTAAATATTTGCCTAGTTTATTTTTATTGTGTAGTAATTGAGAATTTGACAAAAATGTTATACCTTTGCCCGGAGATTTACAGATATATACCTATGATCTCACATAGGCATTCAATAAATGATAAATGAAAAAAAGTGAATGAGAAAATATTCTTAAAAATATTCATCAGTGTCTTCCTATGAAATAAACTATTTTCTTTATTGCCAGGGTCAGACACGGAAACATATTTCTGAAAGTCTAGGAGCTGAGGTGGACCCTGATATGTCTTGGTCAAGTTCTTTGGCCACACCACCAACCCTTAGTGCTACTATGCTCATAGGTAAAACTATCAGATGTTTCTTTATAAGAAGGTAGATGGTGTTGGCAGATAATCACCTCTAATGCTTTCTGTTAAAAAGAAAATATGAAAAGATAAATAGTAATTAGATTAGATAATCCTGTCTTTGATAAGTGTGTTAGTTCAGAATAGTTTTATCCTATTTAGTGCAGATTGGTATAAATCTGAGGTACATTAGGTTGGGATTCTATAGGAGTCAGATTAATTTATATGCAAACCAGGAATCTTTTTTTTATTCTAGCAAATATGCATTCTATTTTGATTCCTCTTTAGCTGAAAATTTAATTTTGCTCTGTCGTTGCTCTCATGCCATAATACCGGTAAAAGCATGTTGAAAATTAAAAAATGTTTAACATGTAGTATGCCTTTAGACTGTATTATTATCTAAATAAATGTTGAAGTTTACACTTACAAGTTTTCTTTTTTTTTTTTTAATCCTCACCCGAGGGCATTCTTGCATGTATCTTCAGATAGAGCGTGAGGGAGAGAGGGAGGAAGAGAGAGAAACATCGATGTGAGAGAGATACATCGTGTGGCTGCCATCCACACGACCCCCACTGAGGCCAGGGACAAACTACAACCGAGTTACGTGCCCTTAGCAGGAACTGAACCCGGGACTCTGGTCTGCAGGCCGATGTTCTAACTGCTGAGCCAAACTGGCCAGGGCTGACTGACCTCTCTCAATACTATACTCAGATCAATTCATTTTCTTTCAAGTGTGTCATTTAATCCAATAATGTATGTGTGTCTTTTGATATCTGACCAAAAAAATGTAAGTTTTTGCATTAACTTTGGTGTACGATGTACAGTACAGTATAGGTTAATTGAATTTGTTTTACAGTCAGAGATGAAGAAGCACCTGCAGCTGTATGTCCTAATGATACTACTGCTGTAAGTAAATATGATGAATTGATTATCCTGTTGCAGTTGCTTATTATTTTAGGATGTCTTGAAAAATTACTTATCTTGCATTTTTTATTTCTTAATTTGGTTTACCTAAGCCTTTGAGAAAGTCTCTAAACCTGTTTCTATAGGTGATTTTCTTTAAATTCCTATGAGAAACTCTACTGTCTCTCTGTTTAAGAAGAAGTTGAATATTTATGAATAGTGAGAGTTTCTATATTAGTAATTTTAAAATATAACTTTTGTAGATTTTGAAAAGCTATTTTTCTGACCATGATGAAAGTCTGAAGAAAAATGATAGGTTTATCCTTTCCGGGCCAGACAGTGAAATAAACAATCAAAGAGAAACTGAAAGTCATGGTAAGTTTTTATGTTTACTTGAATAACAGTTTTTAACTGACATCATTGAAGTATTGCTCCTCTCCTTTCTTGGTGACTGAAGGTATTAAGGGTAGAAACTTGATTTAGATGAAAATGTTAAAGCACCATGTTAAAACAAGACTATTCAAGATACTGCTGTGACAAAAACAAAACAAAACCCATTACTCAAAGCCCACAAAGATGAAGAGTAATACTTAAAATTAACAAAATGTGAAGGTCTTATTTTCTCATTAGAGAGTAAATATGGTTGCACATATATCAAAAATTACCTAATCATGCCATTGGAATATTGCATGTTTCTTAGTATGTGTGTATGTCTTTATAAATGTGTAGGATTGGATATCTGTGAGTGTGTGTGTGTATGTATGTGTATAAAATCACATTTTACTCTCAGTTGTTGTAGGGTCACAAATTTGGACCATCTGACTTGATAAATATTAGAGTATTAAACTGTATTTATAGTAAGACTGGATGAATTTTAATTGTGTAAACCTGGTAAAGAAAGGTTATTTATGATCGGAGTAGGAATAAAAGGTTTTGAGTACATTGAAATTAGTCTTTATCAGAAGAACAGGAGGAGGTTGTGTGCCGTTCCCCTCCACCAAAATAGTGAAGACTCATGATAACCCTTTAAAGTTTCAATTATGTGTTATTTAGTACATACTGTTTTCTATGAAAAAGGTTGTTAGAATCATAAACTCTATGATTGTATTATAAAATGTTATTGATATGCTTCTCTCTTAAATTTTAACAGGATTGGGGAATTCATTTGGTAAAGTAAGTAGCTGCAAAGACCATTTTGAAAAGTCAGTGACAAATGTCACAGAAGATGAAGTATTCGAGAAGGTGGGAGATATTTCTGAAGAAGATAGTTTTTCATTGTGTGTTTCTAAATATAAAAAAAGAAATCCACAAAAAATAAAAGCTGGCAAGACTAGGAAAAATATTTTCAACGAAACAAAAACCAATGAATGTGAAGAAGCTAAAAAACAAATCAAAGAAAATAAACATTTGTTTGTATCCGAAATGGAACCAAATGACAGTGATCCATTAGATACAAAAATAATGAGTCAGAAGCCCTTTGGGAATGGAAGTGACAGAATATCTGAAGAAGCTGTACAGTCTCCAGCCTTCGAATGGTCTCAGCTAACCCTCTCAGGTCTAAATGGAACCCAGGTGGGGAAAACACCCCTACTGCATATTTCTTCTTGTGACCAAAATAATTCTGAAAAAGACCTCATAGACACAGAGAAAGAATGTACCAACTTTATTACTTTAGAAAATTATTTGCCACATATTTCAAGTGTACCAAAGACAGAGACGATATTAAAGGAGGAAACGGTGGCAGATAAGACAGATGAAGGGCAGTGTCTTGAATTGCGTGAAGATTCTATTCCTGTGGTAAAGCACACGGTATCTGAAACTTCCCTAATAGCTTCTCCTCTTCAGGGTATCAAAAAGTCTCAATTCAGGGTAAGAGAATTGCCTGAAGAGACACCCAGTGCAGTTTTCTCAAATAATATGACTGATCCATACTTTAAAGAAGAACCTGAAGTCTCTGAAAGTAGATTGGATATAAGTACTATTTTCTCCCAGAAAGAGAGTTCTTTATGTACAAGTTCAGTTGATAATGGAAGCCATCCAGCCACTATCAAACATACTTCCATAGCTTTGAAGAATACAGGTTTAATATCTACTTTGAAAAAGAAAACTAAAAAGTTTATTTATGCTCTAAGTGATGAAACATCTTATCAAGGACTAAAAATACAGAAAGATCAAGAATCAGGACTCACTAACTATTCTGCCCAATTTGAAGCGAACACTTTTGAAGGACTATCTACAGTTACAAGTGTTGATTCAGGTACCTTTTTTTGTGTGTGAATAGTATATACAGTTATATGGATGGTGACAAGTTCTCTAATTTGAATATGTGAACCTCTTTAATCTTTTAGAAAAGCAGACTGACTGCTTTCCTTCTATAGTTTTTTGTTTTTAAAAAATCTCTGTATCTTGTACAGTTGATTGAACAACACAGACATTAGAGGTTCCAATCTCTGTGCAGTTGTAATTTAGAGTATAACTTTTGACTCAGTCATCCTTTGGTATCTGCAGGGGGCTGGTTCCAGGATACCAAAATTTTCAGATGATCAAGTCCCTTATATAAGATGGTGTTGAACAATTGCATACAGTCAGCCCTCTGCATCCCTAAATTCCTAAACACAGATAGAAAATACTATTTTCCATTTGTGGTTTGTTGTATCACTGAATGCAAAACCCAGGGATACACACAGTTCACTAACTGTACACATGACCAACTGTATGTTTATTGAAAAACATCCACATATAAATGGACCTGCTCAGTTCAAACCCAGTTTCAAGGGTCAGCTGTAGTCAGTATCACACAATGTCAACATATGTTGTTATTTTTTTATTGACATTTTTATCATTGTTATAATTTCTATCTTAAACATTGTTTAGGCCTTTTATTACCAATGTTCAAAACCATTTCATCAAACTTCTTGGTCACTTTGCATCATATATGTATAATTATCACTCTTTTTTTTTTTTTTTATCCTCACCCGAGGACATTTTTCCATTTTTTGCACAGACAGAGTGGGAGGGAGAGAGAGGGAAACATTGATGTGAAAGGGACACATCGAGTGGCCGCCACCCGCACGACCAACCAGGGCCGGGGACAAACTGCAACCAAGGTACATGCCCTTAGCGGGAACTGAACCTGGGTCTCTCCGGACCACAGGCGGACGCTCTAACCGCTGAGGCAAACCGGCCAGGGCTAAAATTATCACTCTTAAGACAGCATGTGATTTACAAACATCAAGAGATTCACTGTGTAATTCCTGCTTTAATTTCCAGTGTTTATTATATGCAGATTGAACAGTTCTGTAAATATGTTGTGCTATTTGCTATGTATTTTCACTAAAGCAAGTAAATAGGAAAAAAGCTAATTGCTAGCTAAGTTTAATAAGTAGTGATTTTTGTTGTTACATAATTTTCTTAAATATTTAGAAATTGCTGAGAGTTATTGCCATATCTCTGGGCATCCAGTGTGTGTACAGCGAAACTCATTTTTTATTTCAGCAACAGTTCATTAAATCAGTAGCTAAACTCTGGGGGGGTGTCTTTTATTGTTGTTGTTGTGTTATTTTTTTTTTTTAATTCCTCACCTGAGGATATTTTTCTATTTATCATTAGATAGAGTGGGAGGAAGGGGGAGATAGAGAGACAGAGAGAAACATCAATGTAATAGAGCCATATCGACTGGTTGCCTTCCGCACAACCCTGACCAAGGCCGGGGATGAACCGCAACCCAGGTTCATGCCCTTGACCGAAATAGAACTTGAGACTCATTGGTCTGCAGGCCAGTGCTCTAACCGCTGAGCCAAACTGACCAGGGCAATAGCTAAACTCTGTTTCAAAAGTTATTTTAGTTCCATCTGAGAAGATTTTAGTGGGTTGGAATATCTCAACGAATAAAAGGTTTGGTAGAACTGGAGTACAGAGGGAACTGTTTGAGGTTTGGGTTTTCAGGAAAAAAAGCATTTAATGCTGTATGCATAAGAGTTAAAACCAACAAAACAGCTAATCTGTAGTAGAGGTCACTGATGAAAGAAAATGAGATTAATAATTTTGACTTAATAGGAAATTCAGAGAGCCTTTAAAATTAACTGAACGGAGCAATTGAGCTCATTTTCCTTTAAAATTGAGACTATGTCATCTTTCACGCCTTCATATGTAGAACTTGGATTTAAAAGTTGACTTTTTTTGTATGTTTTCAATGTGAAAGACTGAATTAATTAACTGAAGGAAATGGTTACTTTTCTAATTCCTTTGCTTTGCTTTTCCATCTTCTGTTACACCAATATTGACAACGAATTTTTTCACAATTTTATTTTTTAATAAAATTACTTTGAATTTTACTTATGATAGCTACCTAATTTTGATTAAATTGATATATATTACAAAAAAGTAGTAGGTCCTATTTATCTTTAGTTGGAAAATGTAATAACTTCAAAATAAAGAATATGTATAATTCTTTTTGTTTTAAACTTGACATTCATTTCTTGCTTTTTATGTAATTCTTATTTTAGATACTACCTTTTTAGCTTTGTAGAAAATATTTAATGAATGTGATTGATGATACTTTAATTTTATTTTCTTACTTTGTCTCTTTATGCGTAGGTTTTTTGCATTCTTCTGTGAAAAAAAACTGTTTACAGAATGATTCTGAAGAACCAACTTTGTCTTTTGGGACAATTCTGAGAAAATGTTCTAATAATGAAAGCAGTTCTTCTAATAATAAAATAGTATCTCAGGATCTTGATTATAAAGAAGCAAAAATTAATAAAGAAAAACTGCAGTCCTTTATAACCACAGAAACTGATTATCTGTCATGTTTGCAGGAAAAGTATGATGAAGAAGATCTGGAACACCAAAGAGCTTTAGACGTAAAAGGAAGGGTATTGCCTGCAGTATATCACCCTTCAGTGTCACATTTAGAAATGGAATGTAGTGGTATTCACTTTCAATCCCAGGAAAGCATTTTATATGACCTTGATAATACCAGCATTTTAACTCATGGCTTTAAGGATCTGCCATCAAAATCAGTTGTGGTTTTTGGTGAAAAAGAATCATATAAAATGTCAGAGAAAGTAAAATATAAAAACTGTGAAGCTGGTTTTGATTTAACCAAAAATATTCCCATGGGAAAGAATCAAGAAATAGGTGTTTTAAATGAAAATTCTAAAACTGAGCTATTGTCACCTGAAAAGGACATAATAGTTTCTTCACCTTCTATGAATCAAACTACAAATCTCACATTAACCGAAAAAGAACAAGAAAAGACTACTTCATTTTTAAAAACAGCTATCAATTCAAACTCTGAAGAACTTTTCCAAGACAATGAGAATGAATTTGTCTTTGAGACAACTAAGGAATGGAATATTCCTCTTTCAGAAAATACTGAGGAACTTCAAGAGGCAGACGTCACTTGTATCAGGGAACTTGTTCCCAAGAATTCTTCCATGGTGGCAGATGCAGGCATTAATGACGAACAAGCAACCAAAGTGTCAACTACCGAAGATTTTGATTCACTGAATATAATTCATGATCTTACAGAGAAGAGTAAAAAGAATGTAATGCAGCAAATGACTCTAGGTGAAGATTCAAAGTTCGACATGTCCTTGGCTATAGATAAGAAATCAAACCAAAGTAATGAGTATATGGACACCTGGGCAGAACTCTCAGATCCCATTTCAAATCACAGTTTTGGATGTGGCTTCAGAACAGCTTCTAATAGAGAGATAAAACTCTGTGAACACAACATTAAGAAAAGTAAAGTGCTCTTCAAAGATATTGAAGAACATTTTTCTACTAGCTTAGCTTACATTGAAATTGTGAATACCTCATCATTAGAAAAGCAAAAGAAACTAAACAAACTTCACACACTTGATTCCCAGTCAACTGATATTGTATCTGGATGTGTACAGAATAGTGCATTTGCTTCTGATAATGAAAATAGTCACACACTTCTTCCAACTTTGACTTTGAAGCAAGATTTTAATTCAAACCATAATTTAACAGCTAGTCAAAAGGCAGAAATTACAGAACTTTCTACTATATTGGAAGAATCAGGAAGTCAGTTTGAATTTACACAGTTTAGAAAACCAAGCCACAGGATACAGAATAGTCCACTTGAAACACCTGCACACCAGATGCCTGTCTTGCAGACCACTTCTGAGGAATGGAAAGGCACTGATCCTCCTCTCACAAGGAATCCCCCAGCTCTCAGTCAGGTGGTGAGCAGCAGGGGGTTTGAGGGTAAGCAAAAGTATGCTTGCTCGTTGCAAACCAACTGTAAGGCTTCTGGGTATTTAACAGATAAAAATGAAGTGGAGTTTAGAGGCTTTTATTCTGCTCGGGGCACAAAACTGAATGTTTCCAGTGAAGCACTGAAGAGAGCTGTGAGACTGTTCAGTGACATTGAGAATATTAGTGAGGAAACGTCTGCAGAAGTAGATCCAGGAAGTTTCTCTTCAAGCAAGTGGAATGATTCTGGCGTTTCAGTGTTTCAGATAGAAAAGTATAACAGTGATAAAAATTATAATGAAAAAATAAATAAATGCCAACTAATACAACTAAATAACACTGAGATGGCTGCGGGCATCTTTGATGAAAAAAACAGTGAAGATCAGAAGAAAAATACAGAAAACAAAGATAACAAATGTATTGGTGCCAGTAGAAATACTTGTAACTTAGGAGAATCTGATGACAATGATTCAAGTAAAAATGATACAGTTTGTGTTTATAAAGATGAAAATGGCTTTCCATGTGTTGATCACAACATACATCTAAAATCATCTGACCAGTTTATGAAGAGGGGAAATACTCAAGTCAAAGAAGGTGTTTCAGATTTAATTTGTTTGGACGTTGGGAAGGCTGAAGAAACATGTATTCATACGTCAAATAAAGAACAGTTAACTGCTAGTAAGATGGGGCAACACATAAAGGATTTTGACATTTTTGATATATCCTTTCAGACTGCAAGTGGGAAAAATATCAGCATCTCCAAAGATTCATTAAATAAAGCTGTAAATTTCTTTGATCAGAAATGTGCAGAAGAATTGAATAACTTTTCAGATGCCTTGAATTCTGAATTACCTTCTGGGATAAACATCAACAAAATAGGTATTTCAAGATATAGGGAAACAGATGAGGTTAAAGACAAAACATTGAAAGAATGTGACTCAGTTGGTATTGAAGATCAATTACTGACTTTAGAACCAGGACCAGAATGTGAAATCGAAAAGATCAAAGAACCTACCATGTTGGGTTTTCATACAGCTAGTGGGAAAAAGGTAAACATTGTGAAGGAATATCTGGACAAAGTGAAAAATATTTTTGATGACAAAAAGCAAGGTAAAAATAGTGAAACCACTAATTATAGCCATCGAAGGGCAAAGATACCAAAGGACAGAAAAGAATATAAAGAAGGGCATGAATTAGCATGTGAGACCATTGAAATAACAACTGTCCCAAAGGATGAAGAAATGCAGAATTCTCTAAAGGAGAAAAAACTTGTTTCTGATGAGTTTGCCACGCTGCCCAGGCTCTTAAGTGATAATTTATATAGACAAACTGAAAATTTCAAAATATCAAATAGCATTGCTCTGAAAATTGGAAATGTCGGAAAAGAAACTGCAAAAAGTTCTATAACTTGTTACACAAATCAGTCTGCTTGTTCACCAATTGAAAATTCGGCTGTAGCATTTTACACAGGACATGGTAGAAAACTTGTTGTAAATCAGACTTCCCGACTTGAAGGAGAATTGGATGATCAATCAGAAAAAATAAATGCTGCCAAGATTATATGTTTAAAAGACTATCCTGAGGATTATGTAGAAAATCCTTCATGTGGAGATCACTCAAACAGTATTATAACTGAAAATAACAAAAATAATCGCTCTGAAAAACAAGATTCAGCTCATTTAAGTATCAGTGGAATGTCTAATAGCTATTCAGATCACTCTGATTTTTGTCATTCCAGTGGGGTATATAATAAATCAGAATCTCTCTCAAAAAATAAAATGGATAATTCTAGTAGTGAGCCAATAGTGAAGAATGTCAAAGACAGAGAAAACACTAGTTTTTCTGCAGCAATAGCCACCGTAAGAAAAGCAGACACATACCCACAAACTATAAATGAAGATACTTGTGTTCAGAAATTTGTGACTAATTCTTCACCATACAAAAATAAAAACATAGCCATGGAAGTGGCCATATCTGATTCAAATAGTTTTGAGATAGGACCTCCTGCATTTAGTACAGCAAGTGGTCAAATGGACTTTGTTTCACATGGAATGAAAGTGAGGAAGAGGTTTGCAGACAACAGCACTAAGGTCATTTGGATGAACACTGAGAGTAAATCAGGCACTGGCCACACAAAAATTTTGTCAGGTTGTCGTGAGGTGGTGGGTGATTCCGAGGATTTCACTTTTCCTAAGTCTCTGGGTAGTGAAGAGCATAGCATGCATTCATGTAAGGTTTTTGCTGACATTCAGAGTGAACAGATTCTACAACATAGTCAAAGTATGTCTGGATCAGAGACAGTTCCTGAAATGTTACCTTGTCAGATTAATTTGAAAGCTTCTGATACATGTAAATTTAATGCAGTCTCATCTAATGGGATTTTTAGCACGGCAAGTGGGAAATGTGTACAAGTGTCAGATGCTGCCTTGCAGAAGACCAGCCGGGTCTTTTCTAAGCTAGATGAGAGTGCCAAGCGCTTCTTTTCCAAGGTATCCTTTGAACCTAATGAACATTCAGTCAGGGTCTCCAGAGAAGAAAATACTATGATACATACCCCCCAAAATTTACCATCATCTGCTTTCTCTGGATTTAGTACAGCAAGTGGAAAACAGGTCCCAGTTTCAGAAAGTGCCTTAAACAAAGTTAAGGGGATGTTAGAGGACTTTAATTCACTCAGAACTGAATGTGGCCTTTGGCATTCACCTACATCTGGACAAGGTGTGTCAAAACTACTTCCTCTCTCCTGTATAGATAAGAGAACCCCAGAACACCCTGCAAACTGCAAAATGGAAAAAGCCTGCAATGAAGAACTTAAATTATCAAATAACTCTAACACTGAAAGTGGTTCTTCAAAAAATGCTCACTCTCTTGAAACATCTCCGTGTCTCTCTCAGTTTAAGCAGGACAAACAACCGTTGGTATTAGGAGGCAACACATCACTTGTTGCGAACAGTCATCTTTTGGGAAAAGAACAAGCTTTACTGAAAAATATAAAAATGGAAATTGGGAAACCTGAAACTATTCCTAATCTTCCCATGACAACAAATACAGAAATATGTTCTACTTACTCCAAAGATCCAGAAAACTGTTTTGAAACAGAAGCAGTGGACTTTGCCAAAGCTTTTTTGAAAGATGGGGATCTGACAGATTCTGAACTGCCAAGTCATCCCAAACACTTTCTTACCTGCCGAAATGAGGAAACGGCTTTGTTAAATTCAAGAATTGGAAAAAGAAGAAGAGATGCACTCGCCTTGATTGGTAAGTGTCTTATTTTTTCCTTTTGGTTTGCCAATCACTTTTAAAATTAAAATTCCTTAATAATCTTGGTGTGCTAACTTATAGCAGCTAGGATATTATACACTAAGCATGTTTTTCCAGACTTTTATGTGTAATTTGACTTCACTCTTGATATCTCTGAGCCTGTGTACCAAGAAATCGTGTTTTGAGGTTCTCAATATATTTTTAGAGGTTTTATTATAGTCGAGAAATTACTTTTTAAAATTTATATTTCTCTAGAAAAGCTGAAACTCTTCATGTTATAACATAATACTGTTGTAACCCAGGAGATCGACCACACTCAGATTCAATTTTTTCAGTTTTTGGGGATGCTTTATTACCTGCACAGGGACTGCAGCCAACCTACACAGAGGAGAACTGCAGCCCGGAGCTCAGGGGGAGGGTTGCTTATATAGGGCAGGGGTCATTCAAGAGTTTAGCAGAGCAAGCAAGCTGCGGGTACAGAAGCGGAGGCAGTTAGCGATAAGCAGGAGGGAACGGAGGTGGGAGGGAGCTGAGGCGAAAGGGAACTGGGTGAACTGGGTCAGCATACATCTATCCTGCTATTCATTCCATTATCCAAGTTTTAAAAACTAACAAATTTGAGACGGATATCAGCAGTCAGTCTGCAATACACACATGTTTAACAGTTACAGTTTTATGGGGTAAAGGGAGCTTCAGTTTCTCCCTATCAGTTTCTTTACAGAGCATACAGGACACTCTGGCCTTGGGGCCGTTTCTGTCCTCCCTTTTCATGAAGGATGTTGCTTTTCAAATTCCCAGTGAAGGTCAAACTCTGGTTAATTTTTATGGGGCTAAAGCCGTCTATAACATTCCCCATTGTTCATCTTGCTGTCCCTGAGGTTGTTAATTAGGGCAACTCAAAGACAAGTTGTTTTTCTTTATTGGATTCTAAGGACAGTGAGCTACAACAGTACCATTGCATAATACCACTTATTAACTATTTTCATATATATATAAATATAGATAGCAGAGGTCAGACTCTGGCTGTTATTAACTTAAAAGATTGGTTTGTAGACCCATCCCCCTGGGTCTTTCATAGCACCCCATGCCAGAGCAAATTGGCCTCGAACCATTGCCTAGCCTCCGCTTGTTAGGCTGCAGGATTGAAGCAAGTTGCACAATGGGAAAAGAGAAAAAGATTGGTTTCAAGTTATTGCTTTTTTTCATCTAGAAAGTGTTCTAAAATCAGTTAGACAGTATTCTGGTCTTAGTGCCAATCAGAATATATATCTAACAACTTTGTTTAACTACTAGTATAGTTAGATGTGATTTTCTTTTGTTAATATCTCTGACTAGGAATAATATTAAATAATTTAATCTTTTGATCATTTTAAGTGGTTGATCTTCCATAACTAGCTCCTTTTAAAAAAAACTATAGACTCAGAATAGTTTTCACAAGTATTCTTGTCCGGTCCCTGTATAATACAGAGAACAACACTGAAGCCAGGCAGCCAGGCAGTTCATTCTTCCCTTGGTGCCTTTGACCCTAAGTTATTCTTGTGGATGTAGATTTGCTTAATCGAGTGTTATCCAGGCCTCCTTCCATACCAAGTTTATGTTTAGGCAGAGTGGTAAGTTTGTAATCCTTACCTTGAACTATTGCTCTTGACTAGTGCAGAATGCTGAATTGCTGGTGCTTAAAGCTATTCATAATTCTTTTATGGGAAATAATGGCTTTATTTATAGGGACCCATTTTGTTCATATGTATACTGGAGTGGGTTGGCTTTCTGCTTGCTTAGGGGAAAAAACAACTTTTTCCCCATTTTTTAAAAGAAATCCTCACCTGAGGATATTTTTTCATTTACTTTCAGACAGAGTGGGAGGGAGTGAGAGAGGGAGAAAGAAACATAGATATGAGGGAGACACATCAACTGGTTGCCTCCTGCATGACCCTGACCAGGGCCAGGGACCAAACTGCAACCATGGTACGTGTCCCTTGACCGGAATCAAAACTGAGACTCTTTGGTCTGCAGGCTGATGCTCTAACCACTGAACCAAACTGGCCAAGGCGGAAAAAAAAACTTTTTTTTTTGGTACGTGCCCCTAATCGGAACTGAACCCAGGACTCTCTGGTCCAGCAGGCCGATGCTCTAACTGTGGAACCAAACCGATCAGGGCGAAAAAAACAACTTTTGATAAATGTTCCCAACAGCATCACTATTTAATTTTCCTCACTTCTGTTATATATTTATATGTAAATTTATACAGCTTAATCTGCTTCTGGTTACTTGACTAGTACAGATTCCTGTTAAACAATTAAATCACATTATAATCTAATACTTGGTAAAGCCTTGTATGGATATTTTTATGTATTAAATACTATAAATTTATTCTTTAATAAAGCACAAAAAAGCAAAGCACCTGTTTTATATTATCAGAATGACATGGAAATGCATATCTCGAGTTGTGGTTTAATTTTACTTTCAGCCTTTGTAGAATTTTTAAGTACTTCTAATATTTTAATGTAATTTTGGTAATTTAAAAACTCTTTTCAACTTCTGACTGACTCTGATTCAATGACCTGTATAATAAATTTCTCTTGAGTTTATTGCAGAAAAAAAGTTTATTTAAAGAAATGTTGTCCTTGTTTCCAGTAAACCTAGAATTACTTTCAGTGCTAGTTTATTAAAAAGTAGCTTATAGCCCTGGCCAGTTTGGCTCAGCGGTTAGAGCGTCCGCCTGCGGTCCGGAGAGACCCGGGTTCGGTTCCCGCTAAGGGCATGTACCTCGGTTGCAGTTTGTCCCTGGCCCTGGTTGGTTGTGCGGGTGGCAGCCACTCGATGTGTCTCTTTCACATCGATGTTTCCCTCTCTCTCTCTTCCTCTCTCTCCTTCCCACTCTGTCTGTACAAAGGATGGAAAAATGTCCTCGGGTGAAGAAAAAAAACAAAAACAAAACAAAACAAACAAAAAAAAGTAGCTTATATGTGGTATTTGGTAATGTCTGTTTATCCCTAGACTCATTAAAATAGTGGTATGTTAAATGGTTAAAAGTAATAGAAATTAACCTGATATCGAAAAAGAATATTCTCCTTCAAAGTAGAATGGTTGCTATTTAAATTATAATTATGTATGTTTTGCTGGATATATTGTACATGTCAGTACTTTAGTTTTAAAAAACTGACTGTAGGCTTTTTTATTATTTGCTTTTAAAAACCTATATTGAAATTTTTTTTAGGAGAGCCCCCAATCAAAAGAAACTTGTTGAACGAATTTGACGGGATAACAGAAAATCAAGAAAAATCTTTAAAGGCTTCAAAAAGCACTCCAGATGGTAAAATTTGCTTTTTGTCCATATTTTCTCCCCGTATAGATATATTCATAATATTCTTGTAGTTATTTTTTTCAGCTCTTTTGATTATATAGATAATTGGACAAGACCTTACAGTTTGGTTTGATAACCTTGTATCTTGCCTTATGTGAGCTTTTTCTTCATAATACCTAGTATGATGCAATTGGTATTCTGTAATTGGGAAATGTGCAATGATGATACAATAATGATTTTTTAAATTTTTTTAAAAAGCTATAAAAATTTAGTAAGAACTTAGTCTAGCCCTGGCCGGTTTGGCTCAGCGGTTAGAGCGTCGGCCTGTGGTCCAGAGAGACCCGGGTTCGGTTCCCGCTAAGGGCACGTACCTCGGTTGCAGTTTGTCCCCAGCCCTGGTTGGGTCGTGTGGGTGGCAATCACTCGATGTGTCCCTTTCACGTCGATGTTTCTGTCTCTCTCCCTCCCACTCTATCTGAACAAAATATCGAAAAATGTCCTCGGGTGAGGATAAAAAAAAAAAAAGAACTTAGTCTAAAAATGTAAAGCTTAGGTTCTGGAATTCGGTCAAGTTTTTTGGCCTTCACCATTCCACCAAAATCACTCTTTCCTAAGTCACATGGTGATTTCTCTGTTGGCAAATCTAGCAGGCATTTGTATACTCATTTGACTCCATCTTTCAGCCATAGTTGATCACTTCTGAGACCACCACACTTTCTTGGTTCTCTTCTGACATGGCCACTCCTTTGCAGTCGTTTTTGTTGGTTCTTCCCTATTCTTTCCTTACTCTGTCCTTAGATCTCTTCTCTGCCTAAACTTACTACCAAAATTATATCTAGAGTCTTTAGCCTGTCCTGAAACTCCAGACTTATTTATTCATTTGCCAGTTTGTTACTTTTCTACTGGTATTGTTAATATGCATCTCAGTTAATATGACCAGTTCTGAATCCCTGATTTCATCCCTGCCCCAGATCTGCTCTTGGTTGTTTTTCTCTTCTCACTGCCATTCTGCTAGCTGATCACATCAGTGCCTTGACATCATCTTTCACCCTTGTTTCTACATACTTCACAGCCAACCCATTAACTAGTCCTACAGGTTCAACCTTCAAAATATAACAAGAATCTGATCATTTCTTCTCACCTCTATCCCTACAACCTTTTTTTATTTTTAATCCTCACCTGAGGATATTTTCTCATTAATTTTTAGAGAGTGAAAGGGAACATCCATGTGAGAGACACATTGATTGGTTGCACAGTCCCCACTGGGGTTTGGGGATCAAACCTGCAACCCAAGTATGTGCCCTTGACCAGGAATTGAACCCGAAAACCTTTGGTCCCCAGGCTAACTGTCCAAACTGGTTGGAGTGTCCCTACAACCTTTATACAAGCCACTGTCATAGCTTCTAACTCACGTCTTTGTTTTTGCCCTTTCCCTTCCTCCAAGCTATTTGCAGCACAATAGCCAGAAACACTTTTATAACATAGAGGTCAGATTTTGTCACTTGACTGCTTAAAACTCTTTGTGGTTTCCTATCTCATTTAGACTGAAATTCAAAGTTCTTACCATGAAATGCTTGAAAATAAGTAAAACATGTAATTATTGTTCACTATATATTTTGGTTCCTGATTTGGAAAGGAAGAACTGAGATGAGAGAGAAATGTATTAAACTGTGGAGGCTTAGTTCTGAAACACATTGGATAAGTCCCACAAGAGGCAGGAACACTGGAATATTCTAACTCATGTCTCCTTTAATGATAGAGACTATTTTCAGTGTCCAGAAAACTATATTATTTCTGTTGTTCTTTTCTTTCTCCTAACTTAATGGTTCCCAAACTTTAGCCTACACAAGAATTCTGAATAGATTTGAAAACGAAAACCATGATTACTATTCTTTATGAGAAGTATAAATAATTTCTAGAATAATTTTTACCATACTGAATTATTATTTGATAAATTGTCTTTAGAACCTGTATAAGATTTGACTTCTTTCTACTCTCTAGGTATTAAAAGAATAGTTAGATAGTATGCATACAGGAAAATCTCTTTCTAAAACCATTGGTTTTGACATAGTTTTAGGAGAAGTAAATGGAAGAACATGTGTGTAATTCTAACAGTGATGCTATTGCATAAAATATTATCATAACTCTTTTTGGGATTATCTTAAGCCTGTATGTATTCAGTATTTATTTGATCACAAATTTTTTTTAATGATTTGTTTTCAGCGTGATCATCATTCACAATTCGCCAGTGAATGATTCTATTCCTTCTAATTTTATATTACGAACACTTTTACACATACAAAAGTTGAGAGTATATGCATATAGCCACCACCTGTATTCAACAGTATTGTTATTTTGCTACAATTGTTTGATCTAATTACATATAATATGTGGATATAGTAATAGATCTATGGGGATAATATACATATATATGTTTTTGCTAAAACATTTGAGTGTTAGTTTTAGACATGACATTTCATAATGATATAACCATAGAGCCATTATCACCAAAGAAAGTTGCCTAATATATCTGATAAAATCTAATTTACAGTCATCTTCCTACTGTTTTTATATTTATTTTATTTTTTATGACATCACTTTTAAATGACCAAGCCAGTTGTTTTGTAGATTGTTCCACATTCTGGATTTGTTTTTTGCCTGGTAGTATCATTTAACTTTTTGTTCTATTCCCTATTTGGATCAATGACTTAATTAGAATTAGGTTATGCATTTTTGGCAAGAATGCCTCATAGAAGTTCTGTGTACGTGTTTGCATGGGGCACACTGTGTCAGATGATTTGATCACTTGGTTAAGATGCTAACCACTAGATAACTTCATTAAAAAAAGGATATATTTTTCCATTTGTAATTAGTAAGTAATGTATGGAATGATCCTTTGGTACTGTGAGAATATCCAGTTTACCAAACAGTCTTTCACTCAAAATTGTTACATCCATTGATAATATTTACTTGAATCAGTTATTTAATTAGATTTTACTTATAATGCATGTATAGAGTTTAAAAGTAAAATATACATAATATACATTTTCACAAAAAGAAAACTTTCTTTTTTATTTTAAATTATAACATTTCAATTAGCAATAATCGCGCCTCGGATAAACCTCATTGTCTAAGTAAGATACTGCCACTGCACAAAGCTCATAACAAATTTAAAAGTGGAACCTTCTTTAAAGTGTTTCCCAAGGGTTAATTTTTTAATGTGCCCTTATTAAACTTTGAGTACTTTTGTGCTTTTTATCATAACAAGATTTCCTAGGTTGTCCTTGTAATTCCCTGCCCTACTCCTAGAATCACCATTTCTCCAATGATTCTTTCAGTGGTTAATAGTTTTTAAAAAACAAGATTGGGGTTCTAGCTATTCTCGTTGTTGCTGCTTTTTTTTTTTTTTCCTATCTTTATTGTTGAATGTATTACAGATGTCCCTCATTTTCCCCCCATTGACCCCCTCCTCCCCACTCCTGCACCCCTCCTGCCTTTTCCCACACTGTTGTCTGTGTCCATTGGTTATGCATATAAGTTCTTTGGTTTATTTCTTCCCACCCCTCAACCCCCTTCTCTTTGAGGTTTGTCAGTCTAACAACCAATTTGTTCTTCTTAATCTCTTCATCTTTTTCACCCATTCCCCCAACCCCCCTCCCATCTGGCAACCACAAAATGTTCTCTGTATCTATAAGAATATTTCTGTTCTTCCTGTTCATTTTGTTTGTAGATTCCATTGTCGATAGATATGTATTCATTGCCATTTTGTTTGTTCATATATATATATATATATATATATATATATATTTTTTTTTTATCCTCACCCGAGGACATTTTCCCATTTTTTTGTTCAGGTAGAGTGGGAGGGAGAGAGAGGAACAGAGAGAGAGAGAGAGAAACATCGATGTGAAAGGAACACATCGAGTGGCTGCCACCCGCACGACCAACCAGGGGCGGGGACAAACTGCAACCAAGGTATGCCCCCTTAGCGGGAACTGAACCCGGGTCTCTCAGGACTGCAGGTCGACGCTCTAACCGCTGAGCCAAACCGGCCAGGGCCATATATTTTATCTTTTTCTTCAAAAAGACCCTTCAACATTTCATATAATAACGGTTTTGTGGTGATGAACTCCTTTAACTTTTTCTTGTCTGGGAAACTCTCTATATGGCCATCGATTCTAAATGACAGCTTTTGCAGGATAGAGTAATCTTGGTTGTAGGTTCTTGCTTTTCATCACTCTGAATATTTCTTGCCACTCCCTTCTGGCCTGCAAAGTTTCTTTTGCGAAATCAGCTGACAGTCTTATAGGAACTCCCTTGTACGTAACTAACTGTTTTTTCTCTTGCTGCTTTTAAGATTCTTTCTTTGTCTTGAACCTTTTGTGTTTTGATGATGATGTGTCTTGGTGTGGGCCTCTTGGGGTTTATCTTGTTTGGGACTCTCTGTGCTTCCTGGACTTGTATGTCTGTGTCCTTCACCAAGTTAGGAAAGTTTTCTGCCATTATTTTTCAAATAGGTTTTCGATGTCTTGTTCTCTCTCTTCCCCTTCTGGCACCCCCAAGATGTGAATGTTGGCACGCTTGAAGTTGTCCCCGAGGCTCCTTACACTAGCCTCATTTTGGGGGGTTCTTTTTTCTTTTTGCTGTACTGTTTTGCTTCCTTATATTCCAAATCGATGGTTTGCTTCTTGGCTTTACCTACTCTACTATTGAATCTGTGTAAATTATTCTTTATTTCAGTTAGTGCCTCCTTCATTTCTTACTGCTCCTTTTTTATGCTCTTGAGGCCCTCACTAAGTTTGCTGAGGTTCTTACTAAGTTCATTGAGCATCCTTATAAGCAGTATTTTGAACTCAGCATCTGTTAGGTTGCTTATCTCCATTTCGCTTAGTTCTTTTCCTAGAGATTTTTTCTGTTCTTTCATTTGGGACCTGTTTCTTTGTCTCCTCATTTTAGCTGCCTCCCTGTGTATGTTTCTATGTATTACTTAACGAGAGGTATGGGGCTAGCTGAGACCAGATGCTGCTTGTTTGAAAGAATTTAGGAAAACCTGAAGCAGGATCCAAGACAAGCCAATCTTTTGTTAAAGCAACTGGCAACAACTTGGGTGGGCTTGAAAGTTGGGTGGGGCAGGGCCTCAGGGAGTCACCAGGGCGGGGCTACCAATGTGAGCCAGGTTGCTGGAGTCCCAGATATGGCAGCTGTCTGCTGCCCCAGGGAAGGGCTCACCAAAGGAACAAAGACCTCTGACAGCCCATTTGTCTCGGAGAAAGCACCCTCTCCAGCCCTCGCTCCAATGCCAAACAGCCCAGTTCTTCCCTGTATGTCTCTGGCGCCCCTCGACCTGCCTCTCCTCTATGCTTAGAGGAAGTGAGTCTGATAAGTCCATGCGCAGGGCCCTTTAAGAGGAGCTGCCTGGGGCTCCAGCCAGTTTAGCCTCCCTGAGCCTCAGTTCCTGCTGGTTTTTCCAGTCATAAGTTATGGGGACTTCTCTTCCTGGTACTGGAACCCTGAGTGGGGCAGCTGGTATGGGACAGCGTTCCCTCAGTCCTCAGAGAGGACCTTCCCAGTTGAGGTGTCCTCCTGATTTTTATCCACCACACCTGGGTGTGGGACAATGGCTGGTGTTTTTTATGCCGCAGTTCTTGGTTCCTAATAAAAATACTATAGTTACTTATTCTGCAGTGGTGGTTCTCAAACTTTTTGGTCTGAAGACCTTTTTATACTCTTTAAAAATTATTGGCCCTGGCCAGTTTGGCTCAGCGGTTCGAGCATCGGCCTGCGGTCCAGAGAGACCCGGGTTCGGTTTCCGCTAAGGTCACATACCTCAGTTGCAGTTTGTCCCAGGCCCTGGTTGGTTGTGCGGGTGGCAGCCACTCAATGTGTCTTTTTCACGTTGATGTTTCTCTCTTCCTTTCTCTCTCTCCCACTCTATCTGAACAAAAAATGGAAAAAGTGTCCTCGGGTGAGGATTAAATAAATAAATTAATTAAAATAAAATTATGAGGATCTCAACACCTGTGTATGTGGATTACATTTATTTGTATTTACCATATTAGAAATTAAAACTGAAAATTTTAAATATTTGTAACATTGTGCACTGGTCATTTTGAAAATATTACTTTACTTAGTTATGTAGTTCTTCCAAATATTGGCATATTTTTAATAGAATATTAAACAATTACTTTTTGTCACCACTGATCTAATGTGAAAAGTTTTAAGTATTTGGAAGCTGTCAGGCTAATAGAGCCAGATGAAAGCTTTCCAAATTCTAATTTTTGTTTAAAAACTTATATTTTACCACTGGCAAATGCTGCCACTTGTTTTCCTTGTAGTGACAGACTCATTTCATTCATTTCAGAAAATGTGTGCTGACTATCCAAATTTAAATAACTAGTATTGTGGTTATTATTATTATTTTTTTGCATTTCCTTGGGACAGTCATCGCACTCAGGTCTACAACAGGATGCATCAGCAGTGCAAATGTCAAAACAGTGAAAAAGCCCTGACCGATTTGGCTCAGCAGTTAGAGTGTTGGCCTGTGGTCTGAAGAGACCCGGGTTTGGTTCCCACTAGGGGCATGTACCTCGGTTGCAGTTTGTCCCCGGCCCTGGTTGGTCGTGCAGGTGGCAGCCACTCGATGTGTCCCTCTCACGTTGAAATTTCTCTCTCTCCCTCCCACTCTATCTGAACAAAATATCGCAAAATGTCCTCGGGTGAGGATAAAAAAAAACAAAAAAAAAACAGTGAAAAAGACATATTTGACTTTATTGTTGTTATTATTAAGATAGCTTTGACAGCTTGTGGCCCCTCCCCCAGGGATCACCCTTTGAGATCTGCTGTCTTACAGTATTATACATAATAGTTTCAATTTTACTACACACACAGACACACACACTCATTAGCCTTCTTTCTTACAAGGTAGTATATTATACACTGTTTTATGCCTTCTTTGTCTGTTGGTGTTGTTTACTTTAGAACATATCTGGACATCACTCCTAAGGAGTATGTAGAGATCTTCTTCATTCTTTTCATGATTGCATAGTACTTGATCACATGGCTCTAACAATGTATTCTAGTTTTTTCGACCAGTCCTTTTCCACTGGGCTAGTTGGAGGTATAAGAGTACAAGTTACATTCTGAGAACAGACAGTATCTTAAGTTTAGCTTCTAAACCTCTACAAGACTAAATCTTAAATTTGATATTTGCATTGGCAATAAGCTAACACCTTTGAGTTTTGATTAACATTGGCTAAGTTTATACTGATTTATTTTATATTTGTACTATGAGTTATTTGGAATATAGTCATCAATGTGTGAATCAAATATTTCTTTTGATAGTTATTTACTGAGCATCTATTATATGCATTGAAAATTATAATCTATAATTATATAATTATAATTTTAATTAAAATCTATAATTATATCAAGTTTTGTGTAAATATTTACAATAATGTATAATAAATAGACATAGAAAATAAAATCTCCCATTAGGCTTTCATTAATAAATATAAAATGCATTTTCATTAAAACATAATGTAAAATATTATTTTCTAGGCACAATGAAAGATAGAAGATTGTTTATGCATCACATTTCTTTAGAGCCTATTATCTGCGGGCCCTTTTGGTAAGACATGTTAAAATTTTTTTTATTCTACTAATACATTGTAAGAAAAATATGGGTATCTTTACATAAATATTTCTAAAATAATGGCATGAACATGCATATAGGAGTTAATCTTTTCCTCGGTATGTACTTGGGTCGTACTTTATAGTGCTATCCATATACTAGCTCATTTTTTCGTCATAACTTTATAAAGTAGTCAGACAGATTTTATTCCTATTTTATGGATGAAGTACTGAATGAATGAGGTTAAGGAAATTACTCAAAACTCATTATCAAAAAGATGTAATATATGGAAACTATTTTATCTCTCCTCTTAAAACCCTACTAAAAAGACTAAAATTTTTTTTAATGTATATATCCATAAGGACAATGATAAGAAGAAACAAAATTTTGGAAGCTAAAATGTATGAAAGATGTGGAAAGCTGTAGAATGTCAAAATCTGACATTAGAACCAGCAGAGAAGCTACTCACTCAATTTGGTTTCCCCTAAAGAACATGTGAGAGAGACTCAGGTTGGCAGCAATATGAACTTCTGAAAGTGAAGTAGACAGTAGGAAAATTCATTGAAAATCTATTTAAGAAACATCTATATCCCTTTTCTCATTGCAGATAGGCAGTTATTCCTCTTCCAGAAGGTTATCCTCAGGAAAAGAGGAATTGGAGGGATTCTGAATTGGGGGGAAGGTACTGAACATAGAGATTAAGTAAAAATATATATATTGAGTAGTGAGACTCCCTAGCCTCCTTCCCACACTTGGCTTCTACCGATAGCCAGGCTTCCCGGTAGAAGACTGGAAGATTTTTTTCTGGGGAATATGACCAGCTCAGTAGAAAAAAACTAAAAATACTGATAGGTGCAGGTACTCAAGTGAAATAGCATAGCTAGGTCACCAGGCAGGGAAGTCAACAATGGACAAGCCCACCAGCACACAGCTTCCAGTTGGCTTCTCACTGCCTCTCAGAAATAAGCACTGCTAATCAAGGAACACCTGTCATTGCAAGAAAGCCTCTGTAAAAGATAGTGTCCAAAGTATAAAAATAAGCAAAGAAAAGGAACAGAGGGTATAGACTATGCAAGGAGAAGAAAGCTTTAAAAAAACTTATTAATATTCTCAGGAAAGAGAACATATTGTATCCTTCAAATACATACAAAAGAGCTTTTAGAAATTAAAAATAATGATAGAACAAACAAATTAACTCAGCAGATCAAAGTTATGAACATTCCCAGAATGTAGAACAAAAAGAGAAAAAAATGATTGAAAAGATCATCAGAAAAGTCTGAAAACTTGGAGTTTGAGAAAGAGGAACAGGAAAAATGAAGAGAAATTTCAAAGAAAAACTTTATTTTATCAGTACTGAGGATGAGAGTTTTCTTGATTAAAAGAGTTGTCAGTACAATGATGATAACATAGTTCAGCAGACTAACACAGATGAGCAATACTGTCTTTCATGCCTATCTGAAAGGTATCTGGAAAAACTTTACAAATAAAGAAATAAGTAAGTAATCAATAAATAAAAAGGGTTCTCAGAGTGAGCACATGAATAAAATGACCTACAATAACAGGCATCATTGTGAAATTTTAGAACACTACGGGCAAAGAAGAATCTTCAGTTTTCCAGAGGGCAAAAAAATCAGATTTCAAATAAAATTTCAGGAATTATATAGTATAAGTTCTCTCATCATTAATAATGAAAGCTAGAAGAGTATAGATTCCATAATGTATAATACAGAGCAATACCTTTAAAATTCCAAGAGGAGCCTTGGCCGGCTTGGCTCAGGGGTTAGAGCATCGGCCTGCAGCCCAGAGAGTTTCGGATTTAGTTCTTACTAAGGGCATGTACCTTGGTTGTAGTTTGTCCCTGGCCCCAGTTGGGGTCGTGTGGATGGCAGCCATTTGATGTCTCTCCCCCCCCCCCCCCCCTCATTCCTCTCCCTCTCTCCCCCTCCCCCACCCTCTCTCCCTCTTACTCTTTCTGAAGATAAATGCAAAAATGTCCTCAGGTGAGGATAAAAGATAAAATAAATAAAATTCCAAGAGGAAATAATTTCCACTCCAGAATCTTATCGCTGACCAAAATATCAAATAAGTGTGAGCATAGATGTTTTTTCGGATGCCAATTACCAGAATTTATCTCCATAACATTCATCACCATGTGACGTTTTTTGTGTTTTCCTCCACTAGAATGTAAACTCCATGGTGGTTTTGTTGGTCACTCTGTCCCCCAGCCAGAACAGTGCCTGGCACAGAGTAGAACCTCATTAAATACTTGATGGATAGCGGAATGGGTAACTAAATTCATTCTAGGGTAACTTCAAGTTCCAGGGGTTTAGGGTTGGGTAAAAGGAAGTATGCAGTTTTCACAGGATATCAAATATTAGGAAGAACATGTATGCTAGGGAAGGTGATACATTTAGTTTTGGCCATGGTGAGTTTGAGATGAGTATGGAGCATCAGAGTAGGGCTATTTGTGCCGTATGCAGTTCAGAGTGTAGGAATAACACCTAGGGGAAAGTCAGGCATGAGATACAGGTTAATATTTTTATTAGGTAGGTGATAATTTTTTTTTTTATACTCACCTGAGGACTTTTTTTTTTTTTTTTTTTGATATTTTGTTCAGATAGAGTGGGAGGGAGAGAGAGAGAGAGGGGGAGAGAGAGAGAAACATCGACGTGAAAGGGACACATCGAGTGGTTCCACCCACACGACCCAACCAGGGCTGGGGACAAACTGCAACCGAGGAACATGCCCTTAGCGGGAACCGAACCCAGGTCTCTCCAGACCACAGACCAACGCTCTAACCACTGAGCCAAACTGGCCAGGGCGGTAGGTGATAATTTAAGCAATGGTTAGACTCACCTTGCCCAGGAAAGTGTCTAGGAAAGAAATCTAATTTTGGAGACAGGAATATTTTGAAGAGTCAGAAAGAAGAAAAAACGGCAAAAAAAAAAAGAGAGGAACGAACACAGGGACAATGGTGGTGTAAATAGATATTAGTGGTAAGAATTTTGAGAAGGAGAAAGTCAACTGTCAGAGCTGCCAAAGCTCTAGTAGAATGAGTGTACACACAAAGCAATATATTTTTGGCATTTGGGAGGTTATTAGTAACTTTATTGATAATTTCTGTAGAGTAGTGGGAGAAATGAGAGTTCAATAAATGGAAATTGAGGAAGTGAAAATAGCTAGTTTAGATGACCTATTTGGGAAGGTTGGCTACTAGGGGTAGGTAACAGTGAGTATGAGCTTGAAGGGGAGACGAGGCTGGGGAGAAAGTGTTTTGAGAGTGAGCAACGTTTTCCAGCTAAATGAAAGGAGTACTGAAAAAACGGTATCAACAAGTGGTAGAAAGAGAAAGGAGGTGGAATAATGACTAGAAGAATGGGGCTCCTGAAAAGACAGAGTTATTAGTCGGGGTCAAGAGTACAGGCGAAAGCACTAACCAAGAGAAGATAGATAGCTCCTAACTCTGGGTAAAGAGGTGAGTAAGTTGCCAGGCCGGTGTGGCTCAGTGGTTGAGCATCGACCCATGCACCAAGAGGTCACCAGTTCAATTCCCGGTCAGGGCACATGCCCAGGTTGTGGGCATGCAGGAGGCGGCCAGTCAGTGGTCTCTCTCATCGATGTTTCTGTATTTCTCTCTCTCTCTACCTACCTCTCTCTCAATAAAGAAAAAAAGAAGAGGAGGTGAGTAAGGAGATAGACCTGGAGGAGATAGACACAAGGATCTGTGTTTGACTCTATTATGGGAAGTAGGTGGTAAAGTCAAAGGCTGGTGTCCATGTGTGAGAAGTTGTGATGGACTTGAAAAGTGGTATCATTTTGGGTGGCAACCATGATAAAATGCAAAACAGTTACTAGAATAGTATCACCATGTAGCAGTGAGGGTCTCCCCCAAAATGCATAGTCCAAAACTTTTATATATGAGTATATGTATACATTTACTGGTAACTGATCAAACAAATGTTTTCTTCCCATTGTAGCACAACTAAGGAAAGGCAAGAAATACAGACTCCAAATTTTACTGAACCTGGTCAAGAATTTCTGTCCAGATCTCATTTTTATGAACAGCTGACTTTGGAAAAATCTTCAAGCAATTTATCAGTTTCAGGGCAGCCATTGTATAAGGTTCCTACCACAAGAAATAAAAAAAGGAGGCACTCGATTACTACAGGCAAACCAGTGAAAGTTTTTGTCCCACCTTTTAAAACTAAATCACATTTTCACAGAGATGATCAGTGTTGTGGCAGCAGTACTGATTTGGAAGAAAACAAACAAAACCAAAAAAACGTAGGTGAACATGGCTCTGGTGGTAGTAAAAATAATATTAACGACAGTGAAATTCGTGAGCCTACCAAAGATAACTCCAATCAAGTAACATCTATAATCTCCACAAAGTGTGAAAAAGAACCTTTAGGTATTGTGTGAGAATTTGTGTTGCCAGTTTTGCCTTTCAGTTAGATATTTCTCAGATTAAATAATGCCTTGAGGATTTTCCCCCACTTTTGATGATTAATAATTTCAAAACCTTCTTTACTTTTTTTAAATTTAATCCTCACCTGAGGATATTTTTCTGTTTATCTTCAGATAGAGTGTGAGGGAGACAGAGGGAAAGAGAGAAACATCGAAGTGAGAGGGACACATCAACTGCTTGCCTCCTGCACAACCTCGACCAGGGCCGAGTTTGAACCGAAACCGAGGTGCATGCCCTTGACCAGAATCAAACCCGCAACTCATTGGGATGCTCTATCACTGAGCCAAACTGGCCAGTTTGGCTGAGCGGTTAGAGCATCGACCTGCGGTCCAGAGAGACCTGGGTTCGGTTCCCGATAAGGACATGTACTTCGGTTGCAGTTTGTCCCCGGCCCTGGATGGTCATGTGGGTGGTGGCCACTTGATGTGTCCCTTTCACGTCGATGTTTCTATCTCTCTCTCCTTCTCTCTCCCTCCCACTCTATCTGAACAAAAAATGGGAAAATGTCCTTGGGTGAGGATAAAAAATAAAATGTTTTTTAGATTTTTCTAAGTCCAAAGATTATGTTTAAGTTATTTTAATATTTTCTTTCAAAGGTAACTACTTGTGGACTTTCTGTTTAAAAAAAGTTATTAGACACACAATCTAGGACTGCTATTACTGGAATGTATTTTTTATCAGGCAACTAATTTTCTTCCAAATCTGAAAAAATAATATATCTATTTCTATTCTTTAGAAGTTGAAACATTTTTTATGCTTTAAGGTTTAAAATTAGAGCTAATTGATATGTATAATTTTATAAAGCAAGGATTGTGCTCTTTAAAATTTATACTTATTTTTTGCTAATTATTCCTTATAGATTTAATTTCAAATCTTCAGAATGCCAGAGATATACAGGATATGCGTATTAAAAAGAAACACAGGCAACACATTTTTCCACAGCCAGGAAGTCTGTATCTTGCAAAAACATCCACTGTGCCTAGAATCTCTCTGAAAGAGGCAGTAGAAGGCCAGATTCCCTCTGCATGTTCCCATGAACAGGTACACTTTTGTCAACAATGTTAATAGCTTTTATAGCAACGTGTAATTTTATTTTATTAACTAGTATGTCCAAACTGTTAAACTATTCTTTTTAAAGAAAGAACCAATTGACGCAGGAATGGATGGATGAAGGAAATCATCATATTCCTAATCCACCTACAGGGCCAGCCTTGTCCTCTGCTGCCTTGTCCTACAATGTGATCTGTGCTTCAGACTTAGTATTTCTCTTGCTCTTTCAAAAAGTATTTTATTACTGTAAGTGCTCTCGGCTAGGTGTTAGAGGAAAGTAGTCTCATTGAATTTAAATTGTGAATAACTCATAGTCTTTAACTCACTAAGAGCTATTCACAGTTATAAAAGAGGGTTTTTATTTAAGCCAGTACTATCTAGTTAGTATGTTAGGCACTTGAGAGGTGAAAATATTGGTAATATTAGTAGGTAACATTTATTGAGTATTTTCTATGTGCTAGGCCCACTTCTAAGCTCTGTGCCTGCTGGCTATATCTCAGTTAACCTTCACAAGCACCTAAAAGCAAGGCATTATTTTGTCCATCATTTTACAGGTGAAAGGACTGAAGCACAGAGAGGGTTAAGTAACTGCCCCAACGTCACTTAACTGGCAAGTAGCAAGAGCCACAATTCTAAAGTAGGGAGTCTGACTCCAGAGTTAAGTCTGAACAAAGGAAAAGATAACTCCGGGGTCAGGCCTCTGGGGTGAAAGTGAGCACCATGAAAGTAGAACAGGCCTGTGTAGAAACTTGACTTCCTGAGGTCATACTCCCTGAAATACTTACATGTTTTACTGTTCTCTCCCTTCTAAATTTTTTAACTTAAGAGATTTTATAAAACATTAAGTTACTTTATTATCCCCTCAATGACTTCTGATGGCAGACACAGTAGGAGGCATATACACAGGGGAATGAAAAAGGTGCAACAGACTCTTGAATGTGGAGGTCATTTATAGTATATCAGCATATAGTGAATATTTTAATATTTAAATGAAAATTTTAAGTAAATTCAATTTTGATTTGTTAATTGTTTTTATTCTGTGAAACATGCTCTTTTGTTTGATTTGTTTTTCATTCATTATCATATTTTTCTATTATTTCTTTTGTGCAGCTGTACATGTATGGCATCTCTAAACAGTGCATAAAAGTTAACAGCAAAAATGCAGAGTCTTTTCGGTTTCACACTCAGGATTATTTTGGTAAGGAAGGTTCATGGGCTGGAAAGGGAACACAGTTGGCTGACGGTGGATGGCTGGTACCCTCCAATGATGGGAAGGCTGGAAAAGAAGAATTTTATAGGTATTCTATGCAAAAAGAGATTTGTGTTAACTTGTATATATTCTGTCATCTCTCTTCCTTACAAGTTCCTCTTTTTTCTCTTTCCTTATCTCTCTTGAACTGAAAAAGTTGGCTAGGAATCAAATTTTTATAAATTGAATCATTTTAAATGCATTATGGTTCAACTGACATTCTGTTGAAATTTTTTAAAAAGTGAATTAAGGTTTGTCTTAGGATTCAAAGAATTGGTTTTTCTTTAAATTTGGACTTTTTTTTTCAATGTGTTTACAAAATAAAGACTGATAGAAGAGTTAAATTTGAACTGGCCTTATCATAGACCCCACACATGTACACTTATGTCATACTCTGTTTCTTTTTTTTTTTTCCTCACCCGAGGACATTTTTCCATTTTTTGTTCAGGTAGAGTGGCGGGGGGGTGGGGAGGGGAGAGGAACAGAGAGAGAGAGAGAAACATCGATGTGAAAGGAACACATCGAGTGGCTGCCACCCGCACAACCGACCAGGGCCGGGGACAAACTGCAACCGAGGTACATGCCCTTAGCGGGAACTGAACCCGGGTCTCTCCGGACCGCAGGCCCACCCTCTAACCGCTGAACCAAACTGGCCAGGGCTGTCATACTCTGTTTCATTGTGTATTTCAATAAATATGAAATAGAAATACTAAACATTAAATATAAGTACTTAAATATCGGTAATGCCAAAAATTAGTAAATGACACTGCCTAAAACAACAATTTAGAAACTATATAACCTCCTGTGATTCTCATGTTTATATAAAATAGTTTAAAGTTTTTGCTATCAGGGATGGATGCATTACCACATGCCAATGGCAAGAGATGGAAAACCTTTCTGTAGTGCCCTTATATTATTTTTATTTCTTAATCATCACCTGAGGATATGTTTGTTGATTTTAGAGAGGGGAAGAGAGAGCGAGAGCGAATGAATGAGAATATCATTGGTGTGAGAGAGAACATTGATCGGTTGCCTTTAATATGTGCCCCAACTGGTGATTGAACCTGCAACCTAGGTATGTGACCTGACCAGGAATCAAATTCACAACCTTTCCTGTTTTTTTTTTTTTTAATTAATTAATTGATTATTGTTACAGATGTTTCTCCTTTTCCCCCCACTGATGTCCCCTCCTTCTCCCTCCCCGCCCTGTCCCCAGCTTTGTTGTCCATGTCCATTGTTCATGCATACATGCATATAAGTTCTGTGGTTTATCTCTCCCCCTCCACTCTCTCTTCTGGGGATTGTCAGTCTGTACCCCACTTCCATATCTCTGGGACTACCCTATTCCTCAGACTTTTATGTTCATTATATTCCACAAATAAGTGAGATCATGTGATACTTGTCTTTCTCTGCTTGACTTGTTTCGCTTAGGATGATACTCTCCAGGTCCCTCCATGTCATCTCAAAGGATAAGAGATCTTTCTTTCTTACAGCTGCATAGTACTCCATTGTGTACATGTACCACTGCTTTTTTATCCACTCATCTATTGATGGATACTTGGGCTGTTTCCAGATCTTAGCTATTGTAAATAGTGCTGCTATGAACATGGGAGTACATATGTTCTTTCTGATTGGTGTTTCAGGCTTCTTAGGATATATTCCTAGAAGTGGGATCACTGGGTCAAATGGCAGTTCAATTTTTAATTTTTTGAGGTAACACCATATTGTTTTCCATAGTGGCTGCACCAGTCTGCATTCCCACCAGCAGTGCACTAGAGTCCCCTTTTCTCCACACCCTCGCCAACACTTGTTGTTTGATGATTTGTTGATGGTGACCAATCTGACAGGTGTGAGGTAATACCTCATTGTTGTTTTAATTTGCATCTCTCTGATGATTAGTGATGTTGAGCATTTCTTCATATGTCTCTTGGCCATTTGTATGTCCTGTTTGGAGAGGTGTCTATTTAGTTTTTCCACCTATTTTTTATTGGGTTCTTTGTCTTCCTTTTGATGAGTTGTGTGAGCACTTTATATATATTGGAAATTAACCCCTTACCTGATGTATCATTGGCAATTAGCTCTCCCGTACAGTGGGTTGCCTTTCCATTTTGATGGTTGTTTCTTTTGCTGTGCAGAAGCTTTTTAGTTTGATGTAGTCCCATGTGTTCATTTTCTCCTTTGTTTCTGTTGCCTTAGGTGATATATATCAGTGAAAATTCTCCTGTGTATGATGTCTGAAATTTTGTTGCCTACATTTTCTTTTAGGATTTTTATGGATTCACGAGTCACATTTAAGTCTTTTATCTATTTTGAGTTTATTCTTGTATATGGTGTAAGTCGATGGTCTAGTTTCATTTTTTTTTGCATGTAGCTGTCCAATTTTCTCAACACCATTTATTAAAGGGGCTGTCTTTACTCCACTGTATGCTCTTGCCACCTTTGTCAAATATTAATTGAGCATATTGTCTTGGGTCCATTTCTGGGTTCTCTATTCTGTTCCATTGATCTATCTGCATTTACTTGTGCCAGTTCCAGGCTTTTTTGATTACAGTGGCTTTGTAGTATAACCTGAAATCTGGTAATTTGATCCCTCCAACTTTGTTCTTCTTTTTCACTATTGCTGTGGCTATTTGGGGTCTTTTTTGGTTTCATATGGACTTTTGAAGTATTTGTTCTAGTTCTGTGAAGTATGCCATTGTTATTTTGATGGGGATTACATTGAATCTATAGATTGCTTTGGGTAGTATGGACATTTTAATGATGTTAATTCTTCCAATCCATGACCAAGGTATGTTTTTCCACTTTTTTATATCTTCCTCTATTTCTTTTTTTCAATGACCTGTAGTTTTCTGCAAATAGGTCCTTTATTTCTTTGCTTAAGTTTATTCCTAGGTATCTTAATTTTTTTGCCATGATGGTAAACGGGATTGTTTTTTCAGTTTCTCTTTCTGTGAGTTCATCATTGGTGTATAAGAATGCCGTCGATTTCTTGACGTTAATTTTGTATCCTGCTACTTTGCCAAATTTATTTATTAAGTCTAGTAGATTTTTGATGAAGTCTTTAGGGTTTTCTATGTATAGTATCATGTCATCTGCGAATAATGACAGTTTCACTTCCTTCTTTCCTATTTGGATCCCTTTTATTTTTTCTTCATGTCTGATTGCTGTGGCTAAGACTTCCAGTACTATGTTAAATAAGAGTGGCCAAAGTGGGCACCCTTGTCTTGTTCCTGTTCTTAAGGGAAATGCTTTTAGTTTCTGCCCATTGAGTATGATGTTGGCTGTAGGTCTTTCATATATGGCCTTTATTATGTTGAGATATAATCCCTCTATTTCCAGATTGCTGAACGTTTTTATCAGAAATGGGTGCTGAATTTTGTCGAATATTTTTTCAGTGTCTATTGATATGATCATATGATTTTTATCTTTCATTTTATTTATGTGGTGTATCACATTTATTGATTTGCGAATATTGTACCAGCCTTGCATCCCTGGGATGAATCCACTTGGTCATGGTGCATAATTTTTTTGATGTATTGCTGGATTCGATTTGCTAGTATTTTGTTCAGGATTTTGGCCTCTGTGTTAATCAGGGATATTGGCCTGTAGTTTGCTTTCTTTCTAGTGTCTTTTTCTGGTTTTGGAATTAGAATTATGCTGGCCTCATAGAACATGTTTGGAAGTCTTCCTTCTTCTTGAATTTTTTGAAATAGTTTGTGGAGAATGGGTGTTAGTTCTTTTTTAAATGTTCGGTAAAACTCCCCCGTGAAGCCATCTGGGCCTAGGCTTTTGTTTACTGGGAGAATCTTGATTACCTCTTCAATTTCCTTAGTTGTTATTGGTCTGTTCAAGTTTTCTATCTCTTTTTGGTTCAGTTTTGGGAGACTACGTGTTTCTAGAAATCTGTCCATTTCGCTTAGATTGTCAAATTTGTTGCCATATAATTGTTCATAGTAGTTGTTAATGATCTTTTGTATTTCTGTGGTGTCCGTTGTTACTTCTCTTTTGTTTTTGATTTTGTGTATTTGAGTTCTCTCTCTTTGTTTCTTGGTGAGTCTAGCTAAGGGTCCATCAATCTTGTTTATCCTTTTGAAAAACCAGCTCTTTGTTTCATTGATCCTTTGAATTGTTTTTTTGGTCTCCATGTCATTTATTTCCACTCTGATCTTTATTATTTCCTTCCTTCTACTTGCTCTGGGGTTTTCTTTTTGTTTGCTTTCTAGTTCTTTAAGTTGTGAGGTTAGATAGTCTATTAGAACTTTTTCTTGTTTCTTGAGGTAGGCCTGTAGTGCTATGAACTTCCTTCTCAGAACTGCTTTCGCTGCATCCCATAGATTTTGTGTTGTTGTGTGTTCATTTTCATTGGTTTCCAGGAAGTTTTTAATTTCTTCCTTGATATACATGGCAACCCATTTATTGTTCAATAACATGATATTTAGCCTCCATGTTTTTAAATGCCTTTGCATGTTTTGGTTGCAATTGATTTCTAGTTTCATGCCATTGTGACCTGTGAAGATGCTTGATATGATTTCAGTCTTTTTAAACTTGTAGATACTTAGTTTGTGCCCTAACATGTCTGTCTTTGAGAATGTCCCATGTGCACTTGAGAAGAATGTGAATTCTGTAGTTTTGGGGTGTAATTCTCTGTAGATATCTATTAAATCCATTTGATCTAGCACTTCATTTAGCGTCTGTGTTTCCTTGTGAATTTTTTGTCTAGATGATCTATCCCGTGACGACAGCGGGATGTTGAAGTCTACTGCTGTGATTGTATTGCTGTTGATTTCTCCTTTGAAGTCCTCTAGAAGATTGTTTTTTGTTTTTGGTTTTTTTTTTTGGTACATACCCCTAGCGGGAACTAAACCCAGGACTCTCTGGTCCGCAGGCTGATGCTCCAGTCACTGAGCCAAACCGGCTAGGACCCGAAGATTTTTAATATATGTTGGTGCTCCTATATTGGGTGTATATATGTTTACCAAGCTTATATCTTTCTGTTGGATAGATCCTTTCAATATTATATAGTGGCCTTCTTGTCTCTAGTTATGGTCTTCATTTCGAAATCTACTTTATCAGATTTGAGTATTGCTACCCCAGCTTTTTTTTGCTTACCGTTTGCTTGGAAGAGTTTTTTTTTAATCCCTTCCCTTTCAGCCTATGTGAGTCTTTTGTTGTGAGGTTGGTCTCTTGTAAACAGCATATAGATGAGTCATGCTTTCTTTTCCAGACAGCTACTCCATGTCTTTTTATCGGAGCATTCTAACCATTCACATTTAAGGTGATAATTAATATGTACTTATTTATTGCCATTTTTGTTTAGTGTGTTTATATTTTTCTTCCTATTCTACTAATTACAGCAGTTTTTTTAGCATATCTTGCAGTGTTGGTTTGGTGGTAATATATTCCCTTAGCCCTTTTTTGTCTTGGAAGCTCTTTATTTGACCTTCTATTTTGAATGATATCCTTGCTGAATAGAGTAGTCTTGGATTCATATCCTTGTTTTTCATGACCTTATGGGGTTTCTTTTATAGGTAACCTGTTGCTTATCTCTTGCTGCCTTTAGGATTCTTTGTCTTTAATTTTTGGCATTTTAATTACTATTTGTCTCGGTGTGGGCCTCTTTGGGTTCTGCTTAGTTGGGGCTCTCTGTGCTTCTTGAAATTGAATACCTTCTTTTTTCACCAAGTTAGGAAAGTTTTCTATCACTATTTCTGTCACCATTGCCCATTTTCTTCCCTTCAGGACTACTATGATGTGAATATTATTACGTTTCCAGTTGTCCCACAGTTCTCTTAAGCTATCTTCCTGTCTTTTAATTGTTTTGTTATCTTTTGGTTTTCTGATTGGTTGATATTTTTTCAACCCTCTCTTCTAATTCACTTATCCGGTTCTCAGCTTCCTCTACTCTGCATTTTAGACTTTCCAATGTGTTCTTTATTTCTGCTATGTCATTCTTCATTTCTACTTGGTTGGTTTTCAGTGTTTCTATATCTTTATTCATGGTGCTGATGTCCTTACTCATGCTTTTGAGCTTTCTCAAGATCATAGCTCTTAACTCTACCTCTGATAATTTGCTTAACTGCATTTCATTGATCTCATCTTCAATAGAGTTCTCTTGTTCTTTCATTTGGGATTTGTTTCTTTGTTTCACCATTTTGGCTATCTCAGTGGGTTTTAGAGCCTACCAAATTTTCCCTGTGGGTGTTGGTATTCTGCTATTTGTGGCTCCTACTGGGTTTGGATGAGCCTGGGTGGGCCCATGTTAAACACCACTGTCAAGTCTTACTTTCCTGGGTAGATTTGCAAGCCCAGGAATGGTTCAGTTATCCTCTAGCTTATTCCTGGAGGCTAGTAGTCTCAGTTACTCAGTACCTTGGAATGTAGCCCTGGTGTTCTGCATAAGAGGATTTCCAGAGGGTGGGATACATGCTGGTTGTTAATGAGCCTCAATTTTCATTTCTTTGCCTCACCTGGGAAACGCTGAATCTCGGAGTGGGGGGGAGGGGCTGCTGCTTTTCCCCACAGCTCTGGGAAGGAGCACAGTGGCCGCCGTCCTTTGCGGCCGCAACTCAGCAAAAACTCTGAGCGCCCTCCAAATCTCAGGTGTCCCCACAGAGTTCCATCCCAGCCTGCCCTCCCTCTGCCATAGCCCCCAGGTGAGTGGCTGTGGCTACTGTAGCACTCTGTCCCAGCTCTCTACGCTGTGGAATGGGCTTGATCTTTATTCCCCAAGAGCGCTGCTCACAGTTAAGACTACTGCTGTCCGTGGGCTCCTAGCCCGCCACCCTCTCGTGCTTCCGCAGGTCCTACCAGTGTCTCTGGTTATATGGTCCTGTGCTGCAGCTTTTCTGTTGCTTTTTTCTGAGGATTTGTCTTTATTTTAGTTGTAATTCCCGTTTGGTCCTCGGAGATCATCTGTGTAGCTTCCATTCACTCTGCCTCCATTTTCACAACCCTCAAACTCACAACCTTTCAATACATGGGATGGTGCTCTAATTGACTGAGCCACATTTACCAGGGCCCATTTTTTAAAAATATATCTGTACATCTTTTCAAAATGTGTAGTTTTGGGGAAGTAATAAAACATCTTTTCATAAAATTTTGTTACGTATTTTGTTATGTAATTGGAATGTTTTGTTATTGTGTTATTTTAAAATAGGAATGTTACGTCTTGTACTTGTCTCACGTAAATAATCTGCTATCAATTCTGGTTGGAAAGTTGTATTATTTTGTTTTATGAAGTAGACTGTATTGTGTAGAAGTTAAGAGTGATGACCCTGTCACCCTGACCAGGTGGCCCAGTTGGTCGGAGCATTTTCCTGTACACCGAAAGGTTGCAAGTTTGATTACAGTCAGGGCACATACCTGGGTTATGTGTTCAATCCCTAGTCAGGGTGCTGATGGGAGGCAACTGATCGATGCTTCTCTCTCTCTCCCCCCCTTCTTTTCTCTCTATGATCAATAAAAATATATTCTTGGATGAGCATTTAAAAAAAAAAAGAGTGATAACTCTGTAATCAGGTGGACATGGTTCATAATGTTTGAGTGTTGAAGCTCAAGTTGTTTTTTGGATCATTAAACAAATATTTATTGAGTACCTACTTTGTGCCAGATACTATTCTATGACTCTTAGGAGTATCAAAATGATAATATCTCTGCCCTAAAAGCCATACATTTCAGTAGAGCGGTCTGGAGTGGGGAAAGAAATTTTAAAAAAAGAAAAGTAAATTGTATAGTATGCTAGAAGGTGATAAATACTATGATGATAAAGCTGGAAAGGGAGGTTTAAGCGAGTTGGGTGGGGAGAGGAGCAGTTTTTAAAGTAGAGTAAATGTCAGAAGGCTTCACTGAGTCTGTGACATTAGATCAATGACCTAAAGGAGGTCTAGGGAGTATGGGGACAGTATCCTAGGCTCTAAGGAGGGAGCATGCTTATTTGGGGAATAGGAGGAAGGTTAGTGTAGCTAGAATAGACTAGGTAGCAGGAGTTGTGGTAGATGAGGCAGAGAGGTAAGACTTTATAGACCTTTGTAAAATGTTGGCTTTCACTCTGAGTACTCCTTTTCACTTAGAATATTTCATATTAGAGTGTTTAAAGGTTACATGATCTGGCTTATTTTTGAAAGAATGACAGGCTATTTGTTAGGATCAGACTGTAGGGAGGGGCAAGGATGGAAGCAGAGAGACCACTTAGGAAGCTAGTGCCGTAATCCAGGTGAAAAATAGTTGCTTGGGCCAAGGAAGTGCAGTCGACTTAGTGAAAAGCAGTTGAATGAGGAGGGTGAGAGACAGGGAAGAGTGAGGATGGCACTGAAGATTTTGGCAGCAGTTGGAAGGATACCGTAAGCAGAGAATTGAGAAGACCAAGGATGAAAGGGAAAAGGAAAGTTCTATTTGGGACATTAGAAGTTCAGGTTATTAGACATGCAGGTGGAGATGTTGAGGAGGCAGTTGGAATTCATAGGTAAAGTGTAGGCCAAAGAAATCAACTTGAGAGTTGTCAGGATATAGATGAAATTTAAAGCCATGAAAAGGAGACTGAGAAAGAGCGACCGCAAGTTAGAAATAAATGCCAGAGTGTGGTGTGTTGCAAGCCAGGTGAAGGTGGAGCTTTAGGGAACAGAGAATGACCAGCTATGTCAGTGCTGCTAATAGGAGAGTAAGGTGGGGACTGAGAATTGACATTTGGGTTTAGCAATGTGGAGGTTGTCACTTATCTTAACATAATTTAATAGTTTGGCGGGGCAAAAGCCTGATCAGTATGCAATGAAAGGGCAGTGGAAGAAGAGGAGCTGGAAAGAGAAAGTAGTCCTTTCAGGCGATGCCAAAAAGAGAAGCAGAGAAAGGGGCATTATGTGAAGAAGGAAATAGGATCAGAGGGTGTTGGTTTTGTTGTGTTTGTTTTGAGGTAGAAAAACTGTTTTTTTGTTTTGGTTTTGGAAATCGTCCAGTAGAGGGGAATAAAATTGATGATGCAGAGAGAGGACATTTTCTAGGTAGTATCCTTGACTAGGCAAGAAAGGTTGGAAGTTCATGTACAAATGACAGGAGAAGGTAAAGTGAAAGTTACCGATGCTAGTGGGTTGGTATGTGTGAAGGTGGAAGCTTATGGAAGTTCTCTTGTGATCATTTCTGCTTCCTTAGTACTAAGCGTGAGAATGGGAAAAGGAAGAGGAGTTTGTGATTTGAGCAGAGACGGAAACACCAGGACTAGAGAAGGATGTTTTTATGTTATTTCTAAAAACAGTTTCTTTAATAAGAAAAATAATCTCAAATATAATTATTTTAAATTAAGGATTTCATTTTCCAGTTGAAGTTCTACATATGCTGCACAGGTATCTTTTCCTATTGTATTGACTAATACATTAAGTGAATTTTTTATTAGTATATTTTGATGCATGTCAAATCATTTTCTAAAATTATGTTGCTTGCCTTGGCCGGTTTGGCTCAGCGGTTAGAGCGTCAGCCTGCGGTCCAGAGAGACCCAGGTTCGGTTCCCGCTAAGGGTGTGTATCTCGGTTGCAGTTTTTCCCCGGCCCTGGTTGGGTCATGTGGGTGGCGACAACTCGATGTGTTCATTTCACGTTGATGTTTCTCTCTCTCTCTCTTCCACTCTATCTGAACAAAATATCGAAAAATGTCCTCACGTGAGGATAAAAAAATTAAAATTATGTTGCTTATTGATTATACATTAACTGATCAAAATATATTGAATGATCTTCTATAGTA